>NC_136629.1:19362672-19646030 GCF_933228915.1 Telmatherina bonti
TATATATATATATGTATATATATATATATATATATATATATATATGTATGTATGTATGTATGTATGTATGTATGTATGTATGTATGTATGTATATTATATATATATATATATATATATATATATATATATATATAAAAATAGAGGGAGAGAAATAGTTTTTGTTTGTATATGTGCTCTGTGTTGAGCATATAAGTAAAAAGTACTGAAAGGCAGAAAAGTTTAGCTAAAACTGTCATTACTGTTCTACATAAGCATTTCTTCCTTCACACTCCAGGAGGATTCCTGCACCAGAATTAGTTATAAAAGGCGTCTCATCTTGAAATGCCATTGTCCCAGCATTTGTCACGGCTAGTCTGACAGATGAAAGTGCTCTAAAACCACTGGTGATGTGTACAAGTACTAATCACATATTGAATAAGAACAATACATCACCATAAAGCAGCTTCTCACACAGTCTACTTTTGACTGATATCCGCCTTCGACCCCGTCTCAGTCTAACACTTTGACAGAGAAAAAAGCCGTCCTCCATCAGACTAACAGCTTGGCTTTATTCAAACCAGAATAACGGCTCAATCCCTCTGGCCTGACTGTTTTCCCAGGCCTTACCTTTGGAGGAGGGGAAGAAAAAGGAGGTGTTTGGGCTGATAACCCCTCTCCATCACTCTGACACAGGGTAACAGAGCAGCGTTAAGGCAGGGCCTCTGGATACATCTGCACCCCCAACTGAGTGGTCACCCCAAGCGAGGAGATGGAGGAGGAGGGAGACGAAGAGCAGAGGTAGTAAAAGCAGCAGAGAGAAGGGAGGAGCTGATATAGAGTCGGAGTGAGTGATGGAGGTGTAGCTGACTTATCTGTTTGACCAGATGTTTGACAGATGCTTTCTTTCCTTCCAATCATTCACCCTGTCTCGTGATATTAGTTTTACTGTGGCGCCAACTTGTTATCAGGGCTTCCATGGAGCCCCACGGATTTGTGTACATGTGGGTTTTCATGAATGTGCATTACTACATACCAACTCCATGACTTCATTTAGCAGCGCTGATAAGCTGACTGCATTGTTTGACAGATTCAGAAGTGATTTGATCAGCTTTACTCTCACTGTTGCCATAGAGATAGATATACAATACAAATAGAGTGCAAATCCATATGTAGAAATTAGGTTTAATAAAGATAAATGTGCAATTTTGTGAGGAAAAAAAGTTCATTTTCATGTATCAGGATATAATATAGAATATCATGTTGTCAAACACAGTTTGTGTTAAAGTGAAGTAAAAAATACGGCCACAAATTTCCAGGTAGAAGGAAGTTAAAATGTGTGAAAAACTTTTATAATGCTTTTCTAAGCTGTGCAAGTTAAGAATCAGTCAGCTGCTTCAAATCAATCACATCTGATTAATTAGAAAAGCAGAAATGTTAAGCAGGGTGTTCAGGTGCGTGTAAACAAGATGTGAACAACATCTGCATCGACTTGAAAGAAGCAGCTGCCCATCAGTCTTGGAAGGGTTATAAGTCAATTCCCAAAAAGTTTAGAATCCATCATTTTACAGTAGAAAAGACTGTTCACAAATGGAAAACATGAAAAGCTGGTCTTCCCAGGATGTTTCAAACAGTCAAGGTCTCAAAGTCTGACTAGTTCATGAAAAACTGCAAACACGAAAAGCTACATCTCAGACTCTTCAGGCGATTGTTGGGAGGAGAAGCATCTAAACAAACCACAAAACTTCTGCAACAATTTCTTTTAGACAGATCAAACCAAAGCAGACATATTTGGCCAAAATGTGCAGCAACATGTCGGTAAAAAAAAGACAATATGGCAATAATAACCCTTTCTGCACATGAGCGTAATATGGTTGAAATGCTGTGGTGGAGATTAAAGAGGTGTGAATTTATCAATGCCTACAAACCTCAACAAACTGAACCAGAAGATGTGAAAGACAGATAACATCTTACAGAAAACAATTACAGGTTGGCTTTACAGCTGCTAAACGTGGTTCAACAAGCTGCTGGATGATATGTACTCAGCTTTTGTTAAACAAATAATGACATAGTGTAACATGCCATGTGCTGCTAATCTGAGGTTGCTTTGTATGTTTTAGATTCTAGGAAGGACCAGGTGATTTTTTTTTGGTTTTTTTTTTTTTTTTTTTTGGTTAAGTACATGTGTGTACAGGGAGCGAATCAAGGAGAGGCCAAGTTCCTGATGACACAAACTGTGACTTCAGATCTGTAAATATGATGAAAAACTAGATCTGCTACCTGCACGACAAAAGGTCAAGCAGGAGGTAGAGAAGAAAAGACAGTATGAAAGAAAGTGTGTGTCTTTATGGAATCCAGGTAGTCACTTGAAAACAAATTTCACAATGAGGAATGAGGGAATACGGTAATGCGAAACAGCCATGAAGTCGGGAGGGTGGGGGTGGGGGGGGGGGGGGTGGGGGGGGGGGCAGTATATGGCGTGCAGCTGCACTGTAACCACTACACAACTGCTACATGCTCTGAAACCACTCCTGCAGGAGCCATAACGGAGAGTTATCTCGTGCAGCGTGGTGGGGGCTTTCACTCTTTAGACTGACATGTTGAAACTCTGCGATACGCCTTACAGCGTCATCTCTACCCAGCCATTAATTCTACTGTATGCTTCAGGTAGCTACTTGTTTAAAGCCATGGCAACATACTGTACTGGTAAAATATTTACAGAAAGCCTAAAGCCAGGCAGAGTGGCACAACGTGCGCTGATGTTCACTGTTCTCAGCAGCATTCATGCTGGGACAGGAGAGCCAACCAATGACTGTGGGAACATGAAGTATCCGATTGAGAAAGTCCTGATATGGGCTGCCCAGACTTCCCCCATTGCTGCCAGTACATCCCTGCTTACACATGTCCATCTGGTTGGTTATTTTATTTTAAGCTTTTAGAGGAGAAGACAGGTAGAGGATGTATCATAAACAGATACACATGTACAGTTCTAAATAAACGTCTTGGGCCACTTCTCATTGCTTCTCATTTTCCCTCCAAGCCGCCAGACTTTTTTGTAATCTCTTAAAGTGGTCTTGATTAATAGTTCTCTGGGCTCTCTGGAGGTCTTCCAAAGTTTTTCTTTGCACATTGGCAGCTTTTACACTAATATTCAGTACAGTTCTTGTACCTAACCAGAGGAATGTGTTTTAAGACACATAACACTAACCAACGAATCACACAGCTATAAAAAAAAAAAAAAAAAAGACCCTTATTTAAAGCACGAACCAGTGTTGTGTCTACACAAACAACTCATTAAAGAAGCTATTTAAATTGGTGTCTTTAATTACTTTTTCATTAACAAGCTGTGTCAACAACACATCGTTTGCTTGTATCTGTCAAAAATGCCAAAGATAAGATTGTATTTCTATCTATATATCTTGCATCTGAACCTTCTGTTTCTGTATCTACTGTTCTCTGAAGACACGTCAGAAATGGTTTCCACAGAAGGGTGACTGTCTTCTTAACACTTAAACTGCCTGATCTAACAATTGGTAGATCAAGTTTAAGTGACTGGAATGGGTCTTATTAAAAAAAATTGTGTGAAAACCTTCCTGAACTCTTTCTGTCGCTGTACGTATCCCAAAGGTGTATTACTGCTTCATATTTTGTGCATTTTACAATTGTTAATAGTCATCTTAACCATATGTCAAAAATAAAATACATATTTTATTGACCCCAGACTGGGAAATGTTACAGCAGCAGTAAGAAACAATAAAATCAAAATAACATCAAGATGAAAAAAATACTATATACAAATCAGACACATAGATCTAAAGTTGAAAAGAAAAAGAAAAATTTCATTTACAGTATGCAGTTTACAGATAAATATCCAGGTAAAAAAAAAAAAGAAAAATAAAATACAGAGAGCATGGGATTTAAGAGGTAATGAGGAAGAATATTAAAATAAGAACTTTATGTCTGACAGAAAAACACGGGGCTGATGGGCTGATGATTCCTTCCCAGAGACCAGATATAAACATTACTGAAGCGGTGTGGGGATCATCTTGACAGAGAAGGTAACGAAAGAAAGCCAACATCCAAAGAAGAGCTTTGAAATGTCTTTCAAAAAAGCCTGGAGAGTATTTGGTAAAGATTACTTCAAGAAATTACAAGGAAACTCATCTAAGAGGTTTCAGGCTGTATATAGAGCAAAGGAGCTCCAACCAAACAGACTTTTAGTTCAAATGTTGGACATTTATGTTTGCACTTGTGTAAAATCTTTTTACACATATTTTACATTTTCCTGGCAACATAAAGAAACAGGCTAAAGACTTTAACACAACGCTACACTTACAAGCTGCAGTTCAGTTTCTCAGAGTTGAAGCAGAGTCTTCTCAAAACAAATGTAAAACTCTCAGACTTCAAATTTACAATTCTTTTAAGGATAGCTGGACTTTTACATTGATCCCACTGAAGGGGAATAAAAAGGTTTAAGATAAAAACCTCTCCAGAAACTGCTTGTCTTTTCTGATTCTACAGAAATATGACATACAGTCAGAGCTGTGAAGGTTCAGGATCAATACACTGCACAGCTGGTTGGGTTTGTCTGCAGCTGGATCATGCAGGCTGCGCTTGTCAGATTCCTCTTTTGGTGCAACACTGATGTCAGGCCAGAAACGGGCAAAGCTCCTTTCCTGTTAGGGTTTTTTTTTTTCTCTCTCGTTGCACTTTTCATTCAACATGTGTGTCTTATTGCAAATGTGCAGACTATTAATCAAAGCTAGCATAAATAAGAGGTGACAGGGGAGCTGTAAGGGTCCCTTGGCTCCTGGCAGTGGCTTCTGAGCGCCAGATCCAGTAAAGATAAGAAACGGAACCAGACAAACACGGCATCCCCAGACTTGTCCATTCCTTTTGGGTTCAGACCAACCAAACTCTCCTTTCTGGACATTTTTGTTTCAGTTTCTGCCATTTTTATCCTTCTTGTGTCAAGAAAGCGCTGACATACAAAGATTAATGTATTTTTACTCACATAGACCGCCCCCCGGATTCCCCTTAAAAATGTTTAGTTAGAGGTAAACTAGTCAGCATGTGTGTTTTTGAAACCCACACCAGTGAGAAAAGACTGAAGGATGTGTTCCAAGCATTGGATAAATATTTAATATTCCAAAGCCCGGCCACACCAAAAGAACAGTGAAACGCAATGAAACCGAAAATACAGGAAATGTTTAAATAAAGGGGAAAAATATGAATCTATTAAATAACATTGTGATTTTTTTTTTCTCTCTCTTTCTATTTGTTTCTTTTATGTGAATTTGTCCATTTCGAAGCTTCAAAGCTTTGGCATCTAACAGACAGGGAACAAAACCGTCTCTGCATGTTGTTGCACAGCTGAGTTCGCTGCACTGCTCTTATGTTTTCAGAAAAATTATTGCTGTATTTGCAGGCCTGTGCAGTGTATATTTTCTTTCTGGGTTTGGACTTCTTTTGGGGTTTTTTTTTTGAGCCCCTCTTTGACCCTGCGCTTCTGTTTGGTTTCTCCTGGCTCACTTTACTTCCTCGCTGCATGGGCCAGTGATGCTCTTACTCGGGACTCACACCCACACTTCTTCTCTTTCAAACTCTTCTCTTCATTCTCGAGAGTTTGTTTGTTATCATTCACCGACCTTTCTAAACAGGAGGAGGTTCTCCCCACAGAAAAGCTGCGTATGATTAGCCAGGAAAGAAAAGTGGAGGTCTGAACCCTTCTGTGTGGAACTGTTTACAGTCATGTAAATGCATTTCCTCCCTTGTTCTTCTAATGAATAGTTGTAACATTTTGAAGGTACAGTCTCCACTTTTCGGGGGACTTGCGAGTATCCCCACCAGCACTATATCACTTCCAAATGTGTTTGAACCAAAGTGTGTTGCCACACGAGCTCATGTCTTGCTATGTATGTGTTCATATGTGGGGGTCTATAAGTTCTCCCTCATGTCTGTCCGTCTGCTGCGGTCTGTCTGTCATAGCTTGAGAATCAGGGTTCAGCACATGCTTTTAATCAGCCGACCTGTGGCTCTGCCAGACGACCATACACTGTTCCACTCTTTCTCCCTCAGTTCTTCCCGGCCCCTCTCTGGATTGAAAACATTTCACCTCTCTGCTTGCTGGCTCAGTGGCGCCACCCTGTGGAAAAGCCGCAGAACTCAGCATCTGCTTACACACATTCAGAATAATGGAGGTTGCTGTTTCAGTGAAAATTCAAAGTGAAATAAAGAAAAAGTAAACAATAGTACGTTTTTATAATATTAGAAATATCATAAATCTCTACTTATGAAGGTGTATGGACTTCTGCAACAAATCCTGACTTAATGAAATGGAGTAAATATTAGTGATATATGAGGGGATTATAAATCCATAATAGTCAAAGGCGTCACCAGGCCAGCCGAGAGATATAATCCCTCCAGCGTGTCCTGGGTCTTCCCCGGGGTCTCTTCCCAGAAGGACGTGCCTGGAACACCTCACCAGGGAGGCGTCCAGGAGGCATCCTGACCAGATGGCCGAGCCACCTCAACTGGTTCCTCTCGATGCGAAGGAGCAGCGGCTCTACTCTGAGCCCCTCCCGGATGACAGAGCTCCTCACCCTATCTCTAAGGGTGAGCCCGGCCACCCTGCGGAGGAAACTCATTTTAGCCGCCTGTATACGAGATCTCCTTCTTTCGGTCACGACCCACAGCTCATGACCATAGGTTAGGGTAGGAACGTAGATCGACTGGTAAATCGAGAGCTTCGCCTTCTGGCTCAGCTCCTTCTTCACCACGACAGACCGATGCAGAGCCCGCTTTACTGCAGACGCCGCCCCGATCTGTCTGTCAATCTCGCGCTACATCCCTCCCTCACTCATGAACAAGACCCCGAGATATTTAAACTCCTCCACTTGAGGCAGGACCTCACTCCCGACCCGGAGAGGGCTATTAGATCCTTACCCATAAACCAGCTTACTTTCCTTTATTTCTCATTCTATGGAAAATAGTTTTCCAGTGCACGAATAAGAACACATACACCATGTTTTTTTTTACACAGTGTCAGTATCTCTTACGTGCTCATTTTCTGTTTCCTTGATCATTTTCCTTGCTTAGTTGTTATTTTACATTCAGAACCAGTTAGCTTAAATGGTTCAACTATCCTTTTTTGCTGTTTTACTGTTTCATCTGATGTTTTCTGATCAGCACCACGTCTTCATCGGTGCTTGTCATGTTTAAACGTGTTGATAAAACCCGATGACATGACATGATGTCCTGGTGTCTTCTCCTTACCTCACTGTGTTGTCGTGTCTATCATGTGAAAGTTAAGTGACAGTTGGTGTGACAAACTCATTAGAGCTTCATTACATGGTTGCATGGACAGGAGGAGGAGGAGAAAGGCCCAGGAGATGAGCTGTAAACCAGTAAAGGCTGGGCAAACCCCCAACAGGCCTGGAATTTCTTCACGCAGGTTCAGCTGTGGCCTCTGGGTGGGAAAGCACACCTGAGCCACACCTGAGCTTTTGCCATAAAGGAGGGCGCTGGGACCACGATGGGAGCAGATTTTTCCCATTCATCCCCGGAGGTAACCTTAAGCACTTCTCCATACACACCAAACTCTACGTAATACATCAACACAAACACACAAAGAGTCTGCAAGTCAAGATTTTTCTGAAGATCCTCTTAACTAGAAGAAAACAGTGCAAACACAAAGTACTTTTCCAAGTCAGAATAATGAGAATCAATCTAAGATACAAGTCTTGACATGAGCTCATGACTGTGAAAAGCGCCCCGCCCCGGTGTCCCGTCAGGCTCCGAGAGGTGAAAAGCCGTAGACGATTAGTCTGCAGTTAGATCTGAGTCTAATATCTGGCAACAAATGTCAGTCAGTGGTTTGTTTTCTCAGGGAGCAACTAAGAAACTTATCTGGAGCTGCAATGATTAAGGCATTCGGGGGCCATTAAGTAGTTAAAGTAAGTGGTCAAATGGAAACCAGGTTGCTTGTCTTTTTTTTTTTCTTTTCTTTTCTTTTTAACGATTTGAGGGCAGTATTGGGTAACACCGCCAAATTAAGAGCCCATTAGATAGTTTTCACATAATTCATAATTCTTGGTAAATTAGAGTTGGGACATTTGACTCAACAACGTAATTTGAGTAGAGGTATGTAGGCTACTTTATGCTACTATTAAGATATTTTCCATTGGTTTGGGGTCCATGTGCAGTTTAAAGGTCTGGAGCAAAACTAAGTCGACGGAGGGAGGAAATGGTGATCCTCCCACCTCCTTTATGCATCATAAAGACTTCAACCACAGTCCAAAATAGTGATAGAGATCATGTTTTGTGTCAAAATACAGGGATTTTTCCGCAAACAGGTTTCAACACCTGTCCTGGGCTCTTCGCACTTCCTTAATGGTGATAAACGAGCCAGGTTGGGCCTGTCGGGGTCTTGTTCAAACAGGCTGCACCCAGAAAGCCGTGCCAGGGAACTATATCTTAATGAAGGAAATGTGGCTTCAGTGGGGCTTACAGCTTCCACAAGTATGCAAGAGTGCATTGTTAATGTTGTGTGATGAGGGGGGGGGCTCACAGGAAAAGGTGTGTTAATATGGAACAACTAGTGTATATGTGTCTGTGTGTGCTGCTTCTTTGTTCGCATCTCTGCATTGAAGCAGCTACAGTGTCTGATAAAGTCTGATATAAATGTGACAATATACTATTTTACACATATTTCTATCAAACAGATAAAGAAATAAATAATTAAACTAAATAGAAAGTTGAATATTAATAAAGATAGAGAAAACCACTCTGTACACATATGCAGAAGTAAAATACTGTATGTTAAAGCATGTGTCATTGTTGTTTCATCCATCAGAGGGTTAACTAATTTCTAATAATTATAAATAGTTTCAAAATTAGGGTTTTAAGCCCATATCTTATGTCACAGATCACCAGTAGCCACAACCTTTCTCAGATAATGTATGGACAGATGCAGGGAATGCAGGGAATTCATTTTATTTATAGGAGGGGAAGTTAAGCTCATTAGAAGAGCACCCTGCCTGCTGTAAAATATGGACCTTTTAAAGAGCTCCAGAGCTCCAAGAGGTCTCCATGGGTCAATGAAAATGGGTAAATCCTTTAAAGCAGCACACCTTCAGGAGTTTCTTTTTTCCCCCATTTGCATTTATTTTACTGAAGCGACATAATTCCTGGCTTTGGTTGCCAAACATGTGTTGTATTCTATCATAGAAAAGTTCAGTAGGACTGGAGCTTAAATCCATGATTGTCTTGTTTAATAATTTCAGGCTATTGCAACAACACATCACCAGTAGGGTCAAACTAACCTGTCTCACGACAGTCTAACCCCAGCTCAAGTTCCCTATTAGTAGGTGAACAAGTCCACGCTTGGGGAATTCTGCTTCACAATTATAGGAAGAGCCGACATCGAAGGATCAAAAAGCAACATCGCTATGAACCACAAGCCAGATATTCCTGGCCAAAGGCAGGCTAAAGACATAATTCATTCATTATCCTAACCGCTTAGTCCGATTAAGGGTCGTGGGGAAACTGGAACCTATCCAGCAGTCTTTGGGAAAAAGGCAGGGTACATCCTGGACAGCTCACCAGTCCATCTCAGGGCCACACAGAGACAAACAACCACTCACGCTCACAGTCACTGAATATTCTTATTTCATCATTACTTTTAAACAGCAGCAGATCAGGTCACATGATCAAGCTGTAGTAAACGTATTTGGTCTGCAGGAAGCTCTCTTTGGGACAGCCAATCGTTGAGCTGTTCAGCTGAATGAAATGACCCAGACGTGTCTGACCAGCAGCCATGATAAGAGTTGTTTCAATTATCGGAGGGAGTTTTAATGCTTGATTGTTTCCTTCAGCACAGGATAGATCAGAACATTATTTAAAAAAGAGGGAAAATAAATCCATCTCACAATATCTTGTGTTTCAAAGTGTTGCAAACTCATCTTTACCCAGTTCTAACCGCTGGGATTTGTAAGCATAATGAAGAGTGTGGGAGCAGCCTGTAACAAACAAAAGGTTTAACTTTTATACATTTTCTTTTCTCAGTTAATACAATAAAGGATTATTTAATGTTTTATCCTTACATATTAGTATGGTTTATCTGATCTCTGTCTCACACTGGGACATGATTGTGTTAGACAAAGTGTCTACAGCATATTCTGTTAAATATTTAACTTCTGTAGTTTCAGTGCGGCAGACTCTCATCCCAGCATGCTGTAAGTGAGGTCAGATTGTCATTCCAGCACAGTCTTTTTCATCTAGGATATGCACGTCTCCTCAACCTCATGACATTTTCCAACTAGATCAAGCAAAAGATCTCCTTCATTTCTAGAAAATCTGGACAATTCTGGACAAAGCGGCCCAACAGCTATTCCCAAGACTGAACCAGTTTACTTGAAGAGTTTCTTCAGTTTCACTAAATTTCTGACGCTGATGCTATCGTACCAACAGATGGCCACATAGCAGACTGAGGAACACTTCTACCTACTGCCATACAAATTCCTTACAATGCCAACGCTTTGCTTTGAATGACTGAGAAAGTTTATTTGAACATAAAGACAAAAAATAAAAATAAAAGTGGAAATAAATCCAAAAACTAAGGAGAAAATAGTTCGAAAAGAGTAGGTGGAAGAAAAACATATCTAATTGCACCCCAGTAAATTGCAATGATTTTCAGTCATTACAGTCATGTTCATTAATGATGATAACGACTAGCCATCATACCGTCTTGTCATGAAATAATACTGATAATAGTTCCTACATCAACATCTGGTTAAAGAATACGTTGTGATGAAGCTACAGAGTAATAACAATCATACTGACAATAATAATGATAACGATATAGTAATAATAGTATATACATCTTCATATACTTTATAACCTTAAAATAATTACTTACAATGGTAGAGATATGAAGTAATAATACTATGATACATAGTACTTAGTCTATGTGATACTTTATTCCATCCTAAACTATTCAGATACTTTGATCAGACAATCTCTCAGACTTTATATCCATATTGTAACACTTTTACCACTAACTCTTCACTTTTTTCTTAATTATTCCTCATCATATATTTGACAAGGGTGCTTTATCCTAATACGCTGTACATGAGATGCAGCACATTACCAGAACATAGCTGTGAAAATGTGACTTAGCTCGTTCTGTTTGTTGTTAAAACTGTTGTCGACGGCCCCGTGACAGGTGTGACATTGTGTCCCTTATTGTTTCTCTTGTTGAGAAACCTGCACTGGTTTGTCTGCTGTCAATCACTTGCTATAGGAACCGTGAGAGGTAAGCTAACACCTCACCCCACCCCATCCCCCATCCAACCCAGAAGTGGGAAATTGTAGCTAAACCATCATTGAATGGAATTTGTTTGTCATAGAAAACTTGATAGCAATTCTACATTTCACATGAATGGATCAAACTCCACTGTTATTTCTGATATGTTGTGTTTACATTAATTTTCCATTAAGTAGCATATGGACTGCAAACTGGATTTGACTCTTACCGAAACAGCTGTCACCCATTTCGCCTCATGGTGGCAAAGTCCTGTAAAAAAGATTTAATCTGGACGTTTGGAGCAGGAAAGTCAATTCAGAACTGGCTCACCTTTTCACCTTGTAGGCCAAGCATCACAGAGGAAATATTAACACGCACAAAGTATAACCTTCTTTTCCACCTCATCCCATTTTCTTGCTCAAATCACTCGTTTCTGCTTTTCACATAGCTGTCTGTCATTCTTCTATTCAACATGACCGTTTACCCCTTGTGGCTCTGCGACATTCTGTTCTCTTATGCTTCCACACCACATTTTGGTTAAGTCATGGTCACATCCGATACTTGCTTTGGCTGGGTGAAGGATGGATGTGGCCATCGACTTGGCTCTATATAAATTCTCTTATTGACTTCACTTTTTCCTTGCTCTTCCAGTGGTTCAGAGACAAACTGACACCTCATCTCCGTGCTTTTGTGTCGTGCTCATTTTTCTCTGCTTCTTTCCTGTTCTTCTTTTCACATGCTGGACATGGTCACCCTGCTCATTTCCAGATGTGAAGAGCGAATGAGAAGACAACAAGGACAGGTAGCTGAGATCTTAAATGCACCACTCATTTTTTAGTATTGATTCCTATTAATAGGGACGTTTAAAAAAAATTAATGACAGAATACAAAATGGAAGCACATCAGGAGAGTCAAGCTAGCATCCTAAACCCAGGCCAGCCGCGTAAATGTCATAATTCTGTTTTGCAAAATCATAACTATGATAATCGTCCTGTGAGCCGGAGCAGTGTGGGATAGTAATCGTCTCTACCCCGCTGCAGGAACTACTGAGATCTCTCCACCAGCTTGCCAAAACCACAGAGCTTAAACAGCCCCAAGGATGACAAGACAGGGAGAGCAGAGTGAAGGGGTGAAATGAAACAAAGAGTGAGGCACACCATGGAGTCTCATAAAGACTTTCATATGTAACGTGTCCCACTTGTTTGATTTTTAGTCAAAGAGGCATGTCTTTGCTGAGGCAATCCAAGAGGAATTTCCATGAGAAGAAAAGTTTTTCATATATGTGTTCTTTGTTTGAAACTTTTCTTCCTGTTCATTAGGAAGTTTTTATGAGAGGTTCTGTATCATGGCTGTAAATGACTGAGATACACAACCCAGTTAATTTTCCCCTCCAGTCAAAGCAGTCAGAGTTTGAGAATTTTTATTCAAATATAAAACTATAACACTGAAAATACCAACAATTGTTGCTAAAAACAGCATAAGAGAAAAAGAAATATTATATATATATATATATATATATATATATATATATATATATATATATATATATATATATATATATATTTATTTTTAATTTTTTAAAAATTTTTTTTGTTGTTTAATTGCCTTGCAAATCTTGGAAATGGGCAAAATTGAAAATCTTTCCCTGATCAGACCAATTTTAAAGTGCAAAAAATGTGACCCCCTGAAATCCAACAGGTTTTTTCATCCATACCAGAAAAACAGATGACCTGAACCTAAACAGTCAGCAAGTTTCTGATAGTACGTTTTCCATAAATGTATTAATTTAGTTTCACTCATTTGTTTCTCTTTTACAGAATAAAGCTAATTTGTCTATTTGCTTCCACACTCTAATTACTTCCTGAGTTACTTTTATTCTCTTTAAAAACCAGTAAAACCTGTCTCATGAATGTAATTTCAAAATGTTCAATCCTCCTTTAGACACACATCAAATGCAGTTGAGGTCAACAGCAACAGCTATAAACACACACTGAACACAACACCAAGCTAAACACACTTTTTGCTGCAGAGGGCACTGTACACAGGGCTACAAGGTAGACACAGATCACCTTCTAGTGATGGACACACATGTTTACCAAATACAATATCTCACATGGATGCTCTGATACTGACAGCAACAGTTTGTTTACAAAAAGAGATGAGATTATTGAATGTTTACCTGCTGGCCAGTCTTGCCATGAGGGGCTAACAGCCAAAGTTCAGGCAGAAATAATAAACAGGCTGACTTATAACAGATTGCCATGATTATCAGAAGTCGTCTTCCAATGCACCCAGCATGACAAAATATGTTCTTATTCCTTCATGGTGTTGTATCATTCAGGATCGCTGCCTTTGAATAAAACAGTATTTTCACCATATTATCCTATAAAGGATTGTCTGTTATTTGTGTAGCTCCACGTCTCCATCTTGTGTTCAGAGATCTATTCTTGCATCATGAGGCTGAGATCCTGTTCTATAAATTCTATTCTAAAATTTGACTTCAGGTTATTGTTTGCTACAACTGTTCTAGAGTCATATTGCTGTAAAAATAAACAGTACTAAGCCCTAACCCTGTTCGGCCATTTTCAGGTAAATCAAATCATTGTCTTTAATTTCACCAAATATTGAATCTGACAGTAAATAAAAGCAGTTTATACACATCTATATGACAAAAGGTAATCATAAACCAGATTTGTTTCAAGACCACATGGTTATTTTCAGATTCTGGTGTGATTGTTATAATTTTACCTTCTCAGAGTCACACACCGGGAACACACATTTTGTTGTTGTCACACACTGGCAGTGACGGACACGAATAGATTGATCCTGTGTCTGTTTTAGGGTTTTTAGGTTGGATACACATGTGGCCACTGTGCACAAGTTGCCAGGTTTTTGTCGAGATTTCCGATGCTCCCGCTGTGTTAATGGTTACGCTGTGAATCATCACCACGGCGATGGTTAAATGTGGCCAGGCTGGTGATGTACGCTGGTTAGTCCATCCAAGAGAAATAGCAAGTGTATTTATGTGTGTGTGTGTACTCTGAAGAGTGTTCAAAGTCCTCCCTCTCCCCTCCCTGTGTTCTGGATCTTGAGAAGTGGGCAGCAGTGTGAATAGAGGGTCAGTGCCAGATTCTGCTTTCTTCATCCACACCGGAGGGCTTTGGCGGGGCAAAACCTGGCACCAGGAAGCCCAAGTGGATCCAGCATCCTGCTTTCTCTCAAACTCACCGGCACAACCTCATTGAGTAGGACTGATCCTCACCAGGGCAACTCAAGAGCTTAATTTAATAATCATGTGGCTGGTCCTTCTGTGAGCAGAACACCAATTTCTCAGACAGTGTAGTGCTGTCAAGACAGGCAGGGTGGCCTGCTGGTCAGACCTACCACTAAAGGGTTGCAAGTTCAGCCCAAGCTAAAATCCCCTTTTTGCCCCGGAGCAAAGTGAGCTGAAACCAACCGTCCTTGAAAAAGTGCAAATCACTCAGCGGGAACTTTCATTTTTGTGAAGACAGTTTTACTTAATTGCTGTGACAAGGTTTTCAGTGGTGCAACAGCGACTGCTCCACCTACATTTGTCTCCCTACAAACACAGCCATATGTGGGAACTGACATCCCGTGATGTTTGCTTAAATCCTAATTCCCTCAGTGCCCCAGCTGACTCGCCCCGATCCAGGAACTGCAGCAGCCGTGCAGCAGGGCCACAATCCTGGAGGGCAGGACCTTGCTGAACAGGAGGGAAAGTGCCTAATTGGTCCGCATGGCTGCAATCAGAGCCAATAAGCAATAAGCGGTCTCCAGATCGGGGGCGATAGGATTGTGCTGCGATTGAGCTGTTGACCAAACAGAGAACAGGTGTGCAATAAGCTCTCTCGTGTTCAGGTGGCCTTCCCAGCAACCCCGAGCAAGCTGCTCCATGACAGGCCTCACACACCCTGAGCAAACACACTAAACGCTTGGATTGCTTCGCACTATATGCTTTTATACCTTGAGGGGGAAAAAATCCATCTCAGTGTGACAACGTTGTTCCTGTGTTAGAGACGGATAATCCACTGTACGGAGCAGAGAAGTCTTAACTGTTGGATCAAAGACACGTTTTACCTTCTTCCTTCATGCTTAGTCGAGCTGTATTGATTTTATTGATGGGGAGCCAAGTTCAGTGGGTGCAGCACCATCTATTACCGCTTGCTCCATTGGTTTATGGATCACAAAGTGCCACCTAGTAAACAGCATTGTTGTCTTTCCTGTGAGTGGTCTGAATCCTAATTCCAAAACCATTTGAATCACACAGCCTCTGAGGATAGTATTTCTATTTGAGAAACAAAATTTACTGTCAATGCAGGACTCCGAAGGCTAGTCGTTGTTTTGATTAGGAGCCATGAGTGTATAAATATGCCTATAACCTTCTTGGCAAGCACAACCCATCATTACTGGTTTCCATACTGCAAAAAAAACCCAATGAAGGAATGTTAACAAATTCACATTCAGCGCTGTAAACAAAGGAAGAGAAATGGGGAAAAGAATCAGCCGCAATCTGAAGGCAAACATTTCTTTGGTAGTTTTCCTTTTCGGTTTCATTTTTGTGTTTGCCTTAATGCACAGCCTCTTTCCTGAGTCTTTGTTTTTAGTTTTGCATTTTGATGCCATGTGTATGACTGGTTTATTTACACAAACAGAAATTGCTCATGAAACATGTGGTAACTGTAAAACATTACACTTGTGTGCCTGGGCTGTTTACATCTGAACCTGACTGAGTGTAAGTTTTTCAGAAAGGAAAGGTCTTTTAGAGATGGGGGGGGGGGGGGGTCATATCCTGTACTGGTGTCCTGAACTCAAAGCCAGCAGAAGCATTGGGTTTGCTGGGATAATGGGGGGGGGGGGGGGGGGGGGCAAGCTTTTGGGGATAAGCCTTGGCTAATGACGAGGAAGTCCAAGGTGGCTTTGATCTGCTCGGGTCCTTTGGCACATCGAGGGAAAGCTGCATGCTACACCAAGGAGACCCCTAATCTCCTTAGGGATATGCTTAACATTCCTCTACTTCTGGGGACCAACAGCATCTCTGTCTCTTTATTGGTGCAATTTAAAACAGTCTGCAGGCCTGCATCCCATTTCTCTATTGGTTTTTAAGGAAAACCAGAGAGAATATGATGTAAACAGAGAGCTGTGGTTTGGTGAGTTGGCTGCTCAGTTAAATGAGGGCCTCCTTTGGTCACAGTGTGGGATAGTTTCCTCTGAGCTCGAACAGGATTTTTGGTGGGTTTTGAGAAGATTTCCGCATCAATCACAGACATCCCATCAATGGAGCTAATCCCGCAAAGGAAATTTTGATTTCATTTTGGATGTGGAAGTTGTCTCTTTTTCAAAGCAGTGTTATCATCGCTTCAGAAAGATGACGTTTTCCTTGTTTCGGTTGGGAATCCATTCTGCCGTGCTTGGAACATATTTACACATGAAATATCTCCTGTTTGGTTTTTTCTGACCTGGGAGTGACATTAGGCACTTTTCATTTGTGGCATTTTGAGAAAAGACAGAGCTGGAAATTACCGCAGCTATGCCAGCCTGTTGCCTGCTTGCGTGTTAGTTAAAGCTGAAAACCCAAAAAGCAGCAGAGAAGATGGAAAATATGGACAAGTCCTTTTCTCCCCTGCTTGGACTGGCACTGTGATTCACCAAACGACTGAAATGAGTTCAGCTGAGTTCGCAGCGGGACATGTTTTCTATCAACACTTTCCCCTTCTTGTTTTCATGTCTGCCTAACAAAAACATGTTTTCTAATAACTGGGATCTATTTTATCCTGCGCATCCATGTGTGATGAGACAGCCATATCAGACAGGGTTTCTGGTCCGTTAAAACTCTTTAGGCTGGGCGAAAGTGATGAACACATAAACGCTTCTGTCCTGTTTGCCGTAAGGCCAACAGAGCTTTATCCAGCCAAGGCCTGCGTGTCTGCAGGGGCTTAGTCTGCCTTCATTCCCCATTCTGCAGCCAAAGCCAACACCCCTCCAGGGCATGAAGGGAGAGGAATGCACTTCGACCCTCCACCCTCCTCTCTTCTTTCCCTCCAGAGGAGTAGAGATGGAGGCCCCCTTTATGGAAAGCAACCAAGACCGCAGGCTTTTTTATCCCTCACTTCTTTTTTCACCCCCTTTGTGTGAGAGCTGTTTGCAGAGGTGGAACACACAGCACAGCGTGGCCTTCCAGAGGTCCATGGCCAGTTAGGCCGGGGCTCCCAGTAAGCGCTTGTCTGCTGTGAGGGCATGAGAGCACAAACATTACGCCACTGAGTAAACGGACCCTGAGGCCCACTGCTGAGCACTTTTGTTATTGTGGCTCACATGCAGCCAGGTCAGAGCAGATAGAGAATGCAGCTCATATGGCCGGCTTATCGCTAAATCCAATCCCAGTCCTTGTGGTACGGCCTATTCTTGGAATAGGAGCGCATGTTCACTTTTTGGTTGTTTTTCCTTCCTTTCTCTTCCACTCTTTCAGGGATTTGATTCAAAGCTATTTATAAGTCCAGTTATGAGAGGGCATTTTAGGATAGCCTCCACTCCAGATGCTATCTATGCTGTTTGTTTGACTGAGATAATCACCATCAATCATTTCTGTTGAATACTTGCCTGTGACATTAATGTTTAATTTAGAAGTTAATGGCTCTCCACAAAACTGTTAGTCTCACTGGAACTAATGATATCTGCTGTGAGAAAAAAAAAAAAACATATCTGACCTGATCAAGTCCAATGCAGGGGAAGTGTAATGTTCCTACCATTCAGTCAAATTACACTTCTTCAAGCATTTACATTTATTTAACATGTTTACTGCATTTGATTGATCGGTGCTTTGCTCTTGGGATCCTGGAGTTGCAGGATAGAGGAGGGAGAATGACTTATAGCGGGAAACAGAGACTTAAGCAGTTGACTAAACACTGTCAGTAGTTTTCCTGGGTCTCATGCTGCTGTGTAGTCTGTCGGAAGTGACACACTGGAGACTCTGGTTCCTGTCCTGAACCCAGTATCTGGCTTCGAGCCACCCCAACTGATGTCTCACAGGCAGTCGGACACGTTCTTATTTCAATTTCAAAAGTTAGTGGCTCATTTGGGAAAATAAAACTGCTTCCTAGTTTTCAGCTTCTCATGGTTTGGCATGCGCAAGTTTAATTTGGGCTGCTGATCATTTCCTTCTGACTGGACATGGACATAGTATCACCCCAGCAACACATCTTGTAGATTACTCTAGATTTCACAGACCATGTTATTTTTCTTCCAAACGATGACTTTGCTGGAATTTGCCTTTAAGGACACAGGTCCAATGGCCCAAGCCATACTCTCTGTGCATACGCCAAACACACAACATGAGTTTCTTTACTGCTTCATAATTTTGCTGAAAGTTCAGGTCACGCTGCTCGTCCAAGTTTCCCTCTGCTCTCTTCACGACCCTCAGCTCAGCATCCTGATCCAGACAGAACAGCGTCACCTTGGGAAAACTGGGCTACTTAATAAAAACTGATGACAGATCAGTAATTAGAACTACGTACAGCTGCCATGTATTCTTTTAATCTGTCATTCACAGGTGACCTTGGAAGACATGTCTTTGTGTGCATAGAGGACGGTGCACTGTCAGCTGTGTTTGGATCATACCAAGCATCGACAATGTGCATTCATATTCTGATGTTAAAAACATTTCCATAAGCCATTCTGTTGGTTTGTTTAAGTGAAGAGACAATTATTTTGAATGTTTTTGGATGATTTCTTTGGAATATTCTTATGAATCAGTTGCTTGCAACTGCATACACACCAACCTCTGCAGTTCCTCATTGACTTGTTGACAGATTTAGTTATTTCTTACAGGTCTAATGTGTGCATACACACTACCAGTCAAAGGATTTGACACATTTATTTATTTATTAGATGTAATAGGAAAGTCTGTCAGAACTTATGACTGGTATTGTAATCATGCCCCCCTCCTAAACACCTTTAACCTTTTATCATCCTATCATTGATAAACAAAAAAAAAAGGGCACAGAGATAAGAGGTGCAGTTAAAGAAATTATGACTTTAGCAGCTTAAAACCTTTATTTTCTCAGCATCCTGTTGATGGCTGCTTTCTACTCAGTCAACTTAATGTCCAAACAATGTGACATTTATGCTCATTTCTAACTGATTTATGCTTTTAAGATAATATTTAAGCTTTCTAGTTAAGATCTGTAGGTTAACTTTCTATGTCCAAATACATGTTCCCACTTAATGAGATTTATTTTGGCTAGCACTGAATTGGCCAATGATGTTTGTAGAGGCAGGAATTGGCAACCTAGTGTTTAAAAAAAAAAAAAACTTAGTTTTTTTTTTTTTATATATGCTATTATACCACTATGATAAATATAATATAGCATCTGAGAAAAAATACTGTAGGATATTTATGATCCATATTATGATGAAATAATTTCCCATCAGGTGTAGTTTGAGACCCATGTCACAGCAGGGTAAGCAAAGCTTTGTTGTAGTCTTACTGCATTTTCTTCTTCCAATTTCACTGTTGGCCTCTAATAACTTAAAGACTTTTACAACAAGGTCAGCAAAAATATTTTCAAGATGTTTTTCTACAATTCAGCTTTGCCATTATTTTTCAGTTCTACTTTTCATGTGCTTTTTACACACAGCCATCTCCAGGCTTTTACAGAGAATGGTCAGAAAAAGTGGCTGTCGTCTACATGAAAATGCCTTGTTGCTGTCAGAGGAGAATGGGCAGACTGGTTGGAGATGGTAGAGGGACATGAAAATCACTGGTTGCAATCAAGGTATGCAGAATGCACAGTACATTGAAGTTTTTAAAGCAGACGAGGTACAGCAAAAGATGACATATCGGTGCCACATGGCTGCTTCCTCAGGATGAAGCGCCATGTCACAAAGTTCAAAACATCTCAAACTAGTATATTGAACATGATAGAGCACCTTTGTGATGTGGTGTGACAAGAGTTTCTCACCATGGATGTGCAGCCGGCAAAAGTGCAGCAACACCATAATACATAACGTCTATATGGAGCAAAATCTCAAAAGACACTTAGTTAAATCTATGCTGTGAGGAATTAAGGCAGTTATGATAACAAAGGGGGGTCCAAGCTGGTACCAGCATGGTGGACTCAACAAAGTGGTAGGGGGAGTGTATGTGAATTGCATTTTGGGATACCCACACAGTCACCTAGTACTCTGCCCTTGTAGCTGCACTCACTGGAATCACTGCTGCTCCCTTCGCCTCCAAATAAAAAGACAAGCCATCTGGAAACACAGTTGGTTTGTCAAAGTCAGTCATGGTTATGCTGGGAATGCCGAGCAGCAGCAGAGGTAGACGAGGTAAAGTATTTAGAGGGGGAAACTGCAATGTGGTCACATTAAATTGAACAAAAAAACCTGACCCTAAAATCAAGATCTAAGAGGGAATTTTCCATTGAGGTGTGTGTGTGTGTGTGTGTGTGTGTGTGTGTGTGTGTGTGTGTGTGTGTGTGTGTGTGTGTGTGTGTGCATGTTCGTGTTCATATACTTCCAGGTATATGATGCTGAAAATCACATGTCCCAACAGGCTCATGTGCAAGATGAAAGGTGTATCAAAACAATCTCAAAATTTACTCAAACATCCGGCACATTTGAGGAGCTTAGCTTTTTTAGTTGTTAGAAGTTAAACTTTAACAAGACATACAAGGTGGAAATCCAGCAAACATTCCCTTTCATTCTTTTGGAACAGTCCCAGTTTGCAAAGTCAACATGATGCAGATTGAGTAAGCTAGATACAGTTGTTAGTGTTTCTTGGTTGGGGAAGTGTCATGTGACGGTTCCCTTCGGCTTCTCAAGCTTCCCTGTTTGTGACTCTGTTCCTCCTCCCTCTCCACCTGCAGCTGCACCTAATAAGAAGCACGCCTGTTCCTCATCAACACCATTATATAAGCAGTCCACTCCATCTTGGCAGTTACCAGATCGTCGACGATCTTACCTCTGAGTTCCTAACTGTAGTCAGTTGTGAATAAATCCTTTCCCTTTTGACCGTTCGCAGCTTGAGTCCTCTTTTTTTTCTGAAGGAATCATGACAGAACGATCTGGTCACCAATTGGACTCAGCTGATTTTTCCCATGGACCTCCGGATGTTTCAACCACCATCCGAGAAGCCTTTCGCCTGCAAGGACACCGACTGGGACAACATGAACAAATCCTGCAAGATTTTGCCCAAACCCGTGAGGAATTAACCTCTCAGGTATCACGTATGGCTTCCCAAGTGTCATTGCTCCTTAATCAGTTCCCTTCTGTAGCAGCAGGTGCCACTTCATTCCCTTCTACTGGAGCAGCAGCGCTTCAACCCTCCGTGGTTTCAGATATTCCTCTTCGGGACTCCTACGCACCGGATCCTGAACCATTCACGGGAGAGCTTTGCAAGTGTCGTGGATTTCTCCTTCAGTGTCGCCATGTCTTCATCCAGAAACCACTCACCTTCGATTCAGATAAGTCCAAGATCATATATACGGTGGGCTTGTTACGGGGCAGAGCATTGGACTGGGCACATGCAGAAGGAGCAAATGATCGTCTGCTGACACAAACCTATGATTCTTTTGAGGCCAATTTCAGACAAGTCTTTGACCATCCCGACTACGTGGGGTCTGCATCTGGCCACCTGTTGGAGCTGACTCAGGGCCGCAGGAGTGCTGCAGAGTATTCGGTGGAATTTCGTACTCTTGCATCTGATTCAGGTTGGAATGATGCTGCTCTTGTGGGAGTTTTTGTGAAAGGCCTTAATGACTCTTTAAAGGATGAACTTGCCTGTAGGGATCAACCAGCTGACTTAAACTCCTTGATTTCCCTGGCAATCCGGATGGATAATCTGCTTCGAGAACGTCGTCGTGATCGTGGTTCCCAGCTCAGGACTCCCTCAGGCACATTAACCTACTCCAGCCGTCCTCAACCCATCACTGCTAGTACTCCTGTCCCACCTCAGCTGTCTGATGAGCCTATGCAGTTGGGGAGACTGCGCCTTACACCTGAGGAGCGTCAGCAACGGATTAGGCTGGGTAGGTGTCTGTATTGTGGGGAGGCTGGTCACTTGATCGCCACATGTCCAATTCGGCCAAAAGAACAGGCTCGCCAGTGAGACTGGGGACGTTGGTGAGCCGGACTTCTCACAATCATTCACACCCCAGGCCGTTGTTTTCTGGCACATTGCACACCTCTCAGATTTCTTTTACACTCTCGGTCATGATCGATTCAGGTGCAGATGACAATTTTATTGATGCCACTTTAGCACAACAGCTACGGCTACGGTTGCTGCCACTAGAAACCCCTGTTATCGCCAACGCTTTAGATGGCATGGTAATTGCTAACATTACGCACTCTACCGCTCCCATCACTTTAGTTGTGGCGGGCAATCATCGTGAGCAGATCTCGTTTAGCGATTAAATCACCCCAAACCCCTCTCCTATTGGGACACCCCTGGCTAAAGTTGCATAACCCTCAGATCGACTGGGCAAATAGTAAAATAACTACATGGAGTTCATTCTGTTTGTCCAATTGTTTGCGGTCTGCCATCCCAACCAATGCTGTTCCAGTGTCTGAACCTGACTCTCTGCCTGACCTATCCAATGTCCCCGCTTGTTATCATGACCTCAGGGAGGTTTTCAGCAAGAGTAAAGCTCTGACTTTACCTCCTCACCGTCCTTATGACTGCTCCATTGACCTCCTTTCTAATGTTCCGTTGCCCAAAAGTCGGTTGTACAATCTTTCACGCCCTGAGAGGGAGGCGATGGAGCAGTACATTAAAGAGGCATTAGCCAATGGTCATATCCATCCATCTACCTCTCCGGTAGCCGCTGGGTTTTTCTTCGTGGGGAAAAAAGATGGCACACAAAGACCATGCATCGATTACAGAGGGTTGAATAACATCACCATTCGCAATAAATACCCACTTCCACTCATATCTTCCGCCCTTGAATCTTTACAGGGGGCAACCGTGTTCACCAAACTTGATCTCAGGAATGCGTACAACCAAATACGGATTAAAGAGGGGGACGAGTGGAAGACCGGGTTTAACACTCATCTTGGCCATTTTGAATACTTGGTCATGCCTTTTGGTCTCACCAACGCCCCCGCTGTTTTCCAAACTATGATTAATGACATTTTGAGGGACTATTTGTACCGTTTTGTTTTTGTTTATCTCGACGATATCATCTTTTCTAAATCTTTGTCAGAACACAAGCACCATGTTTGTCTGGTTCTGCAACGCCTCCTTCAGAACCGGTTATTTGTTAAGGCAGAGAAATGCGAGTTTCACCTCAGTTCCATCCCATTCTTGGGTTTCATTCTTGGAGCAGGTAGATTGCAAACGGATCCAGACAAGATCAAAGCTATTGCTAACTGGCCTATCCCCACAACTCGCCATCAACTGCAACGGTTCCTTGGGTTTGCAAACTTTTACCGTAAATTTATTCAGAATTTCAGTCAGGTTGCTCTCCCGCTTACACGGCTTACCTCATCTAAAGTTCCATTTTCCTGGTCTGATTCAGCACAGCAGGCTTTCGATACACTTAAACACAAATTCACATCTGCACCCACCCTAACCCAGCCTGATCCAGCTGAACCTTTTGTGGTTGAGGTGGATGCTTCCGACTCTGGGGTGGGGGCTGTTCTGTCACAGAAGTCTAACCTGGATCACAAGCTGCATCCCTGTGCCTTTTTCTCCCGTCGACTTAGTCCTTCTGAAAAGAACTACAGTATTGGAGACAAGGAACTGCTGGCTATGAAGCTGGCCCTAGAGGAATGGCGGCACTGGCTCGAGGGTGCCACTCACCCATTCATCATCTGGACTGATCACAAGAACCTAGCGTACTTACAAGATGCAAAGAGGTTGAACTCTCGTCAAGCTCGCTGGTCTTTGTTTTTCTCTCGCTTTAACTTCCATGTCTCCTACAGGCCTGGCTCTAAGAACTCCAAACCTGATGCTCTTTCTCGACAGTTTTCCAGTGACAATGAGTCTCTTGAACCAACACCCATCCTGCCCCCATCCTGTGTGATTGCCTGTGTGATGTGGGATATCGAATCTGTGGTGAGGGAAGCACAGAGAGCTGACCCTGACCCAGGACACAGGCCCGAGAGACGCCTCTATGTGCCATCAGCGGTCCGTGCTCAGGTTCTGCAGTGGGTCCACTCATCCCGTTTAGCATGCCACCCTGGCATAAAACGCACTCTCCATCTTCTTAAACGTCACTTCTGGTGGCCCAAGATGGATCATGATACACATGACTTTGTTTCAGCCTGCTCCGTCTGTGCCAGAGGTAAATCTGTCTCTCAGTCTCCTTCAGGGTTCCTGCGCCCACTTCTGGTTCCAACTCGCCCCTGGTCCCACATCGCCCTGGACTTTACTGGTCTGCCTCCTTCGGATGGGAACTCTGTCATCCTCACTATAGTTGACCGTTTTTCTAAGTCCGCTCACTTCATTCCCCTGTCCAAACTCCCATCAGCTTCTGAAACAGCAGACCTTCTGGTTCAACATGTCCTCCGTCTCCATGGTATACCCACTGATGTGGTTTCGGACCATGGACCCCAATTCATTTCCCAGGTTTGGAAATCTTTCTGTCAAGCTATTGGAGCATCTGTCAGCTTATCATCTGGTTTTCATCCTCAGACCAACGGCCAAACAGAGCAGCTTAATCAGGAGTTGGAATCAGCTCTAAGGTGTGTAGCAGCCCAAAATCAGCACTCCTGGAGTCGGCAGCTTCCATGGGTGGAGTATGCCCACAACTCACAGGTCTCCACAGCACATGGTCATACCCCGTTTGAAGTGTCTCTTGGATACCAGCCCCCGCTCTTCCCGACTGACGAAGAAGAACTGGCGGTACCATCTGTTGCTGCGCACATCAGGCGATGTCGTAAAGTTTGGCATGACACCAGGGAGGCCCTTCTCCGAACCTCGGATAGGAACAGACGCATTGCTGACCGTCGTCGGACTCCGGCCCCATCTTACAGTCCAGGTCAGTTGGTCTGGCTGTCTACCCGTCACATTCCCTTGAAGACAGAATCTCGGAAACTCTCTCCCAAGTTTATTGGTCCTTTCCCAGTCTCTACGATCATCAGCCCTGCTGCTGTCCGGCTAACCCTTCCTTCTTCCATGAGGGTCCATCCGGTTTTTCACGTCTCCCAGATTAAGCCTACGTCGTCTTGTCCTCTGAACCCTCCGGCCGATCCCCCGCCCCCCCCCCCCCCCCCCCCCCCCCCCCCCCCCCCGGCTCATTGACGGCCATCCGGCCTTCACTGTTCGGCGCATCCTGGACGTCCATCGCCGAGGTCGGGGTCTCCAGTACCTTTTTGGATTGGTGAGGGCATGGCCCTGAGGAGCGTTCCTGGGTCCCCCGTGCTTACATCTTGGATACTGCCATGCTTCGGGAGTTTCATCGCCGTCGCTCTGTTGGGTTGCCAGGGGGCAACCGCTGAGGGAGGGGGTCCTGTCATGTGACGGTTCCCTTCGGCTTCTCAAGCTTCCCTGTTTGTGACTCTGTTCCTCCTCCCTCTCCACCTGCAGCTGCACCTAATAAGAAGCACGCCTGTTCCTCATCAACACCATTATATAAGCAGTCCACTCCATCTTGGCAGTTACCAGATCGTCGTCGATCTTACCTCTGAGTTCCTAACTGTAGTCAGTTGTGAATAAATCCTTTCCCTTTTGACCGTTCGCAGCTTGAGTCCTTTTTTTTTTTTTTTTCTGAAGGAATCATGACAGGAAGGGGTTACACCTGCATTTGTTTTTGCCACTGACTTCTTCAGACTTCTTATAAATGATTAACAGTCGTCTGAAGAGCTTGCAGGAATGTAGCTGGATCCAAGAATAAAACTTGATTTCAGCCATGTTTTAATGTCTCATCATTCTTTTGGAGAAAGTCGTCGGAGTCTCTTGCTGCAGTATTTTCTGAGATTCTCTCTTGAAGAGGTGAGACGTGAAGGGTTTTCTTAAGTTTTGCTGAGCTCTTATAAAAATCTCTCTTCTTCCATCTTATAAAGGTGTGTGTGTGTGTGTCTTTTTTTTCTAAGGAATTTAAGAAATCTCCCCCTAACACCTAACATTTGATGTGTCTTTGATGTTTGTTTGCAGGTAAAGGGCAGACAGGCCCTGCCTCATACCACAGAATGTATTACTGACCTTATCTTCTCCTCTATGTTACTCTTCTTAATGGGGAATTTCATTTATGAGGGAAGTGATCCGTTGAGCCAGAACATAAATTGTAGATAATTGTGCCGTTTGGAAGCCGGACAGTGGGGTCGCTAGATGAACAGTCAGGCTGGGTGAAAGTAGATGCCTGGGAGTTCATGGTTGGCTGAGATTAAATGCATGGATACACATGTGTATGTGTTTCTGCATATTTTCACTTGGTGTGTGTGCACCCCTCCTTACCGTGTTTGTTCTTCTTTTTCAGTGTGGGTTTAAAACAGGCCAGTGCTGGCTGAGGAGTATACTTTTAACTGTAATTGTTCTTTACAATAACAGCCACTGTGTTTGTTCTGGCACCGCTCAGTGGACTGTACGAGACAGACTCGGATCGAGGCCCATGTTTTATTTTCTTACGGTATCTCACTTCACTTCGGCCTGCCAAACCTTATGAGGGAAATGGGGAATGCATGGAGATATGGACGAGGTGTGGCAATAGCTGAGCACTTTCCCACTCTGATATCCAAATCTTTTTCTCACAAACACTGAATGACTGCAAGCAAATGCTGATGTTGCCAACTTTTTACATCTTTGTAAGACGGTGGTTTTCACCAGCTTTTATAAGATGACATGATGCTTGGCTTTGCCTGAGGTGAGGTGACGTCCCAGCACAAGCTCAGTCAGGTGCAGTTGTTGCAGTAGGAGGTTAAGTGATGCCCCGGGCCAGCACATAGGAGCTTAAGCGTTTGACAGACAGCTCTTTAACACACAAGCCCTGGAGCTGGTCCAGGTGTGAGAGTGAGGCTGCTCACACAGCCTGATTAGGAGCACTGGAATCGCTTACTACTCATGACATAGGTGTCTGTGGAGAGAAACGTTGATTTATCAGCTTACAGATGGTTTTCTGTGCTCTGGCAGGGAATTTGACAGATCTCTGTGCATGAGACTGAGAAATAAGTATTGTAAGTATAAGATACTGTAGGGATAGACTATGTTTTATTTTAGATATTGCTAAGAAATCTTGGTGTATCTAAATAGAAATTGACATTACGTTTTTTTACAGCACCATGTTCTGTAGTTTCATTTAAATCAATAACTCTTACACAATGCAAAAAAAAGGTCTACTTCTCCCAGTACAAGGTTAATATTTGGAAGAAGTGGCAATGTACAACTATTTGCTTTGTGAAATCATGTTATGGAAACTCTAAAAGAACATTGCAGAGACCTTATGAGTTAAATTGTTCAAATTTCCAAAGTAATTTGCTGCTAATATATGTATATGTGTTTACATCTATATCTATAACTAAATCTATATCTATAGCTATATTAATGTCTAATTCTATCTATCTATCTATATATATATATATATATATATATATATATATATATCTATTAGTTTGCTCTGTTTTTCTATGTCACACTATGTAACACTTTTTTTAGCCTGAGATCTTGGTTCAGATTTAACAAGCTGTACCTGTTTTTGTTGAAAACACAATTTGCTTTGCATTATTCATTGTCCTCTAACATGGGCATGTTTCCTAATGTCTGTCTCAATGTTTATTTCTTGCTTTGTACGACCCTGCAAAAGTATTAATTTTCCCAAAACCATAAGTGTTGCCAAGCTAGTTGTCTCCTCCTCTGAAGTGTGGTTCTAAACTCTACGTAGACCAGCATCAGCAGATCACTTTCTGTCAGCATTGGTAGCAGGAAATTAAAGGAAGCAAAAAGACATGCATCAGCTCTAAGAAACATTCCCCAAAAGCCAAGCTACATCCACTCTGTCTCCTCTGTTCATGTCAAACTCGATGCATCTGATCTAAACCTACAGGGACCTTTTAAAATGTAGCATCAGTTCGTAGTCAACTATAGTTTCCAGTGACACGTTTGGGATTAAAAATCAAGTCAGTTCGGTGAGTTATTCCATTTTTCACCCCTCTGTTTAACAATATGTCAGCCCCTTTATTAAGTCAAGCCTCTTAGCTCTGCATGCTCCACCAGATCTCGCTTCGAACCACCGGGCAAAACACGAGGCTACATCTTAGTTAGAGGTTAAAGGTCAAACCTCATTTAAGAGTTCAATGAAGCAGTTTCTCAGCCCTGAAGAGGGACATAACCAGCAGGTCTGAGGTGAATCCATCCAGAAAAATAACTGATTGAACCAGAAACCACAAGCATGTCTTCACCTGTGGGGTGCCAGGAATTTTGCCTGCTTCTATTCTGACACCTGAACTGATAAATCTTTTTTCCAGCTGAGATGGAAGTTGTTTATAACAGGATATGATGTGGCACGTGACAGTCTAGATACCAGGAGAGCTGGGTTTATGGTATAAACGTAGGTCTCCAAAGCTGCACAAAATGATGTAATAATCAAACTGTTTGTCTTCTCTGTCTTTGAGGTTTGTGGTCTGAACTCTTGCCCTTACACGCATACATCTAATTACTGTAAATATTTATGTTCTCATCTTTTTAATAGAGAATTACTGTATTAGAATAGAAAAAAACAAAAACTAAGGAAAACTTTTCGGATTTTCGCATTTTTTTTGTACAATTTTCAATTAATCCCACCTCTTGTGTGTGTTTCCCATCACAGTGTATTCTATCTGGATTGTCATGAGAGAATCCCACAGTTAATCTTCATGGGTTAAAGGAGCTCTATAGGGGAAATTATCTGGCAGCATAAAAGGCTCGGCTTTGGCTGTTCTGACAGGCACTGTTAAAAAAAGAAAAAACAGAAAAAAAAAAAACAAGAAATCCTCCTGATGCCTGCTTCCCTCTGGCATGTGGTTTCATCCTGTTGGTTTGTTTAGTTGGCCAGTACCATTTTGCGGACGCTTGATCTCTTTGGTGTGTGAGTCTAGCCATAATGTTGGAGATCTGAGCTTCACTTTGGTGTGGGTTTTTGAGGAAGCTCCACACTGAACGACAATGCCACTAAAAACAACAACACAGCTGCTTGCACGAGATTGAAACCAGAAAATCGACGGGCATCAGATAGATCGCCTCCTCTGGATGCGTTTTCTTTCCCTTTAAATCCACTTTTCTCCTGAAAACATTTGTTTTAGTGCTTCAGGTTTTTATTAGCATCAAGCAGCACTGTTGGGTAGCAGATTTGTGAAGCGAGCAGCGCCAACCAGCTTGTCAGATGGTCTGCTCCCTGGAGGGGGTAAAGAGTGCAGTTCCGTGTATAAACCATGAATGCCTCACAGACGCACAAATACACAAATGCACGCCAGTCTATAAACACACATTTTCTCCCACACAGACACACACAGCCTCAGTGTCTCTTCTGCCTGTTGGGGGGGTAGATGTCATAAGAGCTGTGGTTGCCAAAAGAAATCACTGTTGTATTTACTTATGTGTGCACAACTGTTATTACAGGGGGTGTTTAAAATGGGAGAAAATGGGGGTAATGATTGAGACACATACATTCCACAGTTCCAGTGGTTTTCTCCGCTCAGCCCTCCTCTGCAGAACAATGAGACATTGTCGATGGAGAGAAGAAATCCCCATTCAACAGGTCGCTGCTGCATTTTCCTCTTTTTGCTCCTCATGCCTTTCCTCTGCTCTTTCCCGTCTTTTTTTTTTTTTTTTTTTTTTTTTCTGCTCTCACTTTTTCCTTATTTGTCGTGTTATTTATATGAGCTCACCCCTTGTCATGCTGGGCAGTTTCAGCATGGAAGGCTCCCCTGGGGGAGGTAGTGGCAGCAGCCTGGAGGAAGGTGTGTGAATATTTGTGTGTGTGTGAAAGCGACCCAGCGGCCACCCCTGCACAGAGGGCCCATTGTGCACGCCACCAGTTTATAACACCTCTACTCTTCTCCACGCCGCTCTACTTTTACATCATTCCCCTCTTTCTCTGCAGCCTCTGCCAATCCTGCCCACTTGCACTTTAACGTACACATACACACACACACATACATAAACACACATCAAACTGCTGGCTGTGTTTTATTGGAGGCAGGGATCGTTCATTCTTTCCAGGGAGGGAAGCGTGTCGTGAACTCTGCGGCTCTAAGCCCAGGACTCTGGCTACGGCAGCCACTGATGTTGCCACAAATTCAACAACCCCCCCCCTCCCTCCCTCCAACCCCCAAAGTCTGGAACATCCTGCTGCTGTGTCTCTTGGTTAGACGGGAATAGCACCCAGATGTTCGAATGCATTAAAATGCTTTGGTGTTCTTACAAGTTATGGTATCGATTTCCCCCTTACCTCTTCTGATATATTCATCTCTATAGTAGCCCCAAATAGACCCCCCCAAGCACCCCTTGCTGTATTTCCTGCCACAAAGTTTATATTTTTCACCTCAACTCCAAGTAAAAATTCCTCTTTGCTGTGCATAATAATGGACATTGCACAATGGAAATATGCTGATTGCTGCGCCTGGTAGACCGTCTCAGGCAACCTGAAGCTTTTTTTGTGTGTTGTTATCACACACTCGCACTGACCCGAAAAGACTTCTTCCAGTCAGAAAATCAGTGCCTGTGAAATATTATGCTTCACCCCCTGAAATATTATTTCATTTCAACCAGTCTGCATGGTAGGATTCAGAAATGCTGTAGTTTAATTGTTTTTACTCCATTAAGCTGACAGTGTGTGTGGAACATGGATGCACCCGCTGCCTTGAGATTCAGTAGCTAATAGAAGTCTAAGGCTCGGACCCCTCATTCATTCAGGACAGATATGTCCTTGGACTTTATATTCATGTTAATCTCCAAAGTTCTTCGTGTTTCTTCTGTCCAGAAATGTAACATAAAATCTTCAAACAGGAAAATTTAAAAAGAAGACTTAATGTTGATGTAAGCTTGTGGTTTGTGGTGGCACCAGGGATGTAAAAAACAGATCCTTTAACATCCACATAGAAGAGATATCATTTCTTTGGTTCCCTGCACAAAAATAAGAATTAATTAGTAAAATAAACTACTAGTTAAAGAAAGGCAACAACTCTGTCTTTCATCTAAATAGGCTTATCCAAAATTTTATTTAAAAAAAAACAAACAAAACAATGCAAAAAACAAGGGGTGAACTAATGCAAACGCTGCCACTCTAATTAGACCAGCTACAGTGATAATCTGTCACTGATGAGTATTTTTATGCAGTGGTTTTACTTACTTTACTTTCCTCTATACTTTGATGGTATATATAATAACTGATCGAACATTTTGTTTTTTCTTAATAATCTGTAAAGCACTTTGTAAGATTTGTTTGGAAAAGTGTTCTGTACATAAAGATAATTATCATTATTTTAAAAAAATACAATTATTTACCCGCTGTCCACCATAATAACAACGATAATATTACTACTACCACTACTACTACAAAGAAGAAAAAGGTGAAAATCCTTGTCAATCCTGAGTGGCACATTTAGTCCTGGATTTGAACTGTCTCCAGATGTACTTGACAGCAGTGGGCAGCCATATTTTAAACACCAAGGAAGCATTTATGGAAGTTAAGGGCCTTGCTTAAGGGCCCACAGTGGTTCACTTCTGTTGACACTATTAATCCCCTAATGCACAAGTATTATGCATATATTTGTTTATTAATACAAATAGTTTTTCAACCACTTTACATGACAGAAGCTCAGTGCATTTAGACATGGTAATATCATGGTTTTCCCCCTTGTTGATGGGCACTAATGTTATCATGATCATTATGACAACAAAGACTGTAATTACATTTTGAGGATTTATCATTATTATTATTATTATTATTAGTAGTAGTAGTAGTAGTAGTAGTAGTTTATTGAACATGACATGAGTTCACGTTACAGTGGCCAATGAATATATCTGTTATCAGTTTTAAATTCATTGCTCTAATATGATCAACAAAAATTCCTTCTGATAAAACAGAAAAGAGACAAATTAAATTTGTGATACTAATTTATTTTTTCCTACAGTAATTTGCTAAATCATTTGGTACTTTTTTTTTCTTTTATGCTTAGACTTTTTTGTGATTTTTGTGTACTTTTATCTAATATTCACATGCAGAACTTAATACAACAGCTTTGCCATAAATTCCACTTGTGCAAATATTTCATTCTTTAAGTTTTTTCATATTAAGAAGGTAATAATTCTCCTTTATGTTGAGAATTTGCTGAGTTTATTTTCTATTTAATATGTTCCAATCCTCATGCAGTCCAGAATGTGTTTATTACTTTTTTATTTTGTGCCTTTAAGCAATTTAGCTTAACTAATGACCATGATAATAATATGTTTTATTAATCCCGATTGGGAAATTAACCTCTGCATTTGACCTATCTCTAGACTGACAAGAGAGGTGGGCGGCTGTGTTTCAGCTTCCAGGGAGCATTTGGATTACAAGCATTAGCATCTAGAGCATATCTTCATTACAGGGCTGTTCAGTCTTTTTGTGTGTGTGTGGGGGGGGGGGGGGGGGGGGGGGGGGGGGGGGGAGATCAATGATTCATTTATGGCTTAGTAACGAGAACATTGAGTTGTATGACATAAAATATATTTGTTTTGAATAGCCAACGTTTTCTTTCAGTAAACACATTAAAAATAAGAAAAAAACAAAACAAATGAAAGGTAATACAACAAATCCGTTGGCCTGGAGGATTAGAGCAGAAAATAAGGTATAAAATCATGAGATTTGCTCAAAATACAAGCAAACTTTGTTTTGTTTTCTCTGTATTTTGTTTTCTGTGTTTTGTTTGTTTGAGGTGTTTGGTGTTCAGTGTTCAGAGTAGATTACAGACTGAAAAACTTTTTTTGTTTCTTTTCTTTTTTATTTTTTTCAAGAACTTGGTCTTTTTTCTAAATAAATTTGCTCAGTTTTTTTTTTTCAATACTCACAGTTAGTAACTTTGAAACAACCAAAAACAACATATGCTGGTGTTAGTGTACATGATTTCAAAACTGGCCCTTTTCATCACAATAAGAACACTTCACGCATTTCGTCAAAACGAACCATTTCATATTCATCCCACATGCAAGTAATCATGACATCTGTTCCATCCACTTTAAATGAACACAAATTCTGTTTTAATTATACATTTTCCTGCAGGTTCTCGCAATGCTCTACATTTGTTTAGCTTGCCTGTGAAGTTTAAACATCTTTTCAACAGCAGAGTAGCGAATGTTTTCATACTGAGACAACATTCTCTGGATATAAAGGACATGTTGACCAGAGAGGCAAAAAAGATTTATAAAGCACCCTCTAAAAGTCAATATAGGTTTTGTGTTACATCTTTGGTGCAGTGAAGATTTATGTTTAATAAGCTTCAGGTGTTGGCTGGCCTGGATTTGCGCTGAGTAGTGCAGGGGAGGGGGGAAGGAGTTGGATTGCTAGCGGCTAGTGGCATGGGTGACTGTTTCACACATGCATGCGCTCACGCACACACGTATCCTGCTCTCAGCCAATTTCTGCTGTCAGAGTCTATAGCAAAGCTTCAGTCTGCACGGCTGCCTTGTGTCTGGGAAAACAGAGCTACCTTTGTGCTCGCGTCCCCAACAGCTTTGTTGGGCCGTCTGTAACGTCCGTGTCTGACAACACACAGCCCATCAGGGCTGAGCAGAGACAAATGGAAAAACTAATATAAGACTAATAAGCAAAGAAGGGGTGGAATGTGCAGGAAAGGTCAAAGGGGAGATTGACAGCAGCTATTAACAAGCGCCCCCTCCTTCCATCTTTCTGCTATGTTTTGATGTGAGTGACATGCACTTCTTAGTCGGTAGAACTAAGAAACAAAAGTTGCAGTGTATGTGGAAGGTGTGCCCTGTCTGCCAACCCCACCCTGTTAAAAAGGCAGATTGGAGACAGGAAGAGCATCACAAAGTGTGTGGCAGTGGCATCAGGAAGGCGTTTGACACCCACAGAAAGATTTCATTTGCTAAAATCCATTTTTCACTTCTCATAATCTCTGTCTGGTCTTGCCTTTTGACACCCCCACCCTCTACATACACATACACACATAGACACACCCTTTACTCTTTCCTGAGACCCTCATAGATCTCACCTGTCTTATATAAGTCATCCGTAAATCACCACAATGAGCATTCCTCACAATATCTGCACAAATCTGGATTAAAATCAACTATACCTGAGACTGTGGCTGTTCTGTGCTGTTTGCATGACTGTGGGATGCAACTGTATGAAACTTTCTAGCTTGCCTATTTGACTCCTGTGCTCCTTCCCGCCTTTTCACATTCGTTTCCTAAATCAGGAGAAGCACATGCAGATTTATGGGGCTTAGCAGAGACATTTCCTTTAAACCTCCTTTTCTATTTTTTTCACCTTAACTCTGCTTCTTGTCTTTTGACTGACTTTGAAGGAAATTCTTTGTTTAATCCATAACTAAGACATCGTGGAGTCTGAGCCAGGGGTGCACCCACTGCATAAATTCTACCAGTTTAGAAAGCTGAAAATTAAACAAGTTGAAAGTAGACTCCATGTGAATTAAAGAAAGAAAAGAAAAGAAACAATTAAAAGCATGTCTTACAGATATTTTTAACAGAGAAAGATGTGTTAGCATGTGAACAAAATAAAGCTTTGTGGCCTTTGTATTGTTTAACAGTGGGAATTGCAGGTATTCCAGCTCGAGGTCAAAGCACTGGGTAAGGATACCCTGTTGATATGACTGGTTGATCCTGTGGTGGTGTTATTGTATGATGTGTAAAATGGCACAAGTGGCTCTTATTCAGCAGACACATGCTGGAGGGCTCTGTCTTTTTCCTCAGCACAATGGCCCACAATTCCCTGGGCATTTTTCAGGTGGATCGCGTTACCCATACTGCTAGTGGCGCAGCTGAGGATTTAGTCAGTCTCTGACCTGCACCTAAAACACAAAGTGAAGTGAACAAGATTTCCTGTTGTTTCAGTAAGCTTCTGCAATGTCGCAAGATTTGTTTTCACCCAGTGTTGCATTTATTTTTCACCAAGGTCTCGTATAGATGATGGGAGAGTCTGACCCAAAGATTGTCAATATGGTTCTGGTCTGGACTCTTTGGTTGTCAGTCCATGAGTAAAAATAATATCACTCAACCACCCTTTGACAGTTTGAGCCCCATGAGTCCAGGCATTGTCACCTTGGGAAAATTTCTTAATGGAATAACCTGCTCATTCAGTATCTTCCAGTTTTAAGCAGACTTTGTTCCTTATACTCATATTATTGCTAAATCTAGATCTGACCAACTGCAGCAATGCCAGATCACAGCTCTGTCCCCATAGACTCATTCAGTAGGCACTAAGCAAGATGGCTGTATCACCTCATCTGCCTCTCTTCTTACCCTGAAGTGCCCATTACTCTAGAACGGGGTAAATCTGGATTCATAAGACCAGTTGACCTTCCTCCTTTGTCCCAGAGAATCTTTACACTCATAGCAAATTAAAACCTTTTTCTGTGGTTTGGCTCACTGATTAGTCCTTTGAGTCATGTTATCATTGTGCATGTGGAAATGTTCTTACTTTCACTATTAAACATAGCCCGAGTTCTACTGTTGTTTTTCTTTGAGTTGATATCACCAAACGTTTCAGAGATTACCATCATTCAATTTGTTTTTATGACCACTTGTCTTGTTGGAAGACAATGGTTCCCCACTGGGCTTCAAGTTGTAATAATGGTTTGGATTCAGTCGTTCCTGTAGTCTCCTTAGATTCTTTTCTTTTTTCGATGCATGCCAATGATTTGACCTTCCTTATTAAACAGACAAACATCTTTCCCACAACCACAGGATGTTTATTTTCACATGGTTGTTTAAAAAATGAAAAGCTATTACTTTTATTAGTTGAGGTTAAATAACTTAATGTCACCCGAAAGATAATAGCCAATGAATTAGTAATCCAATGAGAGGCTCATGGCTATTTGCTTAGATAAATCCAGGTAAAAACTCTTTTTTTTCTCTCTTTTTTTAGCCAGACAGCAAGTATCATTGTACAACAATCTGGTTTTATTGCATGGAAAAAGTTCATTCAATTGTGTCCAGGTAGAATTGTACACTGTCACCCAAGCTGCTGCTGTTCAGATACTTTTCATTCTCCAATCCAATGGTTGGCTTTCCCTCCTGGCAAACGGTCCACGTGCTGCACTAAATTCTCCAATTCCCAATGAAGATAGAAACACGATGCTTTCCCAAGACAACTGGCAACCTGATACTACACACACCTCTCACATACACTCATTATCAATTTCTACCCATTTTGTAAATAACTGCATAACCAAACACCTAACTGGGACACACATGCACATTCAGATTACAGTTTCTCAACAATTAGCTGGGTATTTAGCCTTTTCACCTGCTGGCAATGATACAAGTGCTGCTTTTCATCATATGATGACAGAAAATGTTTGGTGTAATTATTCCTGACGCTGAAAGTCAGAATGATCATTCAAGCAATTTACTTCACCTTTATTGATTTCACATCATGGCCTGGGTGTGTGTGAGTGAGTGTGGGGCCAGTTACAATATTACATTTTAAACCAGGTAGTGTATAGTTTCTGCACTTTTATAGTTTGTTTTTATTATTATTATTATTTTAAAAAAACCGCATACACTAAAAGAAAAAACATCAGATTTTAGGGGTGCTTTGTTTCAGTCTAGAGGTGCTTCAGCACCCCCAAAAATTAGCTAAAAATGCCTATGGTGATAAAGGTAATTTAGGTTCAGTAAAACAGGTTATTTTACAACATATTATTGAATAATAGAACAAATCTGTCATCAGGTAGGATAAAAAATAAGACTGCAAACATGAGCTGCCTAAAACAGGAAAATGAGACGCCAATAATTATAGTTTATTTAAACGGAGGCTTCAAAGGACCAGTATCACATTTTGGAAGAAAAATATACATATTCATTTTCTAGAAAAGAGTTGAAAGATATATATCATTTTCATATGTGTCCATAAAGAATAAAACCACATCTAAAGCTTTGCTTTGGACGATGAATGGAAACTTGGACCATCAGCAAGTTTTTAGATTTCTCTTGTGAAATCAAAATGCTGTCTTTACAGTTCACATCCTTTTTGTTGTTATTCATTTGTACATTATACATACAGGCAGTAAGAATAGGGTGTAAATAACCTTTTCTTTCCTTTTTGACTTTTTGACATTTTGGAAAACAAACTAACTTTACCATGATCAACCAACAGATTTGGGATTCTCCAGTCTTATCCTTTCAGTCTGACAGCAGGGTATCATATCATATCTGTCTTTAATACTGTATATAGCTATGTGAAAATTACATTTATTTGATTAATATAACACTTAAAGCATTGCTCTTTGTCGTTTTTACAAATGACAGTATTCTGTTTAATGTCAGGCTAAAGTTAGCCCCACAAAAGAAAACAAGCTTTTTTATGTTCTGCTTGTGTTTAAAGAAGCTTAGAAAGATGCTTGGATATGATAATCAAACCCGTTTGGATCAGAGAGAACATATACATATATAAACACTTTTTGGTTGCAGTCCCCATTAGGTCACACTGACACATTTAGTGTCTCACAGCTTGTAAACATTTAGTGTTAATGACTGGTGTTTGCTAATATGCTAACATAATAAGATGCTAATATCTTTTCTCTGCTTAGACTAACCTGGAAATATAAATGTTTAGGATTCTCACGCCACCATCTTTTGGATTATGAAACAATCTCGGTTTTGGATAGCTAAGTCAAATAGCTGAAGTCTCTCATCTGTGTCATTCAGCTCTGCAGAGACCTGGTAATTTGCCATTCATTTGATTCAGGCTAGTTAGAGAAGGATGCATCTAAAAGCTGCAGAATGGTAAACCTCGATCGCCAAACTTGGACACACCTAGGCCCATGATTTTCTCTGCATCTACCCACATTAGTGTAGTTGGATTTCCAATCACTAAGCAAGTAAAACTGTAATAAAACTATTCAAGAACCTCAAAAGAAAAAGTGTGACTGAGACAAGTTTTGAAAAACTGACTTAAAGTGAATTACTTCGGCAGCTTACAGTCACCACGTATCGGTGGGTTGCTTATGTTAGTAGTGGTTTTAATTGAGTACAGTACAGGAATGATCTTCTATTTTTTTCAGTCTTGCATCAGACCTGAAGAAGCCTCTCACTGAACACACTTTGAACAAAAAATGAACACAAAGTCATCCTAAGTAATAAACAAACCTCTAAAAGCCATGAGAGAAAAACCTGAGAGAGCTACTCACCATGAATTGCTTGTCTCTTTGGGAATATCTGTATTGTATCAAATTTGGGAAATCCACAGGTACTGTTACAGGCCCCTTACATTAGCTTTAAAATGGCTTCTACAGTTCCAGACACACTTTTAACAATGTTTAAAACTGCATAAATGTCAGAAAATAGAGGTGGAACAATTGCAAAAACTCATTAGCATGTGCTAGCACTTACAAACTGTTAGCTGCACACGAGAAGCAGCGCACTCACCTGTGCCTGTCTGAATCTGCATTCTGTCACTCTGGATGCTGCTGCTGCTAATCATGATGATGTGGAGTTTCAACCTTCCTTATTGAAGCCAGAAAGCTTGAACTGATTCCATTTGTACAAGAACACACTCTTCAACAGAGTTTAAAATCATTGTAAGAATATAAGTTTTTTGGACAAGAACTTTTTTTATTTCACATTTTTATCAACGTGCAAGACAGACAGAGGCGCATTCATGCAAAATGCACATGAACATAACAACCTCAGGATGTGAAAGCAGATACAACTGGTAAAACATTCCCTGAGAAATAAGGGAATCATTACACTCCAGATACTCCGGCATGTGAGCTGCTTTACCGAAGATGAGGGGATTTGTTTCAAGATCCTACGCGCACCATCCAGCAGGCCTGATTTACTTACAGCCTGAACTGGCATAAAATCTCAGAGACAATTCAATGAATCAAATTTATTCTGACATGGTATTTGCTGTTTAGCTCGCCCCATCAAGCGGGTGTGTGCCTTATGTTAGTGCACATGCTCGTGTGTATGAGAAACAATATGAGCTTCAGGAAGAGCATGTTTCTGTTTAGTAATGTTATTTTAGCTGAGATTTATTTTTAACTGAGAGTAGAATCAGACACACATGGGTTGGGTAAGACCTTGCTGTGTTTTTAAAATACATTTCTATCTAGGAATGTCTTTGAGGGGGGTTGAGCTCTTTCTGCCAATAAATTGCATCGTAAGCTATCACACACTTTAGTGTGTTTTCAGCAGAAACTAACCCCCCACCTTTCTTAGTCTGTGGTCCCATTAATCTGCCATGTCAGACTGTGTTTGTTTTTAATTAATATCTTATTGAACAGGAGTGATGAAGTGTCTGTTTCTGCCAACACCGTGTCTCCTCTGATGACAGAAACACACAGGGAGGACGGTGTTTTTCTAGACTTTCACAGATGTGTAAGGTGTCATCATTAAGTTTTTTTCCAGCCCTGTTTTCATATTCTTGATGTGCACTAAAATTGGACGAGAGATGAATAATATCTCCAACAAATTTCTCTTTAATCACCAAATAGTGTAAATGTCATCACACAAGTGTGTTTTTTAGGTGTTTTTTTTTTTTTTTTCATTTAGTTTACTCGTATGTACTATAAAGGGATAAAATTAGGTTTGAAAACAATGTTCTCACATATCTCAGCACTTGTGTGAAAGGAAAAGCAGGAGAAACTGCAAAGTAGGGAAAAAGAGATTGTTAAACAATGAAGTGATTTATCATTTCCAAAAGGTTTGGATGTCTCCAAACACTCCTGGATTGATGGATCTGAACAAGCAGGGATTAGGAAGGATACTTGATTCTGTCTGGAGTTTGCTTCAGCATGCAGATTCACCTCATCACTCCGTCCCACAGAGTTGGGATCCCATTCACCTTTGAACTCTAAAGAACCCCCCAGGGTGGCCCCTGGGAGTCTTACAGTTTGGCAGTATTGGTGTTGTGGCAAAAGACATACAGCTTTGGAGTCTCCTTGAATCTTGCCAGAAGGTGGACAGAAATAAGGGGAGCACATGACAGAGATGGACCAGCGGTTGAGGTGATTCAAGTGAAAGGAAGATTAAATACAGGAGGAAAACAGATGAGATGGGAGGAAGTGAGGGAGGCTCCAAAAGGTGCAGGAAATAAGGGGGACAGTGCATTAGTTACAGGGTAACTTTAGCTGCCTTTGTGGCTGAGCAGAGCGGAGAGTTCTCATCAGCAGCTGACTGGGCTGGAACATTCTACAGAAACATTATACATGCCAGGCCAGCTATGTGTCCATCTTTCCGTCTTTAAGTTTCTCTATAAGCCACATCAACCCTAAAGTTCAGTAAAGGGCTTAACTGGGACCAGTCCTTGTGATTTTTTTTAATACTCTAACGCTCAGCCTAACTTGCTTATTGGGAAAAGTAGTTTTAAAGTTTTATTGCACAGAGCGGTTGCCATTTGTTTTGTACATTGTATGTGGTTCGAACCACAGTAAATCAAGGTGTCTGCCTATTTTTCCTCCTCACTTGCTCGCTGTAATCTTCACCTCTTTTTGTGTCGTCTCAGACTCTTCGCTGCAGTCTCTCACAATCCCAGAGTGTTAGATTGGTGTGAAATGTATTTCTTACAGAGGAATTATGTGCCAGTTTGCTGAGGTAGATGTATGTGGGCTTTCACTGCATCTAAATATGTGTGTATCCTTTTGCTTTCTGTGCTTTTTCTCTCCGAGATGCAGTAATTTAGAATAACTTTCATCGCCTGGCCATAAAGACGGCACCTGTTACACCCCGTGTGACCCAAACAGCTGATTGGTCCACAACTCCATCCACACACATCAACACACTCTCAAACAAGACTTTGTCCTTCCCATTATTGGTAATTTTTTTGTTAGAATATTGCTTTTGTCTTGTGCCAGATCATTATGCCGTAAGCTTGGAACAGGTGTGTACAGTAGGTTTGTTGTTATGGCGCTGTGTGATGTGGAATCATTCTGTCTGTCGCCTATGTTGTTGGCTTGTAACAAAAGCCTTTTAGATAAAGATTTATTTTATAATCATTTTTATTAATACTTTTATTATCACCTGAAATTTAATTACTGTGTTCCTGGTTGGCAATCACAGCCGGAAGCTGGATTTCTACCTTTTTAAAAAAAAACTTGCTTTTGCCAAACACCCATGTTGGTGTGGATTTGGCCTTAAAGCAACACTTCATAACTGTCTGACATGAAGACCCTTCTGACTTGTCTTGATGGCATATTGATGCTTTTAATGCACATTTCTGGAGCCACCCTGGAGCATTACAAAGCTGAAAAACCACACTTCACAACTATTTTTTCCCCCGACCTGATGCATCATGTCACAGCAATGTTTTGCTTCATGGTACAGCACCACATGCTAGTAACTTCATATCAACACATGTGCTGTATTTTAGACACACACCGTTGTTGATTAGGCAAATAAGTGCTGTTTAGGTAACACTGCTGGACTTTGGCAGATTTTAACATTTTAACAATGGCTACTTTGGCATCCATCTTGCATGCTGTCTCGACTCTGAACACTTCTGCTAGTTAATGCTAGTGCTAATGCTAATGCTAGTGCTAGTGCTCGTGTTAATGCTATGTTGACTATTGTCTCATCTCTTGCTTTGTCCCTTTTTCTCTGTATTTTCCTCCCCTCCTCTGTTAATGTCCTCTTGGGTTTCTTTGCTGAATCAGCCATGGTGCGTCTTCATAACAGCAAGTATGTGACATGCTGTAGCTAGTGTGTAATGCCGTGTTGTAAAACAAAATGCTGAGGTAGGACCAGGACGAGAATAAATTTGGGGCAGTGTAGTTTTTCAGTTTCAGGATGTTGCTGGGCAACAACATTTCCAGGAATGCACATAATAAAAGAGTTTGTTATGTTATGTAGTGCTAAAGCAGGCATGCTTTTAGGATTTTGAGTTGGGCGCAATATGAAAGTTTGGCGCTAGATGTCACTGAATCCTACACATTGAGCCTGCACAGATGTTTACTGACTATTCCCTGTACTGACATATCTATCACTGATTCTTCTAATCTCCTTCTTCCCCTCTGGCGCTTTAATCAGTGGGAAAAAGAAAGCATAACTCTTCTCTGAGTGCTGGTGAAGCTGCATGTGCAGTCTTGTAGGATGACTTCATGCTATCACTAGGTGTTTTCAGTATGCCTTGGTGATGGTTAGCCTGGTGGGCTTCTTCAATCTGTCTGTCTTAGGTTTGTTAGCGGGTCCTACACCCCTATGGGAGAGAGAGAGAGAGAGAGAGAGAGAGAGACAGTGTGCCACTCTCAGGAAGACATGCTGGCTGCGGAGGAGAATTAGAGATAATAAATAAACCACTTGGAGGAGCTTCACTCAGTTCATTCTTTAGCAGCGTCCCAGTCTGGCAAGGTTATTATGTTCCCCACAGTGGATGTGTGCAGCTGCTATTCAGAGTTAATCTTTTCTCTTTGTCCTTCAACAAGTTGGAACACCTCAGTGTGGTGTGTCTTGGAGGCAAACAAGAGTTGCTCCAAGAAGTTGAGTAAGAGTTTTCCCCAAGATGAAGCAACTACATAGACGTTTACAATGACTTTTTGTCTTATCTCTGTATCTTTTTTATATATCTGGGGCCTGAAACAGAGCAGTAAACCTGTAGATTTTTGGATAAAACAAATATTCTTGGAATACTTTTGTGAATAATTTTGTATGCCATAATATTGTCCTATTTTGTTGAAGTTTTATTACTGTTATTCATTATTGGAGCATAAATCATAATGCTCCTAAATGTTGAGAGACATTATGAAGATAACGGCAACGTGAGGGAAAGCAAGAAAATTACAACATAGCTTGTCTTTTTCAACAAATGTTTTAACTTTAGAAAACACTGCAAAGACAATTGTCTTTTAATAAATAATGTTGCATGTGTAGTTTATAAAAGTGGCACATATATCAAGCCTTGTCAGAGAACTTTACTTTTCAGAAATTCTTATTTTGTGTACATTATCAATATGAGAAATAGACACTTCAGATCTGCTTGAAGTGTTATTGCAGTGCAGTTATTTCACATCTTCTCATTTTGTTTATATGCTGTCTATCATTGTCATTTTGCAACGCTGTTTCTGACACAAAAAATTGGCAGATCAGAGATGCATCGCATATAATTAGGGTCCGAGCCATACGAAGTATGGCAAGGCCCTATTGTTTTCCAAATGTTTATTATTCTCGTTCTTCTCGTTCTAAGCACAACTCGCTCAATTTTGACCCCCTTAGACCCCGTGAAAAGTTGCGAAACTTGGCACACACCTCACGTCCACTGAAAATTTTGATAATTTGGCATTTGTATGCACGCCAATGCAAAAATGCCTCCACAGCGCCCCCTAGAAACGCCAAAAATGACCTCTAGAATGGGGAAAAAAAATTTTAGTTTGACGTAGGACGACGAAATTCGGTACACATGTCTATCACATCAAGACAAGTAAAAAAGTCATTGAAACGCCTGTTCTCATGGCAACGGGCTGTCCGCCATCTTGGCGTTTGCGGCCATTTTTTTGCCTGTTTTTGTCAATTTTGGCGCATCGCATTTGAACGAACTAGTCTGAGACGATTCATGCTATTGGCTCCACGTTCGCCATGGAGCTTCGTGACAAGATGGGGACCAAAAGTTATTCAAATCTTTTTGATAGGAGAAAGCGTGTTACCGTGGCAACCCATGGAAAAAAGCGTTCTCGCCATGAAACACGGTTCACTCATATCTTCGCAGAAATACATGCGATCGGAACCAAAATTCAAATAAGTCATATTTCGAGGGTCCTTAACGCATTGTAATATGTATTGTGGGGGGGGGCACATTTTGGGGGGGCCCCTAGGGGCCCGATCGTCTACTTTGAGCTAGGACTACGAAATTCGGCACACATGTGTATCAACCCTAGACAAGCAAAAAACTATATTAAACACCTGTTACCATGGCACCGGAGTGTCCACCATCTTGGAAAAAAACCTTCTCGCCATGAAACACGGTTTGCTTATATCTTTGCACAAATTCATGCGATGTGCACCAAAACTGTAACTATTCATATTTGGTAGGTCCTTAACACATTATAGAATGTATTGTGGGGGGGGGGGGGGCACTTTTTTGGGGGGGCCCCTAGGGGCCCGATCGTCTACTTTCACCTATGGCTACGAAATTCGGCACACGTGTGTAACAACCCAAGGCGAGTAAAAAAGTGCATTGACCACCTGTTACCATGGCAACGGGGTGTCCGCCATCGTGGCGTTTACGCCCATTTAGCACTGTATGTGCATTGTTTTTGAACAAACTAGTTTTGGATTCGTGCCTTTTACTTCACATCCACCCGGAAGCTTTGTGGCGAGTTCGGGTGGAGGGTTCGGCATGAGGCGAGGACCCGATGGATGCCGCTTGCGGCTTTAATTTCTGTTGTTATTTTACTAAAAACTGGTTGCTGATTTCTCAGGTATACAGGACATTTCTGTTATTTCTCTCCCCAGTTAGTGAATTGAGATAATGTGGCAAATACTTATCGCACCCCAGTTGTTTCAAATAACGTTCAAACAAGATTTTTATTTATAGTTTTATTATTACATTGCTATGATCACAAAAAGAAAGAAGTGATGAATTGTCTTTCTCAAGTTTGCACCCCCAGACTGATCCTGCTGATTTGATTTGTTATCATAGAGTCCAATCTGTGACTCACAGAAATCACCAGCCTTGACGTTAACCTGCTGCTTTTGCATATTAGGCCGACAGGAGTAGTAATTCTTACTGGATCATAACTGTTTCAATCCTTCCCCTCCTCACAGAGCCAGCAGTCAATAAAGCAGTCGAACCTCTCCTGACTGGACCCCTGGGTGAGAGTGATCTACTGTGAAGGCTAGTAAAAATGTTTTTCTGTCCCTTCTGACCCTATATACTTTTCTTTCTCCTGTTCATCTCCTCTTATCTGTTATTATCATCAGCTAGGTACCTTGCCACACATATAGGGACCCGTTTTTCATCAAGACCGCTCAGCATGTGTGTATGTGTTAAGCGCAGTGCGGTTTAAATGCAAAGCTGATGCCAGCAGTGCGTGGATGAGGACATGGTCAGGCTAAAAGTGCTTTTTGGCTCCTGATCTGCAGAGAATTTGTCATCTTGGCATGTTATAGATAGATTCTGTTACTTATAGTTGTAGCTTTTGAGACAGTTGCGTATCAACACAGGATCCTGCATTTCCCACCACTGCAGTCCAGGACTCTGCAGGATATCTGAAATGTCCCTCACTACTGCCTGTCCAAGCTGTTTAAAGAAAAATCAATTCTCAGCAAACTTCATCCTTCCTTATCATAAGATTTGGTGATTTATGAAGGATTTTATAACCTTGCAGTAATGTTGCTATAGACATAATAGTGTTAAACAATGTGAAAATGACCAAGAAGCAACAAAGATTATCCAAATTCCTTGTGTTATACATTAGCGCTGCTGGCTTGGCGCATCTGCACAACACAGTTCAGTGTAAATCATGTAGTATGAGAAAATGCATATTGCTATTTTGTGGGATTAGTAAAAGTTTCATTGGAAAGCATCAGCTTTCATGTGGGTATGCTTTCCTCTTGGTATACCAAAGTGAAGTTTTTTTTAAATGAAAGACCTTCGTTGTGGCTTAACCAGAAACATCAGGGTTCTGGTCAAGAGGCAAAAAGAGGCCACTTTCTGGGAGACATAACCAAAACATGTTCTGTGAGTGAAAGGGCATTTAGTGAAGCAGCAAGGAGGAACACATGCACAATTTGCAGACAAGGCTGTGAAGCTTCCCTTGGATGGGGCTGCTGCAGGATTCGCAAGACTAAATCTGTTCCTCACCTTTTAATGTAAAAAACATGGAGTTTATGTTCACTAACAGATTGACTTCCTTGTCTTTATTTGTCTAGGAATGTCTACCAACCCCACCTATATGGTGGGCCCAGTTTCTGTTTTTTTTCTGTTTTTATGCTCACACCAGGGCACACAATTTCAGGATTACTTGAAAACAAAACCTGGGACACTGAAATATGTTCTTCTTTTGTGTGTCACTGAGCAAAGAAATGTTTGCCTTTGGCCTGAAAGGACATAATACAAAGGAATGCAAAGTAAGGCCACACCATGACACACATAGCTGTTTTCTCTCTGGCCCATGGCAGTGTGCAAAAACACCTTGCAATAAAACTAGTTACAGTTTTTGGTCTTTGTAAACCCAACAAGACTTCGGTATTGTTTATTTTAACCATGACTTATTAACACTCTGGGGACGCTGGCATTGTCGGCGATGCCAGGGACCATGTTGTGTTTAATCGAGCAAAGCTGTCGAGCCATAAAAGATAGAAACTTACTTTTTTCCCCCTCTTAATCAGGAGATTCCGGACATAGTTCCGGCATCACTGTAGTCCATTCATAAGTGATACAGTGTTGTGTCAAAATAGGTGTTCCAATCAGAGCCTTTGTCTTTGGCGCATGACACGTGTTTGTCCAATCAGAGCCGATGATGCCTCAGGAAACGCCTCCAAACAGTGTTGATCACTATGCATCGGTGTCATTAGCAGTCGGATAGCCTTCTGTATTTACAAGGCCGATAAATTATGAAAACAACAGCTTTAACGCACGCATACCATGCATAATTGCTCAAACAAACATTTGCATTACTCAAGTAGTTTATTTCAACATAAACAACACGACGGCATCGTAACAGATGTATAACTTGGTAACAGATACAGTGTGTGCAGCTGACAGTGATTTCGGAAAGCTGCGGTGCTTCAGTCCCCTTCAGTACCTTTAGTCATGCTTCCAAATTATAATACTCTCTATTTCAAGCAAAGGAGTCTCATTTACATAGCAGTTTATGATATTTCAATTCAAAATTAAAAAAAAAAAAAAAAAAACAAGGTATAGGACATTATGGGGCATTGAAAGGTGGTGTTTATTAGCATTTGAACTAAAAAAAAGTCAGGTTAATTTCTCTAAAATATCTTTGGTCCCCAGAGAGTTAAGTAAAAAGACTCGTTTTTGTAGGCGCTGTAGCTGTATTCAGAAGTGGCTTTCTCTGACCTCCCAGCATGACGTCCCAGAAAGGTCAGAATAAAAAATGAAAACATAAGATGGACACAACCAGAGTCAGCAGCTAGTACAGTTAAAGACTGCTTTTATTTGTGATGTACTCTTCTGTGTTTGACAAATGTATTATTTTGAGCAGCACAGTGGATTTTATATTTTAATTTCACCCATGCTTAGAGCTGAAATATGTTGGTCCACATTGGTCCACATACAACCAGATCAGTGATCTGAGTTCAGTTTTTGTCACATTTCTTCAGCCAAAAAGCCAGAGTTTTAAATGTTCTCACTCTTTTTGTGATTTTTTTTTTCCTGCACATCAAGGGCACATTCACATCAGCCTTTTTGATTCGAAATCCTAGTCTGTTTGCTTATAAATGGACAAAAAAAGGAAAGTCACAAAAAAAGTCTGTTCCTGCGTTTGCTATAGCATTGCATTGTGGGTAATTATATAGCGATCCCATTAAGAGTCTTCTGTCTCATCTGTTGTTCATACTGCGTCTATTGTTGCCGTGTATTTCTGCAGTATACTTGCATGAGATAAAATAAGAAAAACCAACCCAGCGATAGTTTTGTGCTCTATGTTTAGCTCGCAAGAGGAAGAAGTTTTCTTCTTCATGTGGATCTTCTCCTCTCTTTTTCTAAATACTAGTGCAGCGCCACCTTTGGTGAGAATGGGGATATATTATTCTACTGTTTTGGCTCGTTTCACCAAAGTCCGACATGAACGCAATCTCGGTCTGCATGGAACACCCCCCTGCAACTGAGCCAAGTCCCCAAATGAACAGAGTCTGGCGGACTATCCTGATGTGAAATGTAAATACAAATATCTTGCCAGTTGTTGATGTCTGTGGTTCAGAAATTCTTTGGTGACCCCTGCTGAAATGAACAAGCTCAAACTCAACATGATTTTGATTTGTGATGGAGCTGGAGCCAAAATCCCACCGATTCATATGATGTTGGAACCCCCTATGTCTTCAGAGCTGCTTTAATTTGGATTCAACAAAGGAAACATTCCTCAGAGATTTTGTTCCAAATGGTAACATCATGGTTGCTACACATCATGAAGAGAAGCTCTCATTTCACCTTTTAGAGTACAGTGAGCTCATTGACATGTTCAAGAACCAGTTGAGCTTTGTAACATGGTGCATTATCCTGCTGTAACCAGCCATTAGAAAATGCTACATTTTGGTCATAAACTGGATATGGTCAGCAACAATGCTCAAGTAGACTGTGGTGATCAGACAAAGGGGTGGCAAGAAAATATTCCCCACAACATCACCACCACCTTGGTGTACGGCAGGGATGACCGAAGTTGGTCCTCAGAGGCTGCTGTCCAGCAGATTTAGGATGTTTCCTGCTGCAGCACACCTGGGTCAGATTGATGATTTGAACAATAACATGATGGCAAGCCTTCAAGGACAGTCATTAAATTTAAATCAGGGGTGTTGCATCAAGGAGCTATCTAAAACCAGCAGGATTGTGGCCTTGGGTTCTTGAGCTGTACCAAGCGGCAACCTCCGGCGGGTAAAGGTGGAGCCTATGCGGAAGTGCATAAAACTGCAGTTCCCCCTTCATCCACTAGGGGCTGGCTGCAAAACAGAGCCAATCCCCATAGATTCCCATGTTAAAAAGGCCAACTTCACGGCAGAAATAAGCATGTTTACAGCCTGGTTCAAAAATCCATTTTCGGTTTATAGGTCAGGTTTATCGTCATGACAACTGTGGGGGGGGGGGGGGGGGGGGGGGGGGAGTGAATTTTTTTCTAACTCGCCTGTTTAAAAATAATTTAATCTCGAAGTTCAGCATATTTAGGGGCGTGTCCTTTTGATTGACCGATACCAATCTCTGGCTTCAAGTCAGAAGAATGTAGAACAACCACAGTTTTTAGCCGGTTAGCAACATGACTTAGCGTTAGCCTGCTTATCTCCATTAGCTGGTTAGCTCCTGTTAGCTCCGAGTTAGCTCGGTTAGCTTTTAGCTACAGAAAGCTCGGAGTTCGTTCGATATCAATAATCCACCATGACGCTCACAGCGCCCGTCTCAGTTCCACTTCTTTGCCCATATATGTATTTTCCGGGCGAGACGACACACATGCCTCTGCCAAGATGGCGATGGTAGGAACCGCCCACCGAGCTTCAAGTCAGCTCTTCAGAAACCTATGAGTGATGTCACAGAGGCTACGTCCATCTCTTTATATACAGTCTATGAGCTGGACATCCCAGGTACAGGTGATACACTTTGTAGTTATATAGGCTCAGCATGAACTGATGATACACAGCAGGATGGACTGATGCACTCATGGTGTTTACACCAAGCTATGACCCTACCATCTTAATAGTGCTTCAACTCATCAGACCAGACATTTCTCTAATCTTGTGTTTGAATTTTTACCTCAGTTTCCTGTTAATGGGAATGGCACTCAGTGTGTTCTTCTGATGCTGTAGCCCATCTGCTCAAGTTTTAACATGTTGTCCATTTAGAGATGGCATTCTGCATACCTTGGTTGTAACTAGTGTCTATTTGAAGTTATTATGCCTTTGTATGTATCATATTCAACCATTCTTAACAAGTGACTGGATCTTTTTTTCCTTTTCAAACCATTGTCCATAAACCCAAGACATGGTTGTGTCTGACAGCACCAGTATACCAACAGTTTTTGAAGCACTCCCTGACACAACTCTAGGAATTACCACATGCCTAAATGCATTGATTTGCTTGCATGTAATTGGGAGATTAACTATTTTGGTTTCTGTAAGCTTGTGTTCAACATAAAGTGGCTAGAAAATACATATACATATATGCACATGTGCATATTTTAGTGAGAAGCTAAGTGTTTACATAAAGGAAAACTTGTATATATGCAAACTTTTTGTTGCATTTAAATATCATTTTTGTGGTCTTATAAAATGGGATGTTTTCAGACATGACATACGAGCTTTCTCCTTTTGAGATACAGAGTAAGAAGTTTTGTCTTTTAATTAATAATGTTGCAAGTGATTGCAAGAATAAGCCAGAGCTAAGCCTCTGAAGTTTCATAATAATTATTTGCCTCTGGCACAAGCTATCTAAATTGCCATGTAACCTCAATTTATAATGGCAATCAAATGTTCTTCTTGATAAATAATTTTTATTGTCAAACAGTTTCCAGGGTTAGTAGATTCTTCATATAATTTGTCTGTAACTTCCTCTGCTGCTTCATATCAGCCTACTACAGAAACAGTAATCTCTAAGCAGGTGTTTCTGCTCAGGCTCACTGGACACTACAGCAAGAAGTGAGGGTTTTATCCTTCTTCCTCACTCTTTTTTCCTTAAACTGCATCCCTTCGCTTTCTCCACCTGGGCAGCTATCTGTAACCAGCTTTCAGTTTATTCACACTTTATTCATCAACAGAAATTTCAAATAGTCTCTTTTCTTGTTTTTTTTTTTTTTTTTAATTTAGATCTACTGCTCCAACATCACTGCTGTACATACACAGAAACACATGCTCACTGCGTCACATTCACCAAATCCATCAACTAAGCCATTTTCGTGCTTACCACACAGCCTCTATTGCACCTGCTGGCCGCTTTGCCCTCAACCAACTTGCTTCACTGCCCGTCCTGAAAAACTCTAATTGTCCTTTAATTTTCATAGGTCTTTGGGTGTCTCTGTGACTGCATTGTTTGCCCTCCACCCATGAGAGGAGATCCATCCAGCCACCCAGTCAGGTGTTTATCTGATGCAATGGACCATTGATCACCTTTTACCCTTTCAATGAATCAACTCCCTGTTAGTTGAGCAGAGATTCATCCACTTGGTAACCCAACACTAAGCTAAGATATTGCTCCTTCTGGTTCACTAGACCTCAACTTGTCAGTGTGCTCCTGTTTCAGCGAGCATATGGACACAATGCAAGGTGGATCACCAACTGGAAAATAAAACAGGATTCTACATTTCAGTTGATGTCTTGAGTAAGAAGAATACGAAGTGCTTGGGAAGACTGCGTAATCTAAACAACAAAAGAACGCCTTCACCTTAACATAGCAGGGAAGATGACACCATGACACTATCACGGAAAGCTACATCTCATGAGCTTTTCTGTTTGAAAATTCCAACCATTCAACCTCTCTCATCGTGCTTCATAAATTTGATTAATTATTCTACATGTGGGTTGTAAATATTTATCTGTTGCACAAATTCTAATTCCATTATTGAAGAAAATATAAACATATTTCTTTCTTAACTGGGCATATATGCAATTGCACAATGTATTTCTGACAAAGTGTTTGAATAAGTACCACCATATGGTCAATACTGACTCTGAGGGCCCCATTGTTAGTGAGCAGCCTGTTTTTGACAACAGTTTGGCTCTCTTCAACCCCTCATCTGCAAACACACTGCATGTGGCGCTCCCACCAAAGTGGCTCAACTAAACCCAGAACACTAGGATGGTTTGTAATTTGTCTTGACTGTGTCAGGAATGAACTGATGTGTTTGGGGTTGAGGAAAACTTCCAGTGAAATGAAGAGGATGATGAAGGAAGTGGTTTGTTTTTGGTTTCATTGATACAACAAATGGTTGTGCATGACGTTCACATCCCTTTGCAGCTTGGTTTATCTCAGCACTCACAGCCGCATGATGACTACGTAGTGTTGGAGAACAAGATAGAGAAGTTTTAATTTTATTGTTATAATTTTGCAATTTGAAAACAAATGCATTCTGTCCCCTAGTAGTGCAAAATATTTTCCAAGAAGGTTGTTGATGATCAGCTACATACATTTATAGTCCTGGTTGGGAGTTCTTATGAAAGTTTAATGTGATTAAAGTAAATCCAAGCAACAGATAGCATAAAATACGTCAGGAATTACACTGAAGCAGAGACTGTATTACATTGTATGACCTTATTTATTTTTATCTGGACCAGACAGCTTAGAAATACTGTTTTAAGGGGCTAGTTAGAAACAGCAGAGCGACACCTCTTGCATTTATTTGTATGTTAAGCTTATTAGCCTCTGCTTGCTTCATTACTTTTTCTGGCACCAAACTGTCTAGCTTCTAGCTTCTAGCTTCTAAAGTGGCTGTTGGTGAAGGCCTGATCTCGGTCCCCTGCGTTCCCCTGAGTCTGAGCAGATAGCATCGTGCCAAGAACAGCAGCAGCAGTTAGACCCAGAAATTAAACCGCCAACAATCTTCCCAGTCCTACTCATAGCCCTGACTTAATTGGACCATAATTTTACTGTATGCCACAAAGTGGAGACATCAGCCATGTGGGAAGCAAGAGGTGGGGGTGAATTCAAGATTAATGGCAGTTCCAAAAGTCCCATTAAAGGATTGCAACAGCTTTCCAGGGTTCACGGTGTCATTCACTCACCCACAAAATATTTTGATGCAGGTTGGCATTCTTCTGTGGGATCGGTCATTTAAGATCAATAACCTTGAGAAAGCATTACTTCAAAATATGGAAGTGCTTGAAATGAAAGCATGGAATTGCCATCAGCCTGGAGAAAGGGCACAATGACTTTGTGGAAGTGAGTCCCAGAGCTTCAAGAATGGGAAAATGGGTCAAAAGATTACCATCACTTCACTCTATTTTCACTGGAGCCTTACCAGTTAGCTTATTGGAGGAGCAAGAAAATGTAGCCAGTGTGCAAATATTACCTCATCAACTTTCAGGGAGGTGCAAGATGCATGTTTGTGCCACAATAGGCAACTCTGAACTGATTGGATCCCACCCAGTTTGTGCAGAGATTTTGTCATCTCTCCATTTTTTTATCTCCATTTGGCAAAAAAGAAAAAAAATAGTTGACATGTAAACAGTCCCAAACCTCACACCTAAAACAGGAATGTATTCCAAAGCAATTGGGGAAAAAAAAGAAGGAAGGGAGGGGCACTAGTTAATAGGTTTGTAATTCTTTCATACATAACTGCAACCACAGGCAAACACTCCAGTCCCAATTTTGGTCAAAATGGTGTATTTTAAAGCAGCCAGCTAATTAACAAGGCAGCAAATTATAGCATAGTAAATGGGAAAGGCTGTTGTTGGACAACCTCCACACTTAATGGTTTTTATACTTTGCATTCTTTCATGGAAGGAATGTAACGGGGTTCGAATACAGCGCCAAGAATTACAGACTCAATTTCCCAGTGCCTCTTTCTCTCTCTGTACTGTAGCATATCCCATCTCTCCTTCATCACACATTCCAGTCAATAAGTCTTTGTCCATAACTTTCTGGCGCACAGCTTACACAGACATGCATTTGGGTGGGTGTGCGTGTGTGTCTGTATGCATGTGTGTGTTATTATTTGTGCTGTCTAAATGCAACATGCTGGTCTCTTTTATTGCTTACACATATTTAACAACTTTTCCTGCCCTGAAGCTAGAGGAAGACCAAACATCCTCCGTCATAAATTTTCTCCCAGAGCCCAACCTGGAAAGCGTGCCACACAGGAAACCATAGACAAACACACACACACATACACACAAGTTGAGAAGAGAGCAAAAGAAAGAGCGCAAAACTACATTTTCATTAGATCAGAGAATATTTCTGACTTGAACACATGCAGAAATGAAACAGTTTCAAAATTAGTCACGAAACTCAGCTGGTTACAGCTTGTAAGAACAACATGTGAAGCATTTTAGTCTATCACTCCTTATTCGCATAAACATCATATCAATCATGGTGGATGTTGGGGCATTTGTGACTGCTCCTCTTCACTTCACCAGCCTAATGGGAAATCAAATTTGGGGAATGTTTTTACCTCATTGCTCATCTCCAGGACGCCCACCCAATTAAATGGAATCAATTCATCAAGACATGATTCATCCTCCACACAAATTCCTATTTACCTCAACTGTGATTGATGAGTATCATTATGATGATTAAATTTAGTCTTGAATGTGTTCGTATGACAGCTGTCTTTGGTTTCTCTGTCTCTGTGGTTCTGCACTCTACTCGAATTGACATGACTGTGAGGAGTTATTAGAATTAAATTGTAGATGGGAAGTGCATACATACAAGCAGTCCAAGTATCATGTGGAATGTGTTATGAGGACTTCTTAACAGCTTTGTTTGTGGTCTTGTATGTTTTGGATTTGAACAAAAAAAATTTTTTTTAAAAACACAGCAGATGACCGGACATTTTGGAATTTGTGGTTGGCTCTTTTGTTACACATGCATGTTTGCAGAGCCTTCTCACACTAAGGCACTGGTGAGGAGCTCGAGAGGGCCCAGTCTTGCTATCTAGTATTTTTGTGTTTTTTATATCCAGATTTGCGATTAAGATTCAGGGGATTAGGAACTAAAATAAGAGTTCTGTCAAAAGCCGAGTTTAACACTATTCGTGTTTGTGGAGATATTTATGTCAGGAAAAGCAGCTTTGGCTGTTGAGTCTAGAGGCTTGTTTATTTGTCCTTTGAAAAAAGAAATACTAGAACTGGTCAGACTGACGCCTAAGACATAAGATGTAGAGAGAGGAGGGAGAGAGAGGAAATTCTGGTGGTGCAAATGAACTGCCACACAAAAGTGTACAAAAATACAAAAAAAAAAAAAAAACAACATGCAGATGTAAATAAAACTTAGTTTAAACAAAAATATACCAACTAAATAGTTTAAGGTTTATGTCTGACATGCTGAATTTCATGGTGTTTTTATTGTCGCATTCCTTTTTAGGGTTATCTCCCCATTGCCATATATAAACTAAAAAAAAAAAAAAAAAGTACAAATCCCCCAACTGAGGTTTGCATGATTTAAAGCATTGCTGTTAGGATCTCTAAGCGGCCTAACATGAGTCTTTTGTGGGCATTATGTGAGACATGTAGAAGTAGGAAGAGAGGGAGAGGGTGGTAAAGATCAGTGTGGGCTATAAAGAAAATACAGTTGCTGATATGGGACTTCTGCTCTAATGGAAATCGTCTGATTAGAATAACATACACACCAAACTCTTCCTTTCTATTTGCTCCTTTCTGTCATGTGGATTTCCCATTTAGTCCTTCATGCTGATGTATTTTGGCAGTTTTATTATATTGCACATCTTATAAACGGCTGCAGTAGCACTTGGTGTCCAGTGTTTTGTGGCCTGGGGAGCAAGTAGATACAAATTCACTGGTCACTGGTGAATTCAATAAATAATATAAGTTGCAAGACTGTTGCTTTCCATCTGGTCTGACAAAAAAAAAACAAAATAAAAAAAAACTTAAGGTTATTTTGAGAGGCTGGATCAGGAATTTCTAGTTTGTGCTAAAGCTATCTGGAGATGCTCTCTTGTCACCTACACTAAGTGCTGATCCTGAAGGGCTTCTATAGCTCCTACAATCCACCCCACGAAACTTATTGCCATGAGGTCTGGGAAGGCCATAAAGTCTTTTTACAAGGTGACATGAAATAAAAGCACAGGGAGAACAGAGGAGGTGCTGGGTAGTAGTCGGGCAAAGAGGACGATAGCATTTCTCCTTTGCTCACTTTGTGGCTTTAATGTTTGTGCTTTTCCTTTTAGATTATTTCTACATTTGCTGGAGAAGGACTGCATGTCCACATTTATCCTTTATGTCTTTTTGAGGCAGCATGGCTGCCTTGAATGAGTCGGCTGGTGAGCCGTTCCATGTCTGCCATCACCCATGTCCACTTACACACAATCTGGGCCACAGTGGGAATGAAGAGGGGATTATGACTCTGTCTGATCCTGGAGGGGCATGCACTTAACACTACTGTAAACAAAAGGGGCCATTTGAGTTGCTCACATAGGGCTGAACTTGAGGCGAGGGACACAGTCTGACTCCATACAGACTTTGGTATTTTATTTTAATCATTAATAGAAAAGCAATGCTGTGGACACTTAATTATTCCCTTATATGTGTTACTCAAAGTGCTGCTTTTTATCATTTAAATGTTAAAGGCAGTTTCGTACTAATCACACCACATCTGTTATGCCTCATTTCTTCTTTCCTTCATCAATGGCTGAGAAATGAAAAACACTGGAAAAACAACAATGCCACAAAAACTACAGTTTGAGAGCCTTTCTGGCATATTGTGTGAAGAAAGACAACTAAGACCCATATGTCTAGTCTGCTGTGTAGTGCGAGCACAAGCATAACAGCTTAACAAGGACATAAGAAGAGCAATGATAATGTTAGTATCCATGCTGCAACCGTCAGCCCTGATCTGTGAGTCTTTGAAGGATTAGTTTAATTTTTTAACTTTATGCTATTTTGTGACTCAAAAAGCTGTGAGAAGGAATGTAGTTATTTTCATAAAGTGATCAAAATGGATGGGCTTTCTCTAAACTACAGCTGAAAGCACGTCCAGTTATCCTGTTTGATGGCAGCAACCCATTTGGCCCATGATTCAGGGTCAGAAGGTAATCTAGAAAATGGTGGCACAGTGGCGTAGTGGTTAGCACTGGGACCTAACCATAGACTATAAAAAAAGATGGACGGAGCCGCCGTGACGTCACCCATAAGTTCCTGAGGAGCTGAATCGCAGCTCGGTGGGCGGTTCCTACCATCGCCATCTTGGCAGCGTCATCTCGCCCGGAAAATACAAATATGGGCAAAGAGGTGGAGCTGAGAGGGCAGCCGTGAGCGTCACGGTGGATGATTGACATCAAGTGAGCTTTCTGTAGCTAAAAGCTAACTAAGCTAACCCCGAGATAACGGGAGCTAACCAGCTAACGGAGGTAAGCGGGCTAAAGCTAAGTCACGTTGTTAACCGGCTAAAAACCGTGGTTGTTTTACGTTCTTCTGACTTGAAGCCGGAGATTGGTACCTGTCAATCAAAAGGACACGCCCCTAAATATGCCGAACTTCGAGATTAAATTACTTTAGAAGAGTTAGAAAAATTTCACTCCCCCCACAGTTGTCATGAAGGTAAACCTGACCTATTAAACCAAAAATGGATTTTTGAACCAGGCTGTAAACATGTTTATTTCTGCCGTGAAGTTGGCCTTTTGAAGATGGGAATCTATGGGGATTGGCTCTGTTTTGGAGCCAGCCCCTAGCGGATGTAGGGAGAACTGCAGTTTTGTGCACTTCCGTATAGGCTTCATTTTTAACCACCGGAGGTTGCCACTTGTTCCTAACCTCACAATTTCAAGCCTCAACTGGGGGAAAGTTTAAACAGTGGCCTTTCTGTGTGGAGTCTGCATGTTCGAAGACATGAATATTAGGTTAATTGTTATGATTAATTGATTACTTTTCACATGGAAGTCACTTTGGATAAAAGCGTCTGCCCAATGACAGTGGAATAGAGTAGAAATCCCATCACGGTGAAGCCGATTGGAACATCCCAAGGCATTACACCAATGTATCGTTATTTACTTTAACACGAAGAGCAAGCTGTTGCAGTCGAGCCAGTGTCAGAATGGCTGCTTTGTTTACCTTTTTGCCATCACCAACATGCAAGTCATGTGATCAGTGACAAAAGCTGAGAATGGTCTATAGAAGAATCAGCTGTGGAGTAAACACACTCCTTCACTAGGCCTACTTTTCCTACATTATATAGGTCTGGATCCAAAATGTAAGCAAATCCAATGAATGGCTGAGTCAGGAGTCCTTCTGTCTCCAGAGCACTGCTTTAATGTGTTTGCAGCAACACACTGTGTGCTGATCATTCCCATTTGCTCCTGCTGATGACAGCCAGGGCAAAGACTTCTATAAACATAATAAATCACTTTTGATGATAGTGACTCATCTCCCTCTATTTTTTTCTCTTCTTTCATCAGTCTGTTTGTAAAGACATTTGTGAGCCAAATGCAACCTGAGCCTGTTTTCTGACTGTAATTCAAACATCATTATCATCATCATAATTATCCAATAGAGACCTCATCAACCAGATCAAATTCATGAATTTTTCTTGTAGAAGCCACATTGTAGGGATAAGGGTTTAGTTTTAACCTGTGTTCTGCAGCTCACGGTGAGGCAATCTTATTATTCTCCCATGGGAATGGTAACATTAGCTGAATGTCTGGAGTAAAAGGATTTTAGCAAAGCACCAAAAGTTTGTTTTTGCAGCCTTTTAGGTGTGTCTCAGCCTAACCTAACCATCTTAGCCTAGCCTGGCTCCATGCAGCTTACAACACACTTTAGGAAGGGCCTGTCATTCCAGATGGTAAAGCTTCTGCCAGTGAGAGGGTCTGAAGGCCTGGCTGCTGGCCTACAACCACAGCCTCTGAAAGGCAGAAACCTCTGGCCTTTCAAAACCAGGACAAAGTGCCTTTTCAGGGGCCTTCTCCCCACCCCCCACCCCAATACCCCCACCTACCCACCTCTTAAGTGCTCAATCAAGGGCTAGCCACATCATAAAGCCTAGGATTGGGTTTATTCTCAACATAAATATGCTGGGGTTCATATATTCATGTGTTTCCAACTGGAACATTTAACCCTTTATGGCCCAACTCTTGTAAAAATGGTAGGATTTTTAAAAAATTCTATCTTCATTAGTCACTTTAACAAAATGTGACAAAAGATTTTTTTTTCTTTTTTAGTGCGGGGGAGGGGGGGGGGGTACCATTTATAAATATGTGATATGTGTAAATTATTTTAGTGCGATGTTCTGCTTTCTGGTATTGGTTAGGGTTTTTATCAACAAATGTTTACCTTAAAGTGACACCAAATGTTTCAGAAACTGTATCATTTATGTGTGTATATGTTTGTGTTTGGCTTTATAGGGTGAAAAAAGATCAGACAATAAGGTTCCGTCTTAAAGCAGAAGATCAGCGCTTTAAAAGACAGAACTCACATTTAAGAACCTAAAGTCTGCCTTGGAAAATGTGAGAAATTGACCAAAACGTCAAACTTAAAGCAGATGGATGCCAACCAGCAAGTGAAGCCACAACTCTGTGTCCAAATCTAAGCAAACAGTGAACTTGGTTCACCTCTCTGCACATTTTTTATATCAAACATAAAACACTCTCCCAACGCCCATCATTGTTCATGCATGAAAAAAGCCGAAATCCGTAAAGTTGCAACACTTCACGATTGGCAGGTGGCAGTAAAACTCAAAAGAAAGAAGAATGAGTAGAGCCAAAGAGCTTTGAGATGGGTGATTAAGTCAGGAGCTATAATTATCTCATCTTGCCTGGGCAGGACAGAGTGAGCTCTTGTTGTTCCTGAGCGGACGGGCTGCTAGAAAGGCACATCACTCACTGCACACTTTTATTTAATGACCTCCTCGCTGTAAAGCATGAGGAGGGGAAAAAAAGTGTATTTTCCCTGTTAACCGCCCCCAAACTTTCAGCAACACGCAATCACCCGAACAACAGAAGTCAGCGAGTTAGAGAGGGATGGAGTGGAAGTCACGGGTAGAGTGTTTAATAGGGGTAAAGAGCAAGAAGGATAAATCTGACGTGGTGCAAACACAGGCACAAAAAGAATCTACTAAACATGGGAAGAATGTCTAAAATTGACAGATTGGGTAAATGGTGGAGGGGTGAAAGGGGAATGAGCTGTGTTGGCACTCAGAAAAATGGACTTCTTGTTAAAGCTGGAAAGAGTGATGCAGGTAAAAGGGGGAAGACGGTCTTATACTGATTTACAAACCCTGACAGTCGCCGTGGCATTGTCATGGTGATCATTTGTCATTTACAGTGTGAGCGCAGCCAACCTGACGAAGGTAGACGCCAGACTTTGCAGCTGAGTATGCACAACCTTGATTCCTGAAATCTGGTGGGAGATTTCAACATTGCAGACTAATTTCATATGGTATGTAACCAGGAAAATATCTGTCTCGTTCACAGCGACTGCAGGTTAAACAGCAAAATGCCTCTTGAGGTAGTAGCTTGGCTCTGAACTACTGCGGACAACATTCTCTGTTCTACTTCAAATTTTTGGAGTCTAAACCAATCCGTACCTCCCCGATCAGTCGATCCTTCTTCTTCCTGCTTTTTATCCCCTTCCTTTTCTTCCTACTTGTGCTCCCCGTCCTTCAGCCCCAATGTGTGTGTGTGTGTGTGTGTGTGTGTGTGTGTGTGTGTGTGTGTGTGTGTGTGTGTGTGTATGTGTGGACTCATGGGAGCCATAGCTCTGACAAACTGCCCTCCTGCACAGTTTCAATTAAACATTGTTTATGGGCAGTTCTTTGTTTTTTACAAGCTTTTTTTTATTGGCCCAGGCCTGTGTTTACTTATGACAGTAACAGTTCTGCATGTACAATGTCGTATATCTCCATCCAGGCTGTCTCCTGTCACCGAGCCAGAGGAGGCAACACACTCTTTACTGTCAACCATGCACTAAAAGCCACCTTTCTGTCCTCCTCCCCGTAATGTGCAGTGCTTCTGTTAAGGGAAAGCTTTTCTCAAATGAAATAAGTGCTCTTATGTTACAATATTTACTAAATAACATAATGCATTTCCATAGTGACTCTATCTTAATCAGAGGTCCGTAAAACTCAGCCGCATGAGCATCTCAGCAAAGCAAAAGAGAAGATAAAACTGAGAGAATTGAGACATTTGAGGCTAAAAGTTGGGATATTTGAAAATGTTGCATTGATTTAGTCTTTCTATAACAACAAGCTGTTTGTGCTCAAAACTCTGCTGAAAAAAACACGTTTGACACTTTGGCAGGACATCATCAGCCCGCGTCAGGGTTTATGGCGTTTGATGTCACCACTGACATCATCAGTGCAAGACAAGACTAGGGGGAATATGTCCGACTGGAGGGATGAGTGCTGTGACTGGCATCTCTGGGTAGGGAACATTATGACTAAGCTCGTTTATAAAAACACACCCACACTTGTAAAACATGGCACGTTAGCTAAGTGTAACAAACTTCACTACTTCAGAGTCTAACATCCCTTTCTCCAGCGGTTCTTACACTTCATGAAGCACAACAGCTAATCTAAACGCACACACAGGCAACAACAACACAGAACATCCGATGTGGAAAGATTAACAATTAACAATCATTAACAATTTTATGACTTATTGTTGTGTTAATAAAAATATATTCTTATAGTATTCGGGGATTTTTTGGAGGGAGGTTGGTTTTTATGTTGTTTTTTGTGGCATTGTTTCCATTTGTGTTGTTTGTGTAGTTTTTAATGTTCCTGCAGTCCTGCTTTGGTTTTAGTTTTATTGTTGTGTTTGTGTGATGGACCAGCAACCTGTCCAGGCCGTTCATGCCTCTCGCCCAGCGCTTGCTGGGATGGGCTGCATAGAAAATTAACGGATGAATAAATAAATGTTGTGTTTTTCTGAACTGAACTTACTTTTGGGTTAATGCCACTATCTTTTCTGTAATGTGCTCGTGTTTATGTTTCTTTTTCTTTGAAATATTGATGGTGAAATGGTTTTGCGTTTTCCTTGTTGCATGTTTTAAAAAAAGTCAAGTTATTGCTTGCTGTGTATGTGTGTGTTTGTTGTTGTTTTGCATTTATTGTTGTGTTTTCTGAAATTATGTTCTAATTGTCGTTGTGTTTTATGCTATAATTGTATTTCCTGACATTGAGCAGAACCAGTGTGTTTTGAGCGTTTACGTATAATTACTAATGTTGTCATAACTAACCTCTTTTCATCTGACCAAATTCTCACAAATGGACTCATTATTCCGGTGAATTCTGCTTGGTCAACAAACAAAAGCAGCATAAATTCTGCTTAAAGTTCTTGAGTTCTGGCAGTTCTGTACCATTATCTTCTTCTAAACAACCCATTTTCAGCTTGTCTTTTTCCAGTGCTCCAAGAGCTGTTGCCTCAGACTTTGACACACAGCAAAGTCAGCATTTAAACTAACTGCAAGTGGAATATGTGATTTACAATTGCTAAGACACAATTTCTGAATGTTTGAAAAGATCTCACAGGGTAACAAACCACACACAAGCTGGATCCAACGCACACACAAGCACACAGTCGACTTGTTTATCCTTCCATGCAGAACAAGACACGGTGCCTTGCAAGTCCTTAATCAAACACAAGTAGACCCCCCCACCCACTCGTGAGCACTGACCTAGCGATGAACCATTCATTATCTGCAACTCAGAGCAAATTGTAGGTTGAGGAGTCGAGCATTGAAAGGAACAGACTCAGACACTGTTGGTCAACAGGAAAGTGGTGGTAAAATATGAAATACTTTTGAGTGTTTGAAGTAAAGTATTAGAATAAAGATGTGAGTGGAGAACACGTTCTGTACGAAGGTAAAGGATTTTAGACCCTGTGTAATGGTCTCCCTTATCAAGCGAAGGTAGACTTTGGTGAGGGATGAAAGTGTTTTACTAGGGATTAAGCCGTGGATGTGGCGGTCACACTGCAGCTTTGTTAAACTTTAAGTCACCCTCCTGCTACACAACCTCCTGGTCTCCTACCCCTCCTCCTCTTTTAGAGCTGGTGGGGTCTTATCTCTTTTGGATGCAGGCTCCTCTGGCTTCACACAAAGCCTCATGTTGACATTCCAGAGGACCGAGCCTTGCGCAAACACACCAGGCCCTGACAGATGGCTGGGCAAGGGTGAGCAGGATAGGATGAAGGACGCAGAGGAAGACCAGGGAGTACGGGAAGCAAAAAAAAAAAAAAAAAAAAAGCACAATGACAACCAAAATGACAGGCAACACAAATAAAGAGCATCCTTTCTCCTGCTCTTTAAATCCAGCACTTCCACAGCTAAACATTGATGCTTGAAAGTTTGTCAACTTTTTTAATTTCATGTCATAAATAGATAAGTAAGTTTTGTTATTTTTTTCTAATTTTCAACTTATTTGTCTTCATCCGCACAAAGACTCAAGCGTATTTGAAAATATATCACTTTTATTTACCTTCTGGTTGAATTCCAGGAGGTCTGATAAAGCTTTAAGCACCACTGTAAAATTGTCTCCTTTTGGCCTCCATCTTCTTCCCGGTCTCCCTAAAGTCATTCAAAGCTAACATTTGAGGGTCAGTGGGTTAATCTTCAGGGCATTAGGCAACCCAAAGCCCTCCAAATGAAAAACTCATTTAAGGCTGTGACTGAGCGTGGTGGCCCGTGTTTATCGGCGGATGGCAGGAAAGTATTCCTGCTCAGCAGGCCACATTTTTCTAGATGAGAGTTAAGTTCAGCATATGAGGCTCAATGATTAATGGAGATTAAATAAAATGTGTTCATATGTGCAATGTGATTTAGCAATACAATCTAACTTAAACAAAATACATAAATCAAAAATACATGTTAATTAACAGCTTTCTGCAATATATTTATTTTTGAGTGACTATAAGGCCATCAGACCTTTTATCAAACCTCATAAATAAAACCAGCAATTGTGTGTTAAAGTGCACTGAAAGTAATCAGAGCGGTGTCATGTCTGAGAGATATCTCAGAAAGAACAATCTAATCCTTTATTTGGTCTCCATGGAGTTCACCCCTCCCTGTGTGTGCCATCAGCCTGCAGCACAATAGACAGTCGTTCTGATAAAAGTCTGCAAAAGCCAGTGTGGATATCCGGCTCCCTTTCTCTCCAATCTACCCTTTAATAAGGGTGTATTGCTGTGGTTTATCCTGCCACTCTTTCTTTCCAGTTCCCCTCCAGTCCTCCATAGCTGCTTTCTTCCCCCTTATTCTATGGAAACACAGGAATGTTCCCGACTGACTTTTCCCTCTGAGCCTTTTTCAGGTTTCCAGGGACATGAGGAGACAGGTCTGTTCGAAGGAGACTTAAAACTGCTGTGCGCGTATGTTTATTCAAAACAAGTTGAAGCTTGGTAATAGAGGGCTGTCCAGGTTTGTGTTCAAGAACATCTTTTGTACATAATAGACCTTTTAAATCAGTATTTGTTACAATTCACATCTCTTTTTTTTTTTGCCCAAAGCATGAACCCTGCGTATACTTTGATGAATTTCTTTTTATATGAAGGGGGAAAAAAAAGACACTTGCAGATCAAAATAAGTTCTCAAACAATCCTAAATGGAGCGTTTAGTTTTTAGTCTTCATATTTGTGATCTGAATGAAAACGTTTTTTGACATACTTGACAGATTGCCGTGCGGTTAAATAGACATAAATACACCTGACAAAATGAACTGCAATAACTTCTGTTGTTATTTATGTTCTATAAAACCAACATTTTATCTCGGTCTTTTTGTATACCATTTTGATTCAAGTATTCTCACCAGTAAGTGCTATTGACATTAGATTTAAAGCACTGCTGCCTCATACAGGACCACATGAGGCTGTTGACCATGAGCAGATTCAGGGGTTGGCTAAAAGGGCACTGGCTCCTGATGAAATTTGATTAGCTCCAGAAATGACCGTGTCCAGATACCAGTAGCTTGATAAATGAGTAAAAGCTACAAACTGTGGCACTTTCAACACTTCTTACAGCTATGGAGATTAAATATCTATATTTTTTCTTAGATTAAAGAAAAAGGGGTAAATGTCAAAGCTAATAAAATGTTGGAAATGAGAAACTGGTATTTCAGATGACACATAAATGCTGCAATGCCCGAATGAACTTGAATACTGTTTGATAGTTTGTTAAATCTGAACTTGGATGTCAGAACTTTTAAATTAAATTTTAAAATTACAAACTCTTCTTTATTTTATTTATTTATTTAATTTTTTTTAACAAAGTGCTGGAAAACTGAATGTTTGCATCTTTGCTCAAACCACAAACTGTAGCCACCTGCGATATTAACATGTAATGGTGTGTGAAACTTGCATACATGCTCCTGAAAAAGAATTGCGTATATGCGTTGGCGATATACACCTCCTTCTTGATGTGACCTCGAAATGACTCCTTACTTGTAAGAACCTGAGACCTGCCATAACTACTGACTCAAACTGGACCATCCACATGCCCATCTTATCCTGCTCAGGGTTGTGTTTGCAGAGTCTAAAGGCTTTTATTGGTTCAAAAACCTTTTATTTGTGAATTTCTTTTACAATATAATAGATATAATTAAGTACTATGTCAGTACAACTTTGCCTCGTGTCATGGCCTGTTGGGTTGGTCCATCACTGCCATTTTGCCTGAGGTTGATAAGAAACCACGACTACAATAGTACGTGCACATTCATAGCTGTCACAGTCGATCAGTGGCACTAATAGATCTGCTATGATTAACTTACATCAAATCAGGTCAATCAGCTACTCACTCTGCTGAATTAAATCTGTTGTGATAAGAAAAAAAGGGAAAATCAATCAGCTAATCAGAGCCTGTTTGGCTGATCAAAGTCAGACAGTCTGAGCCACAAAGCTTCGCTATCATGACAATTACAAGTTCCGTTCTTGTTAGCGAAATTGCTTTGACTACGGTAGAAATCCTAATTTGAACAGGTTTTCTTTTTTTATTGTGCTGAGCTTAGCTGTTTTACATCTGGACATCTGAAGGTGAGTTTTTATTATCACACCACATCTATCTGATACAGATCTACGATTTCAATCCAGAAAATCCTCATCTACTCTCGGAGGTCCTGCTGATTTGTCCAGCTTGTCTAAAACTGCGTGCAGATGTGGTGGAAAATATCTTTGCTCACATAATAGCAGGCATGAAAACCGAAACTTCTACACCCGCAAAAACAAAGCAAAAAATATGCAGTTCTATGATGAAGCACCTTTCTGTCGCAGACAAATAAGACGGATTCATTCTATGCAGCTTAAACAACAAGTGAAGACAGATATCTCGGCAGGGATGTTTTTATTTTTGCACATCTGGCATGAAAACCTGAAAAACAACATCTTAATGTTGGTCCAGTAGAAAAGAAAGAAAAGAAAAAAAAACACTTGAATGATTTAATCATTTGATTTTCAGGAATTTAACTCTGTCATGTGAATTTTAAATCTATATTTAGTCTAAATGATCATGTGGACTGCTGGTAGGTATTTCCAAATTCGTATGCCCTTCAGTTATATATAAATATGAAAGAATCTCATTTCTAAAGCATAGCTAAGAAAGAATGTGGATAGAAATGGCATCAACATCTACATATAAAAGGGATTAGATGACTATAAAATGTACATTTCTTTTTCAATTTAACTTAATATTCACATTCATATATAAAACTTACAAAACCTGAATCTTTCAAACCCTCTAAAAAATTTTTTTTTTGTTACTGCTGAAAGATCATTTTAAATTACCGTACACTTAATGGATTATTTCCGTAAAATGAGCATCATTAATGTCATTGTTTCCGCCATGTTGTTTACAATCCTTTTCGACTTGTTTCAAAATACGTAAGTCAATAAATTAACATGCTACCTCAGTCCCTGAAAGCCAATACTCATCCGTGTTACTGAAAAAGAGAAGGAAGAGTGTTTGTGTGTGCGTGTGTGAGGAGAAATAAAGGACACATAAAACTGTTAGCAAACCTGCATCGAACTGAAAGCAGGGTGGGGAAGTGGGGAGGGAGGTTATTTCCAAGTCCATACAAAAAATAGTTCACTGTAAATATATAATATATTTTTATACATATTTGAATATATTTACAAATATACCCAGCACTATACATTATACTGTGGATTCTGTCTCCAGAATAATCAGGGAGGTTGATCTAGAGAACTGAAAAAGAAATGCATCAATATTACAAAATAAAACAGGAGAGACATTTTTATATTCACTCTCCTCCTATTTCTGTTTTGTTAGTTGAAGTTCTGTCAGTCCATTTCCTATTTGTCTTCCTTTTCTAGTCCCTTTTTTTTTTGTCTTTTCTTTCCTTTTTGTCTGAAGTTTGCAGCAGTCCATACATTCCTCCAGAAGCAAACAACGGTCTTGGAATACCAGCCGCTGCAACTGGATCGCCAGACAAGCAACGTCGTTGAACTTCTGGGTACAAACATGAGAAATCTTGTGTGTTTATATGAGAGAGGAGGAGGAGGAGGAGGAGGAGGAGGAACATGCCTTGGGAATGTCTTCTCATTCAGTCAGTACAAAATAGCTTCTGCAAGGTCCCTGTCCTCTCCTTTAAGACCTCAATGTTAGCATGTATGTGTGTGTGTAAGTGTTTTTGAGTGCATGGCAGTGTGAGTGTGTGACAGCAGTGCTGCCACCAGCCCAGTCCCATCTGGGCCCATTAGTCCACTGGGGCCCACAGAGAGGAGTGGGGGCGGGAGGGGATTCCGGAGAAGGTGTTTGAGGATGCTGAGGTTGGGAAGAGAAGGAGGCTGAAGGCTCATCTTTTGGCATTCCCATTGATGGACTGGTACTTGGGAAGGCAAGGCTCGTCTGGTAAGGGGTCGTGGGAAAACACAGAGTCGTCACCGGAAGAGCAGGAGCTGCGAGTGTCAGGGAAGCTGGGGGAATACTGCTCTGTGGGGGCACACAGGTCCAGATACTCCTGAAAACACAGACATAAGGGACGGTTAGAGGATTTATGCTTGGATAAAATTAGAAAGATGTTTCCAAACAAGTGAGAAGTACCGTAAAACAAAAAGATTTAAAGTGAGCAGAGGAGAGAGAGAGCTCAGAGCTAAAACTCTGTCAACAAAAGCAGGGATTTTCCAGAGGAGGGTTAGTGATGTGGAGGGACTGTATCACCTTCATATGATATTTATCTAAACTATACCAAATCACTCTGGGAGGATTTATGAAATGGAACGGGAAAAAAAAATTATCTTAAACTGGATACTGTATGAAAATATTTGCAGGAATAAAAGGTAATAAATTGAATGTTGGAGTTCCAGCTGCTCCAGTGGAGTTTGAGGAAAAGAGGACAAATTTAGGGAACTGGGGCAGGAATGTTAGCCGTTCTAGCCCTTTTCTTTCACATAAGTTCATTCCAAACAGATCTGATATCCAACACTGAAATGCCTGACATAAACACTGAGAGATGGTTTGGGGAAAAAGGAGCTGGCAGAACAAACCAAACCACCATAAGAAGGAAGATGAAAACCACAAGAAATCCTGTTGTTAATTTTTGACTGAGTCCAGTTTTGTGCAGTTGTTTGTGTCTGCGATCTTTTCCGTCCTCTTCCTTGACTTTCATGGCTGTTACAGGGACTAGCTGTAAAAAGGAAGAGTTCTTGGGGTTTTCTAGAAAATGAGCACTGGCTTCCATTTTCCCAGCTCAACACGAAAAGGCTCATATTACTAAAGATCTCCACATCTGCCAGCGGTTTGGGTAGAAAAGAGGGAAAGGAGGGGGGAGGGGGGGCAGGAGAAGGCTAGCAAAAGGACCTTTATTACAATTTAAAAGTTCAAACTCAAAGCTGGGCTTTGTTGGCATAAATTCATGAAGTTCCAGCTCCAGAGCAGACGAGTCTTGACAGCTTTCCATTGATGGCCTCTTTTCAGGTCAGCTTACGGATATCACACAAGACAGGGAGAGGAATGGAAAAAAAAACCAAGCCATTACAGGGAGTAAGGCTTGGATGTGATGATTGGGCAAATTCACTGGGACACAGTGCCTGTGCTGAGTCTGGATCAGACCTACAGTTTTTTCTGCCTTCTGTCAACAACACACCATATACCTTTGGTAATATATCCACTGGAACCCTGATACTCTTGCAAAAATGTACTTTTTGCAGCCATTTACTTTCCACATTATATCTGACTGTTTTACAGCAATGAAATGCCATCCACCCCTCTTTGCCAGGGTGGTGTGCGAAGCTTGAATTCCCCCCCCCCCCCCAGGAAGGAACTCATGAGAGGAAAGGTGTGGAGAGGTATGAAGAAAAATAACATAGCTGCACTCACCTCGTTGGTGCTCAGGGTGAGGATTCGATCCAGATCCTCTACTAGCTGCTTAAAAGTGGGTCGCTGAGATGAAATGGCATGCCAGCAGTCTTTCATCATCATGTATCTGAGAGACAAAGGAAAATTTAATTTAGGATTGATGCTTCTGTAACAAGGAACTGATAAATAAATGAGGATAAAAGGTGTCTGTGATCATTTGCCCCGCTAAATATTTTAAAAATGGCATCATGCACTGCCTTCTCTTCTGTAGTTTTTCTTGGCAGGGTGGCAGGGCTTCACCATTGTATACTGAGTGCATAGGTCTTATTGTGAATGAGGACACTGATAGCAGACAGCCACAGCTGTGCAGAGGCCCAACAGAGTGGACACAGAGCCCCAGAGTCATGGATCTGATAGAGACTGGGCTGCATGGAATACTCATGTGAGAGCTACCATGCATTTGATCAGCATATGGGTTTGAGAAGATGCTGATGTCGCAGAAAAGTGCCAAACTTACAGCTCGTTGGTGCAGTTGCCAGGCTTATCCATGCGGTGGCCCTCTTTTAGTAACTTGAAGAGCTCCTCGACTGGAATGCCAGGGTAGGGCGAGCCGCCTAGGGTGAAGATCTCCCACATCAGCACCCCAAATGACCAGCTGAGAGAAAAAAAAAACGCAGCTATAGATTAGTTGAGGCAAAAGATTTATCAAAAAGGTTTGTGGAAAATTTCTATTTTGTCACTAGATTAAGGGATCGAACAATTCTACTACACTATACTATAACATCAGTGGTATCAGTGCCCACTTTCTGCAATCCAGTGACTTGTGGTGCATAGCCGCTGCCAGCGCTACTCTGGCCCTGCTCTCAATGATGGCTTTTGTGCCCTGCTGGCTGGTCACACAGGCTGGCATTGTCCGATCACACCACACCAAAGCAAACACTGGACCACCCACAGCAGACAGACTACAGAGAAGCACACAACAAAAGATGCCCAGAGATGGAGATAGTGACAATTAATCCTTAACTGCTTCCTCATCTTAGTGTCCGGTTGTTAAAAAAAAAACAAAAAACAGTGACTCCATGTCATCGCTGTCAAGCTTCATGTTTGAATGTTTATTTTAGCAATAAAGAGTGCCTCAAATGATCATTCTCGATTCATGTACACACAAAAGCACTATTATTTCACATTTACAACCACAATGAGGGCACACGTATTCAGGCTGCCACAGACCGCATTTGTGGTGCAGCAAGCAAGACAAGCATGCATGTACGTGAAGGTTGGGCATTTATCAGTTCTTCCATCTGTTTACACAGTCACCCGGCCAGGTTTGTTCTCTCCACTATCATCTGTTGTATCTTTGCACTTGTTGACACTCATCTCTCCTTTCAGCGTCACTTTGTAACCATCTCTCAGAGCTTGTCATTCGGTTGTGCTGTGCATGTTCGTGTCCACTTGCAACCAGCCATGACGTACAAAATAAACACATAAAAAGGGCATGTTTGGGGGTCTCTTTAACTGACTCGACATTTGGCATTCCTGGAAAGCGCTTCTGTGTATGTGCGTGTGTGTGTGTATTTATGATAATCAATTTAAAGAAACATGAATATTCCATCAGAATGGAAAACTGATCAGATGATAAATAAACTTTTTCTAACATGCAGTGAAACATTTGATCTGTGATTAGTTCATTAATCTTAGCCGTTCTATTATAAGCACAAGTTTTCATGTCGCTGTCCAAAACATGATTAATCACAAAAGTGATTAAATAAACCCTTAATTTTAAATGAAAGTACTATATATATATATATATATATATATATATATATATATATATATATATATATATATATATATGTTTCCATAATTACATTATACACCTCTGCACCAGTAGCACCTTCATAATCCCATTATATGAAAGACACAAGCTTTTCTGCCTTTTACATGCACCATCTTGCGTTGTCTTAATCGTTCTTTGACATGTACAACCAGCCTGTTTAGCTGTTGTAATAACTGACATGCTGTGCTGCTTAAGGACTCAAACCTTATGCACTAACAGTTGTTTCACTGAGATTTTCCCACACCCATGTTTAGTATACGTTGCAGGTGATTAGACCACTGGGTTTTTTTTTCAGTCTTGCTGTTACATACTGATGATTATTATTGGTATAAATTTGGCATCCTTGCGTGATAAGACTCAGCCCTTGGAGAAAACACCTTGTATACCCAATTGTGACTCCCTTACCTATTACTAAATCATGATGTAATCTTCCAAAAAATCCTAATTTTGTCATCTATGCACACTTCTCTTTCTTTGTCTCTCTCTTAATCTTATTTGAGTGTGATGTTGGCATAAAATGTTCATATTGTTTATATTAATTTTTTGATTCATATTAAGATGGGAAGTGAATCCATAAAAAAAAAAAAAAAAAAAAAAAAAAACCTCATGTTTTTGGACTAGTACGTGGTAAATTAAGAAGATTCCTTGCATTTCAGATTTGCTGACATTTTTATACGTGCATCCCAATAAAAACATTTGAAAAAAAAGGATTTTTAACATGGTATTATACATAAAACAAACCCTGACCGTCATGCTCCCAATCTGAAGTAGAGAAATAAGTCAGCACTCGAACCGACACCACCCTGAGAGCTGAGCCCTACGGACCCATTTGTCAGAACAGCAATAAGAGAGATTCATTGGAATTCATGTATTCATTTAATCTGATGTCATGTATAGATCGCCTGTGCCTGGCGATGTTTGAGCACAACTCCACCCCACCCCATACTCATACACACAAAAAGCCAATTACTACAAGCGAGTGATGAATTGTAATTAGTGGTGAGCTGATACAGAGGACTACACCAGCCACTTCTTGCCTGTTCTTTCCAGCTAAACCACCCAACCCCCCCCGACTCCCAGTGTTTTCTCACATTATTGATTGGTGCTGCAGAACCTGAAGGGCATCATGTGTATGCGGTGCACATATTATTTATATGGACAAACAAGTGCGCAGAGTCATGGGAAGGAGAGTGGTTCTCTCAGTTTAGCAAGATGTTTAGAGAGCTACTGGTGCAGGACTTAAACACACAGAGACATACAAAACTTCCCTTTCCAAGGGTCAGCATGCAAGGCATTTATCTAATTGCCACATACACTTTCTGCCGGCAGTGTCTGGACTAGAAACTTCAAACAACATTGTCAGAACGCATAAGACTCAAACAGCAAAAAGAGAGGGACGCCCTGCCCTTGTTCTGTTTTTAGAATGAGTACTCTTGATCTTAAAAAAAAAAAAAAAAAAAAAAAAAAAAAAAAAAAAGAAGGGGGAGAGACAGAGACGGGTCAACAATTCACATACCAGATGAATTAAAATAAGAATGCAAGGATGAAAGGGGGTTATTTTGATCATGGAGCTGCTCCAAAACGACGAGCAGCGTGTTCAAAGTGTTGCTGAATGAGCAGAGAGTGAAGAGGGGTTAAAGAGAGCGTGCATGAAGGCCTGCAGTGGAGGGCCGCAGCATTGTTGCATTCAGACATGTATGGAGGCCCAGAAAGGTGGGGAGACTTCCGAGCTGAGCCGGAGGAGCATCAGAGGGGGGAGGAGGTGCTGGTGGGCTCAGGGCTTCTTCCAGGCTCTTTGAAGCCAGCCAGATTAGTAACACGGCATTGGTTGCAAGTCTAGCGTGAAATCCTCACTTTTGCCACAGACTGGCCAGCACTGGCCCCCTATAGCCCCCCTCCCACCCACCCAAGAGCACAGCACCAAAAAAACTCCACTTCACCAAAAAAACAGCCCTTTCAATATGACTGCATGACAGTGTGAGCGACTTATTTCACGTGCGTGTAAACTAATGTACTTACACATCACTCTGGTGTGTGTAGACCCGGTCAAAGAGCGCCTCTGGAGCCATCCATTTTACTGGGAGACGACCCTGGGGACAAACACAGGTTAAAGTTACTTAAATCAAAACTATGCAAGTATTAGAACTGAGCTGAATGTTTGAAATCATTCACTTCTTGGATCATCTCAGAACTTGGGAGGAACAACTACTGGAAGGAGAATCTCCCAGAGGAGCATTTACATTGTCAAAAAAGCAGAGCTGATAAAGAGGGGCACAGATAGAGGAAGGTTTATCTCAACAAACCATTAAAAACAGGCTAAAAAGCTAAACAGACTAGACCTAATATCTGTGTGTTAAAGCTTAATGCCAACAATAATCTCACAAAACACAAAATCTTTTACAAGAAAATATTAATGCAAATCAAATGTGTTCTACATTAAAAATACAATTTGATAAGTTTCCAGTTATTAAATAAAAGCTAATTTACACTGTTTTATTCCTGCAAGATTGAGGTAAAAAAAAATCATCAAAAAGAAAGAAAAAGAAAAAGAAAAATCCCCACAAGGACAGCTCTGTCTGAACTGGTTTAATGTGATGTAGGAAATCATCCCAGTAGCCCTGTCCGCGTCATCAGTACCATCATCATCTATGAACTGAATATTGTTGCTGTTGTTGTCAGCTAGTTCTCAGCATGATTCTGCATGCAATGAAAAGGCAATCATGCATATCAAATGAGGATGCGCAGGCAGTGCTGCTCTGTGGTGGGAAAGAAAGACACCACTGGGCCACTTTAGAGATGTCAGTTATGTTTAGACCGCTCCCCTCTCCCCTCGTTCTTTGCCTCTCTTTGGGGCTAATTGTATGAGTGTCGATGAAACCAAAAGAACAAGAGGCTGAGGGGGTAAACGAGGCAGAGCCTCCAGAAGCACTACATTCAGAGCCTGCCTGGGAACCTGCAGCTTCTGCCAAGACACCAGCACAGGAAAATGAGTGAAGCCAAAAAAAGAAGGAAAGAAGAGAATTAGAGAGCAGAATGAGAAATGTGGGCTAATCTCACACTGATCCTTGAAAACATACTCCAATCCCCAATATAGCTCATCCGTCAACCTGTGGTATTTATGTAGAGGACTTACATTGGTCGTCTTTTTATAGTAATCAATGTTGTGGACATCCCTGGCCAGGCCAAAGTCAGCGATCTTCATGACGTTGCTCTCCGTGACCAGGACGTTCCTGGCTGCCAGGTCTCTGTGTATACACTGGGTTGCAGAGGGGGAAACAAGAAGGTTATGGATGAAAGCTGGGAGTCATAACCCGCAAAAAGTAAAGGGAGGAGTGGAATAACGCAGTTCCTTAAATTTACTCCATAACAGGTGTACATCTAATTTGGAAAGGTGTTCAAATATTTGGTGGTGTATGTAATCGTTCAGTAATCTCCTGCATCGAGGTAGCACTTGACTGAATAACATGACGCCACACTGACTACACCAGCATGAACATGTCAGGATAAACGAGGATTCCTCACATAGCTTGCCACATATATGGTTGGTTGGTTATGCATCAACGCACATGTGCAAGCAAAAACATATGTATGCACTCCTAGCATGTGTGTGCGTGTGAGACAGTGAGCTTTGTCGCATTCCAACAGTGAGAGGGAGCGTGAGGCTGCACTTGGCTAACATGGCCGTACCCCCACCCCCCATTGTGAAAACTTTACAATTCTTCCACACAGAGGGGCTTTTGTCATAGAATCAGAGACAATGCAGGGATCTGGGGTCTGAATAGTGTTTTCAGGAGACAATATTCCCACAGTGATGCACAAACAAGCTTCCTACGTAAAACCTTCCTGGATGTAGCCGTCATACCCTCTGAGCACCGGCACAGAAAATTACATTGGCAGACAGCGTGAGGGAAGTTGATGTGTAAGTTTCTGTGTGTGTCTTCTTACCTTCTGTGATGCTAGGTACTCCATGCCCCGTGCCACCTGATAAGTGCACGAGACCAGATCTTTGAAAGTGAGCTGCTCGTCGGAAACACGGGCAATGTCGTAGGAGTATTCCATGCCTGGTGGCCGGCGGGCTCTGAGGTACTCCCTTAGGTTACCTTTGGAGGCGTACTCGACTATCACATAAAGAGGGCCTACACAAGTGACAAGCCCTAAATTAGTTCTTTAAACTTAGTCATGAAGGATTCTCTTGGACAGAAAATGAACATAATTCCAACGGTATTTTAAATGAACACAACACACCTGAATAATCAAACTTGAAATTTACCTTAGTATTCATGGATGTCCAGGGTGTCAAACAACAAATAACAGCTAGCATGCTATTATTTCTCTCTTATTATGCAAGCATAATAAGAGAGAAATAGCATCAAAAAGCTAGAAGGCCTTGTGTTATCCTACATGTCTGACCTAGTATGATTACTCATTTTACTTAACGTTTTCTAAAAATCAAGAGGGCCAACAAATCAGCCTCTGAAGCATATTAAAAGAAATTATAAACAAATAAAATTAAACTTTATTTCAGTCCTAACAGTTTACATATCACATCATTTTAAAAACATAATCTCCTCATTATCATCTCTTAAAATTAATTAAACCCAGCTTCAGATGACACATTGAGACATTATTTATTTAGCAAACACTGAGTGAAAACTCAGTGTGTGAAACGCAGCAGTTATTTAAACTAATCATTTTCTGTTTGACATTAACAGTCTCTCACATCTTTGTGGAGTAATTCTGACCCACTGATCTTTGTAGCAGTAATTCAGTTCATTGAGATTTGGGGGAGTTTGACTATGCACTGCTCTCTTAACATCCCACCACATCATTTTAATCAGGTTGAGGCCTGGACTTACTGGTTTATTGCAACATTCATTCTTGGTTTTTCTCTTCCAGCCAGTATGCTGTTTAGGATTAGTAACATGTTGCATGACTGAGAGTGCATTCAAAGCAGGATATTCTGGGGTTCCAACTGAGCGATGGCGTTATATGTGACTCTAATATACTTTGGTATACATGGAAGTGTATGGTTCACTGAATGACTATAAAGCAGGGTCAGTAGTAACTAGATTTGGCCTGGGACCAAAAATTTTCTGACCACCTGAATGTCAGACCAAAATGACCTCTTTACAGCTAAAACAGGGTTTTTCTTTGTATTTATACATCTATTTATATATTATTACATAATATAATAATTCTATTCTAATGGAAACTGTAAAACATGTTATTTGTATCCTGTGTGCTCCATGCACAAGTGTTTTTATATTGTTATATTTTTTAACATTGTGTGGGTTCCAGTGTCTTTTATTCAAGAGTAGATGTGAAAGTGGGTCAGGAAGATGTCGGAATTGAACCTTACACCTGGCTGTGTCCGAAGCAGCTTTTTACCAGGTGAACTAAACAGCTACATGAGCGTTCAGCACCAACAAAACCAGTTATTTTCCAGGTCTTCCCGTCTGGTAGTTTTGGGCCTGAAGTGCAAGGCTGCTGCTAGATTCAGGGTAAACTCCAATTACTTTACTCAGCAGCGGTGAAGCAGACACAGGTCTCTGCTGGAACTAGAAGAGCTGTGTGGTTTTTAATGCTAAAGCTTGTAGCATTAACCCATCACAGCTAACTTCCTCTGCTCCCGATGCAGCTGCATCAGCCACGCAATGCATCAGCACAACACTGTAAACAGAACCATATCTGCACATTGACAAATCACTCTTGTGATATGTTTTTATCAACTGAATCTCCTTCCTAAGGGCTGCATGGTGCCATAGTGGTTAGCGCTGTGGCCTGACAGCAAGAAGGTTGCTGGTTAGATCCTCGGTTGGGCCTTTCTGCGTGGAGTTTGCATTTTCTCCCCATGTATCCATGGGTTCCCTCTGCGTATTCTGGCTTCCTCCCGCCGTCCAAAGACATGCATGTTAGGTTAATTCGTTAGTGTAAATACCCCATAGGAGTGAGCCTAAGTGGTTTGTCTTTGTGATGGACTGACGAGCTGTCCAGTGTGTACTCCATCTTTCGCCCAAAGACTGCTGGGATAGGTTCCAGCTTCCTCGCAACCCTTCATCAGACTAAGTGGTTCGGATAATGAATGAATGAATCTCCCTCCTACAAAAGCCATAGCTGTTAAAAATTAGCAGCTGTTAGCCGCCAAATTGTATGGAAATGGATTCAAACCCCTTTCAAGACTGATGTTTATCTGAGATAATTGCTGGTGTCTTTCATCCTTGACAGCATGGTAACACACACTTGGATGCATCAAATCAGCAAGCTGCACAGTTGCTGATGATCAATAATCCAAGTACATTTTCTGAGTAGCAGCAAACTGCTACTTACCCTAAGCCAAGTGTGTATTGTTTTTCAGGGGCATTGTTTTAAGGAAAAATAAACATTCCTATCTGGCTGAACTTTGTTAGATCTCTAATGAACTCACCGTCCTGTGTGCAGGCTCCCAAAAGGTTAATGATGTTCTTATGTTTCCCAATCATCTTCATCATTTCCATTTCTGACACCAGGTCAGACAAATCTTTCTCAGTGGCATCATCTGACAAAAAATAAATAAATAAACATTGATGGCTGTTCAGAAACATTCAGCAAAACAAACATATCCGCAGTCCTGTGTCTTTATTTTTATGTCAAACCACAGGGCCATTCAGTCACACAACACCTTGTTTTGTAGGTGCTTTTGATTAAGTGAGGCTGACAGACAATGTGAGCTAAAATTACAGCAATGAGGGAAGCTCCTCCTCCTCACTCTGACTACAGAGGCAACCTTTCAGTGCCAGGGGGAGGGAAGGAGCAGAAATTAAAAATGTTCAATCTAGATTCACTATCTTGTGCACAGGCTCCTTTTGTCATGAACTGATTGAGCCTGTAGAAGTTCAGTAATTTGCCTGGACAGCTAGGATTGCATTTCTTGCATTCCTCTGAGCTATTATCATATCTGGAGTCATCCTAAAGATCAGATTGCTATTGTCATGAATCCTGTAAGTATACTGCTATACCTGCAACCCCAAACCAACCCCCCCCTTTTTTTTCAGTAATCACAACAGCACTGCTAAGGTGACTTGCTTCTTTGTGTGGGTCCTGACTGAGCTTTAGACGGCTGCTGCTCTGGGGTCAGGTATGTGACCGCCCCTAACCCTTACCTACCCAGCCCACCTTCCTCTAGTCGTCACTCAGCAAGCACCAATAATGAATAATAACTACAGCCCCAGGCTCCACCTTGCACCTCTGCTGAACTCTCACCGCAGCATAAATCACCTACGAAACATTATCAGCTTGCTCACAGGACATAATGAAGCAGTGTTCATCTGATCCGAGTGGTCGGATTTTAAGCGCTAGTCAGATGTTAGACAACACAAGCTCACTGTGATCGTGCAGCAGCAGGAGAATCACTTACCTTTCAGCATCTTGACTGCAACTGTAACAGCCTCCTTGGGTTTATCCTTATCGACGCCCAAGGCCTCTGCCATTACTACTTGGCCAAAGCAACCTTCACCTAGAGGTTTGCCCAGGGTCAACCTGCAGCCACCACACAAAAACCCAAAGGGAGATACAGAGAAAGAAAAAAAAAAGTCAAGAAGGTGATTAGTGGCTGAAACACAAACTGAAACCGACCTGACTTTCTGAAACCAGGCACTCAGTCAGTTTCTCAGCCTGACCATATCTTGTCTTTCTTGCTACATCCCTCTTTCTTTTTCAGTCAGGTTGCATCACTGTGAGTGCTTTATTGGCTTGGTGACTTCAGTCTGCGCCAGGGCAGTAGGTAAGAAGGCAGACGTGCCAATGATAATCATTTGATAAAGCTGTAGAGAGCACCTCACTTCTAAACTGTTTACCCTGTCTTGGCATGTTCGAATATACACTCCCTACAAGTCATTACACAGAGCTTATCTTAGCCTGACACGTTAGCCTGTGACAGATGGAATCTGGCTCTGTTTGCCACAAAAGTGAGCCTGACTGTAAAACCAGTTGGATATTTAAGCATGATTTAATTATAAGGGATGTCATAATAAGTGGTGTTAAATTTGCTGGAGCACTCTCTGATTTGCTCTGTCTTTTTTTATCTGATTGACATGTGTTGCTCCCACCCATAAGACCAAGTGTCCGGGCTATGTAAACACTCAAGCTGCGGTACGCAAAGCCAAGGGTCTAAGGCCGGCGCCCTGCTGTAGTAACACAATCCCCTATCTGTCCGCGCACACTCGCCACACTCAATGGCAACCATTCTGTCCATCCAACCACACTTAATCGATGTTATTTTTCCTCTACAAAAACCGCAAGCGTTAGCATTCCTCAACATTCCACAATCCCAACATGATCCCTCAGGCGCTGGGATGACAAGCGGGAAATAAAGAGCCAAACAAAGAAGGCACAAAGAGATTTATTCAGCCTAGACAAAACATCCCCCTTGGTGAGTTCATCAATTAAAATCAGAAGTTTTCACCAGAATGCCAACCTGCATGCACACACAGAGTCTAGAGTTACATCTGAAATGTTTTTTCACTCATGAGCAATGGTAAGATTTATGATTCCAACTCTTTTTACAGCCTCTCTAACAAAGGGTTTGTGTTTACAGTTTGGGGTTTTTCCCTTTTCTTTTAAAACCTGAGGCCTTAGTTGGGTATTAAACTTCTCTAACCTTTGTCATCCTGTTAAATCTACCCTAAAGCTTACCACTGGCCACTGCAACTGTGACTAACCGAAACCTCAGCTCGGCTAATACCTCTGGTATGATACAAAGCGAACACTCCCAGCCCAAACTTGTAGATGAAAGCTGTGAGTGCTAATCGCTAATTAGCGCAGATTTACTCCTTACGGAAGCATGTGTGGGGGACTGCGGGGGTGAGTGAGAGTGCAAAGTATAACAGGAGTCAGGTCATTTTACAGCAGCATACACAGATGAATCAGTAGCCTTTATCTCTGCCACCACAACCATTACTTGGCACTTAGTCATCATCGTCTTCAAAAAGAACCATAGTTATCGTAGTTATTTAGCAGCTGAGGAACAACTGGTGAGATATTCTTTGTGTTGCCGTGCCGTTGTGTTATCTGCTCTTAAAGGGCACCTTGTTAGCTACAGATAGCTGCGAAGATGGTTTAGGGTGTCATGCATTCCATCAAACAGGTACTATGTACAGGCTCAAAATCCTGTCACTGTTATTATAAGTACCCACAGATCAGCTTTCTTAGTAATTTTATGCAGGAAATGAATCAAATTTGCATAATTGGGTATTTTGCATTTTCAAAAAAAATAGTAAGATTTTTTTCTTTGAAGCATTGCATTTGGATATATAAAATTAGGAATGCAACACTAGTGAATAGATAAAAAGAAAGTGGTAAATGCCATAGAACTGCAAGTAATCACACAAAACAGACATCGTACCTGTCTCGTGCAAACTCCCACCGTGGATCCTCTGGAAGGTCGTACTCAGGGATTGGTTCATCGTGTGCAGAGCTCCGCCGTGTTGTGATACGCACCAGAGGGGTGCTAGAGTTCATGGAAGAACTTGAATCTGCCGACACCTATGGGAAAAAGGAGATTGGCTGATCACCGCAGTCTGGGTTCATGGACCAGTTAAAGCTCCAAGGCATCGCTAGAGGAGTCGGGAGTGTGTGCGTGCAATTAACTCTCGTCTTTTTAGAATGAACGCGGTTGCTTAGTCTGGCACATAATCAGAGTGGAATATACTTAATTACCGAAGTTATTAGTTTAACATTAGCACATACTGTGTCTTGAGGCTTCAGATTATATTTCATCAGTGATTAAAAAGTAACCAACAACAGCAATTTTGATGAATCCGTAATATTCCCAGGGTTCAGGGCTCAGCTCTCCTTTCTTCCCCCTAACCTTACCTTGAGATGGTATTCAGGCTCTCAGCGAAGTGCAATCCAACACTTTCTGTACCTTTATGTTTCCCTTAAGGGAAAAGCATACCTCATATATGGGAGGGGGGAAACCCTGGTTGCAGTCTCAGGCAGCAGTGCTAACTTGTGCAAGAATACATACTCGAAATGTGTCCATTCTTTAAAACAGTGTTTACTGAGATATGTGGAATTCTGTAGTATATATACTCTATGTAATTGTGTTGTGTTGTTCTCACTTTCATAGAATAGAATAGAATAGAATAGAATAGAATAGAATAGAATAGAATAGAATAGAATAGAATAGAATAGAATAGAATTATTACTGTCTTAAAAATGTATCAACTATGCTACATTTTTGCAGATGGAAAGCAAAGGGTATATCTTATTAAAACTGTATTTATGTTGCCTGTCTCAAGTGTTTATGAGACTAAAACATATAAGTGTAGTCCTATAGGCATCCAAGAATTTAGGAAAACTACGGTACAAAACTAACTTAAGTGATAAGGTCTTTAGACATTAAAGTCCCTGTTGTCTCTGTTGCAGTGTATTGTATGTTTTCTCCTCTAGGGGTGTTAGATGCCATTAGAACTCTTTATCTACTTTCTGTTACCTGGCGGCGCAGAGGAATCTGCTTGGTTAGCTTGTGGACTGTGGGCTGGCCACCAAAGTCGGGCTTCTTTGCAGTGTTTCTCATGCGACACACCACCACGATGCCCACCATGCAGGCAATAATGAAGACACCAACACAGTATATTGCAATCTCCACATAATCTGGAGAAAAGGGCTCTGGGGATTTCTCAATGGCTGAGGAAAAATAATAAACAGTAAGATACGGGTCAGGAAAAGAAGAGGAAGAGTTTCTTACACACATTTTTCATCTGTACTCACACACGTGGGTATCACACAGGCAACTACTGAGATGACTTGTGCATAAATGTAATTGCAATGAGTAGACAGATCATGAAGAAATCATTTTGTAGCATCTCAGTGTCTGTCTCAGTGGCTATAAGTCTGCAATTTCCTAAAAAACAATCTAAACTCCTTTTAGTAAGAGTAACAATCAAAACAAATTTTAAATTATGATTCAGCCAGTACAGTAAAGCCTGCTTCTGTATTAGGTGCTGATGTTGGAGGCACTCAAGTGCACAATGTGCCCTTCAATTCAGATTGAAAACAAGGAAGATGGGTGTCTTTCATGGCTGAATGCGGCCTAAACCTTCTGTCTAGGATATGTGTGTCAGTGTGTTTGTATGTATATTAAAGGGATCATTCTATAATGCATAACGCTACAGACCACAAACAAAGCTATTGTGCATCACAGTTATTCATATAAGCCAACAACCAGCTGAAGTTGTAGCTTCCACCTGTCTGTTTCACTGTAGCAAAGGAATTCAATATGATGTTCTTGTTTTTTTCTCATGTTTTGTTTGTTTGTTTGGGTTTTTTTAGAAGACAAAGCTATTTCTTGTCAATTTAGAGCTGTGAAATACTCACATCAACTTCATAAAACGCGTGTTCTCCTTGTATATACGTGGGTTCTATCCAGGTACACACAAGATGTGTGTTTGGTTAATTGCTATGGTTAACGGATCACCTCTCCCATGCAAGTTGCTTTGGCTTAAAGCCTCTGCCAAGTGATTTTAGAATAGAATAGAATCTTTGGTGTTGGTGCATCCAAAGTTGTTTAAAAAAAAAAAAAAAAGATTTCATTGGCTATAAGCCTTTTGTCTTTTTCCAGAAGATCGGATGCAATCTGTATATTTTCTGGTGTATTTATTAGTTAACTTGAGTTTAAAGGTTTACAAAAGGTATAGATTATTTAACACATGTTGCCAAGCCAATGAGTTAAACATTTTGAATAGTTTTACATAAATAATTGTTTGTGTTTTACTTGGAAAATGACAAGGGCTTCAGTTGTAATCTCAGGAGTTTCATATTGGTATTTCCTGGTGTTTCCAGTGTAATAGTTTATGGGTTTCATATGTTATTACTTAGCCCACATGGGAATATGCATAGGATTTAGATCTTATTACCATAAACATATTTTGAAACCACATTTCCCAACAGCAAATTGTACATTTCATATGTGGCCACATAAGCTAAACTACATGGGATAACGTGAGCTTCACAAAAAAATTTTAGAAAAAAATTGCATGAGCTTCACATGTGATCTCATAGGTTTCACATTGTTATGGCTATTATGTGTTATTAGCATGACAATGTTCTAAATTCTGGAGTTCCCATAATGCAAAATATTAGTTTTACTTGTTACACATATTTCATATATTTTAATGTGTTAAATGTACCCATATGTTTGTTCTTTTTGTAAGAGCTCAAACGCCAGACACACATTAAAAGACAAAAACAGGATTAAACTAGTCTATATATTTCACATCGGGGTGCATGAGTCATTACCTGTGCAGAAGGTAAAAGTTTGGCCCTGATAATTGAGAAAGTCAAGCCAACATACAGCGAGTGTTGAGCTCTGCCTTTCCACCTTTATTTCAATACAAAGAAATAAGGATCTTTAAAGAAGCCAATTATCAGAGCCAGAAAAGGGGGTGGAGAAAATCTGGAGGCGTGTGTGGAAAAACAAATATTTCTTTGGCATGCAGACTCAGAGCCAAAGTGTGGCATTGGAAAACTTTCCCAAAAGAGTAGGAGAGAGGAGTAAGACAGTGAGGAAAAAGCGGAAGTCAAATCCTCAACAGTTTTTAGTCTAGAGACATTCGTTCTGTTGTTGGATATCCGTTTGCCTCTTGGAGTTATGACAAGTAACACTACCGTGTTATCTTTTCTGAGCTTTCAACAGCTTGCTAGTCCACATAGTATTTAATAATCCAATATATTCTCCCTGCTCTTGTGTTACATTCGCTAGGATATTAAGAGTGGTGGTTTGTTGAAAAATCTAATCTCTGAGCTGTGTGAATGGTACTCCAAGGAGAGGACTTGCCTTCCACAAGGGGTCATTGAACTTGCATAATCCAACCAAACAAGGATCAGAGAGAAAAAGTAGAAAAGAGATGACAGTATATGATTTGTATACCTGGAAGCACCGTCAAAGTAGCAGTTTGATAGGAGATCCCAATAGAATTACCCGCCAAGCACGTATACTCCCCAGCATCCTCAAATGTTACATTGGGCAAGTAGAGAACTTCTATCTCCTTATCTGTGGTGTTAACACCTGCGGTCTGGGAGAGGAGGAAGAGGAGGAAGAGGAGGGAGGGAGAGAGGGAAAGAAGAAAGAACAAGTGTAAAAGAAGAAAAAGAAGTGTGAAGATAAGGACAGAAACAGAGGAGGGCAAGTCGCGTTGAAAGATGGGGGGGAGAGAGAAAGAGAAAAAATGAGACCCAAAACACCAGGAGAGCAGAATTAGAGGAGCTGGATAGTATCCATCGCTGAGGTCCCATCTACACGAGATGATACTGGGAATGAAGAGGGGGAGGGGGGGGGACAAAGACAAAGACAAAGCCCAGTATGCCACCAACACTTGAGAAAATAAAAACCAGTGTACCAACAAATAAAAACTGAAAAGTGCCCATCACCCAGAGAACCTGCTTACAGAAACCAGTCTAATCCACCCACTTAACTGGATACATGCACGGAGAGCACTGCATCACCATACATCTCCCACTGAGATGTACACACAGAAGACAAGGTAAATAACAAGATGCTCCATGAAATTCATTATGGAGTTAATGCAGGCCCAAAGAGTCCCAAGCAGTGCTTCCATGTGCGGCATCCATCCAAGCACGCATGGGAGGGGGGAAGGGGGAAGAGGAGCTGAAAGACAAGGGTGTAACACTGGTGAGAGAAAACATCTATGAGCCCCAGGACCACCAAGAGACCACCAGCAGGACCACCACAGAACAACAGGAAAACCACAGCGGCATGTGGAGGAAGGGTAGGTGGGTCAGGTCTCAATGGTTACCTGGGATGACAGTCAGCCAGCCCGACTGGCTGGCCTCGCCTATATAATTGGAGGCTTTACAGATATACTCTCCAGCATCTTCCTCTGTCACGTTGGTGAGGGTGAGCATCTCCACATCGGAGCTGTTAATGCCTGAACGCTGCAATTTACATACACACACACACACTTAAAAAAAAAACATCAAACAACTGAGCAGAGACAAACAGGCAGATGCGCATCGTCTCCAGCTCGGAGCAGAAGAAGAATCACCGCCCAGGTTGCCATAAGGGAGGGAATGCAACAGATCCGTTATGTAATCCTTAAAATTCACCTAAAAAATCGCTACCAAACAACGGAGCAAAAAATCAAAGGATGTGCTTTTAATCAGGAGAGGATGCAAAGTAACGTACCTTTAACACTCTGACATAGGGGTGTCCATCAGGGCCGAGCCGACTGCCATTCTGCATGATGTGTTTCAGCCACTGGATGTGGGGTTGGGCATCGCTGTAAACTTTACAGACAAAGCGGGCATCCTCTCCAACATGTACAGTGGTGTTGGCCGGGAGACCAGCTTGAAGAATCGGCCGGTGAGGGGACCGCTCTGTCGAAAAGGAAGCAAATCTTAAAGAGACCTGACAGAACTTTTGCAATTTTCCCCCTACTGACAGCTAATTTGTCCCGTTCTCTCTTTTAATATTGTTGCGTTTCTTTGCTGAATCAACAACGTTGCATGTTCAAAACAGCCAGTGAGTTTTCTCACATGAAGCGAAACTCTGCTGCAATGTCACCCAGTGCTCATGATGATCAAATAGTAAAGTGCGGTTTCTCAGCATTGGAGCAAAGCTGGGTAGCAGCAGCTCCATAAATACACATCAGAGATGTCCCTGTGTCATCAAACAAGTCCTGAACACAGAGTTTTAAGATCAGAAAGTTACGTAATGCACCTTTAAATTCAAACTGGATGTTTCAGGGAGAAAGTTTGTTGTTCTGCGAAAGCAAAACTTCACATACTGCCAAAACCTTGCATAACTTTTTTTTACTAAAAAAAAAATGCATACACCTTTCATATACTTTTCATTTTGATAGAATCAGCAGATCTTCAGCAATCGGCCCTTCTTTTAAAAACAAATGTGCGGCCTGCGTGTCCAAACAGAGGGAGATCTGTGGAACAATGCCCCTTTTCAAAGACAATCCAGCCTTCACAACTACACTGAAGAGTGCACCGGCCCCCACACTGCACCACACCGAGCTGCCGCCAAACATAAAAAGTGACATCGTGCAGAGGTGCTGCAGTATCTTTCCAAAACAACACTTAAAGGTACTGTAGGTGGAGTGAGTTGATCTAAATGTGTTTATGAATGAGGTTGGGGGTTGGTCATGAGGGATGGTCAGTGGATGAGATGTGTTGTAAAGGAGAGGGGAGGGGGGGTGAAAAAGGAGGGAAAAAGAGCAAAGGAGGCAGACTTCATTATGTCACTCTGCCTGCGTTCGCCAGTACCATCAGATGGGTACAACATGACCGTTCGCTAACTTTCCTTGATTTGTTTTTATGTTTTGTTTGTATATAAGGCCCTTTTTTTTGCTGGCCTTCTCCCTCCTTTAAACTTTCCCAAACAGATAAAAGGTGAAGAACTTAAATCTAACATCGGTCTAGTGCTCAACTTTGGCATGTCAAAAACTGAAACACATATTCACAGAGCCCCAAACTGGATTGGAAAAAACTATTTAACTTTTGCAAGTTTGGAAGTTAGAGCTGACCATTTACACTGCATGATACATAGTGTTCAGTATGAGGAAACTAGTCACACAGAAACCTTACAAACGATAATAGTTGTAGAGATAAAATACTAAACAACCTTAAAATAGCTACATCACCCATGTGAGTATCTCTAACCAGCATTTCTGATGGCATAACTCTTTTTCATACATGAACAGCAAGGGGAAAAAATCTATTTAATTTTTAATTTGGTTCTGCAGTCCCTGATGTCAGCTTCTGCATCTGTACCTTACAAACACTCCAGTCTGAATCAAGGAAGGAAAAACTTCCCAAACTGGATAATGCCTGCAGAATCAAGCTGGGGTGACCAAGTCTCCTCTTATGAACGTTCCCATATTGCCAATTAAACATTATGTTTAAGCATGAGTATGGTTTAAGGCTAGGACAACATGGGCTGGGCTAGTGGTAGTTGCGGTCAAGGTTAAGTCATGCGTGTAAATGTTTGTGGCCTTCTTTTGCCACATCTATCAGGTCCAAACCTCGTGGGCTTTTGTGGGTATTAGCTTTACTGTTAAGGATATAACTTTGGTCAGGGTTACAGTTACAGTTAACAAGAACTTATGGAGGGAAAGATGGGGATGTTGTTCAGGAAAAAAACTACTAAATATGAGGTCTATGTTATGGTTTCTATTCCTTAAAGCAGATGATGCAGCTCTATCTTATATTACTGGGATATATCAAAATCTGATTTCAAAACTGAACCCATTTACGATTTAGATGAGAACTAGACTAATTTGACAGCAGCAGTACTGGGAAAGTTGCCGAAATCGGTGTGAAGCGACAGGCCAGAAGCGTTCCACCTTGTCTCATACAAGACTGGTGAACCCTGAATAACCTGGTGCCTCGGCAAACAGGGACATAAGGTTGAGGGAAGGATAGAAGTACAGGAAGAGCGCAGCAAGACCCAGGATGACATATACTTCTCCACAATGTGCAATATTGCCACAGCTCGGACTGAAAACAAGCTAGAACCTATTCTAGCTCCTCATGTGTCTCTTTGCCGTGTGTGTCAGCATGTAGATGTCCAACTGTGGCTTTTTTCTTCAGGCGCCAGTTTGAACCAGTAAAGTCTGGTTTCTTTTAGTTTTAAGAGTTGATCCTGTGGGTCATTTAGGAAAAAAAAAAAAAGAAAAAAAAAGAGAGAGATAAGATGTTTGCTCCCCTCTCTGTCCGACCCACTAGAATGGAGCAAAGTGAGGCAAGAGGTTGCAGGGGGCAGTGGCTGCAGAGCCAGACATAGAAGGGGTTTACTGCTCTGCAATAAAACTGAACAAAAACAGAAATATGCAGTCTGAAGGAAAGCTTTAGCTAACTCCAGAGCGAGGCAGAGCATGGGGCCTCAGTTGGGGACAATGTGTAGGCTTTCATGAATTCATATAAAAGTAACATAACTGCTTATTTCTTTATTTTCCCGTTTCACTGTGTACATCCATGCGGCATGTACCATACAGACACATGCTGTCTGCAGGTGGAAATATGGCTCACTGTAAAATCTACAAAGAAGAGGATAAAGGAAGCTATGATAAGGTCATGCTGTGCTGATACATGCTAATAGATATCCCTGAGCCATGAAAATTTTCATAAGGCTGAATCCCCCCCGCGGCTCATCAATACCTCAGTTTGGTGTTCTCATGTAAATTAGATCTATTAACACTTTCCTGGAAGAACCGCACCATCCTTCAAATCTAACTTCCCCCATAAATCTCTGCTGTAGGTGTTTACTGAGTGCTCTAAAGGAAATTTATATTTGTTATGAAATATCATCTCGTACACAGATCGCATTTTTAGATCTCTGATGGCAGATTTGATTTCACGCAGCAGCTGATTGATCAGACTGATCAGCTGATAGCGCAGGTAAGTCTCTTTCCACCGATTTGTAAAGTCAAATGTAAGAATGTCAGCAGAATAAAAAGTCCAATGCGATAGAAACCACCCTGTTTTATTCTATTAAGTCTAGAAGTGGAGACACAAGCAGTTACCTCACTCAAATCGATCTCTACGTCCGGGCAAGGACACACACAGACAGCACATGCACACTACTTAAACAGATCAGAACTTTACAAACCCAGCTCATGTATTGCAGGAAAGTGTGTTCCAACAGCACAATAAACTAATTTCATTATTGACATTTTAAGTATAATGCGTTGCTTCAATGTTGGTACCCAAAAAATACTATCATACACATAAATACACCCACACGTTCTATACCGCTTAATCCAATTCAGCTTTCTATGTTTCTGAGTTGAAATAACTAAACTATACACACTTGGATGATGAATCAGACTGCAGCATCTTCACGTCTACCCCGCTTATCTGTGCTTTATTGACCAGGCTTTAGAAGAATGACACTATCAGATAAACTCTGATGTGTACTGATGGTTTATAAAGTAGGTCGACGGAGGCCAAAGGAGAGCAGGTCTACATTAAATTAAGAGTAAATTTAGTGTACATGTTCTCACACACACACACACACACACACACACACACACACACATGCACATGAACACAAACACAAACTCACATCTCTAGTATCTTTATCTCACTCCCTTGTTGTCCCCGCTAGCTATCGATTCTGCAAACTGAGCAGAAAAACACACTTTGGTTTCTGCACTCCAAAGGTCAGAAACAGGAATTGACTGAGTGAGGTCTGAACTCGCTTTGATAGTGCTGAGGACAGCACTCAGTGCTCAATGAGTGACACCAAACAATAATCTCAACCAACTGAGGACCTCATCATAAATCATTCAATGTAAAAGGTTCAGTTAAATCAAGTCATAGAAGCAAAATACTACATTTTGTGTCATTTTGTGGGAGTTGAACTCATTTTAGCATGCTAATCTAGACATATGCCCTGACTTTAAATTGATCAGTTGTGGAAAAAAAAGAAGCTCAAATTAAATTTATATTTGGGAATTGTTTTAGAAAGGATCCATTACAAATAGACTAGCTTTAGGCTGCCCAAAATACAATATGGAGCAGGTTAAAACGGACCAGGTGGTCTTTTAACTAATCTCAAAATCATCCATCGAATGAAATATAACACAAAATAATGAAAACTACATCAAAACTGCTGACATATTTATCTCAAGCTTCTACACACTTGGCAGAAGTCCTTCTCTTCCACCTGCATGCAGAGTGCACCTGGGCACACAAACACACACCATCCTCACTGTGAGAACTTTTAGCACTGGGCTCCAAATCTTCCACAGGTGTATTATAGATCTGTATGTGTCATGAGGTATACTGACCCACTACATCCAGGGTGTAGGTGTGGTTGATGGATCCAAACTCATTCTCCACTAAACAGGTATAGTTGCCCTTGTCCGACGGAACGACGCTCTCCATGATCAGGGTCCAGTGCTGGGCACGCACCTGGTTCACACACACACACAGAGTCAATACACTGACATTAGCTGAGATAAAAGAGCTAGAGTAAAATGAAAAGGATGAAAAAAAAACTAAAGAGAATGACAGAGGGGATTTGGTGGAAGGTGTGAAAGATGAGCGGAGATGCGGTGAACTGGAAAACAATATTGAAGCTGATGACAAGCTGGTGAGACTGCAAACTTGGAATTTTTCTCTTTTATCATGATGAGTACGTAGAGTTTAGTGAGAACCCCTGGAAAAATGAGCAAATACAACTCACAGGCCCTCACTTTGATCCCAATTTGCATGGTCATTTGCATGTCTGATATACAATTTTGTACATGGGGTTTAACTACAGTTTAGGGGTGATTTACTAACAGTGATGGGATTGTAGAAGACACCCTATCTAAATGAGAGTTCTGTACATGACGTGGTTTGCAGCATGGCTAGTTTGGAGAGAAAGCATGGCCTGCAGCAAATAAATTTGACTGACACACAAATAAACACTATATGAGAGCAAATTCAGGAACAAGATTGTTGGTAAGACGATGTGAACAGTGGATGAAGTAAAAAGACAGTATGAAGACATTAGAAGGCAAACGAATGGGTATGCACTGTGACTTTTTAGAAACAGAAATAAAGCAGGAATGAATATGACAGTCTACTGTTTCTAATGGCTTGATTTACTATTACTAAGGATTTCATAAACTAACCCACCTACATGCTAGCTAAATAAAAGAAACATCCACTGACACTAGTTATTTTGCCACCAATTTGGTAATTATGCCTTTGGCATCACAGATGCATCGCACAATCAGCAAATACATGCGTTTGTGATTTCTGCAACACATGCTCAGTGTCTGCCAGGGGCAAAAGCTGCATATGGATGCAATCATTTGCTCCTATTACTCTGCAAAATCCACCGACTGCAAAAATAAAAGCTCTGTTTGGTTTTTACCTTTTCTCCTCCTAACAAATGTAAAATTGCAAGTGAACGCCCCATATTGTATATTTGTTGCCACAGACGTACTGACTGGATGCCGACATGCTATTTTGCACCTTTGAAAGGCAGAACCTTCAGTGTGTGGTGTTAGTAAATCAGTTGGTACATTTCATTGCATCTGCAATGACTCTGAAACTTTTGGTAGATCCGGCCCACAGAGTCCTTCATACTGTCCTACATTTCTGCCAGTCATTTCCACTCAGTGTAGAAAACTCCACCCTTGTGCTCTAAGCTATTTCAAGCATACAGTTATTCATAATTATTTGCAAAAGTAGTTTCACCTGTATGTGGAATCCACAGGTGTGAGCAACAATAGAGTTTTCATCCACAGACACAGGGACATTGTAGCTACTGCTTGTACAGGCCTTATTTTTCACACAATGGGGAGGTTCGGCCACAGGGCTGGGCTCAGCTTTTGTTAAGCCGTTTGTTGACAAGAAGACAGATATGAGCTGCCCACAATGCATCTGACAGGCTGACTGTATCATTTCTGTGGCCTGCATTTTCTTTTTTGTCTTAACTGTAATGAGCGTGCTTAAAAATAAAAGGGAGGAAACATTAACAGCTACATCAACCGGATCTGCTTCTAAACTTTCCTGGCAGGGGGGACGCTTTTCCTCATAACCCATCAGTCATTAACCAGGAGCGTCAGACTCGTTCAGCATCACCGATTCTTTTCAGAAATTAATTTCATGACTCTCCGTTTGAACTGTTATTCCCCTCCATCAGCATGCTTTTAGTGTATTTTTGCAAAAGAAGTTGTCATATTTTTTAGCTGTGTCAATTCAGAAGGGGGATTAGAACACAACTGCTCTCGTTACACTCACTAGCAGAACATGCATATAAACTACGTTACGATGACAGCTCAATTTATCACTAATCTGGTCCCAATTTTAAGAATGGGGGTGTACATTTATGGTTTTGATTATGGCTAAGATTTAAAACCCATGCAAAACATCAAGTTTAACAATTTAACAGCTAAACAACTAGTTTCTCACCAAAGCAGGTGGGACCAGTTCTCCCTGATTGAGTTACCCTGACGTTCTGAACTCATTTCAGCCCTGACACTGACTGCTTTCTCTACACGTTGGTGTCTGAAGGCATTTAACCCCTAAGTCCTGGACTTATGTTTCTAATTGATGGGGGTAAAGAACTATTTCAGGTTACAGTGGGAAGTTTCACAAAGTATCCCAGTGAGAGGAGGTGCATGGATGAGCAATTCCAATTTCACACCAGAAACCCTGCCCTCGTTTCCTCTCTCTCCAGCTCTCATGTCCAGTGGAGGGTAGAAAAGGGGTGAAAGGACGGGTGGAAACAGTGGTAGGAGGAGACAGGATCCCCCGCTTGAATATGAAAAAGTATTGTAGCATAGAAAGTAATAAAAAAAAAGCAAGAGCAATGAGTTGACACTTGAAATACAAAGTCTGATGTATTGCTGTTTATATTACCTTATACCCTCCCATGCGGTCCTCTTGGCGGAAAGGCCTGCCGTTTTTGAGCCAGCGTAGCGAGGGCTTGGGGTAGCCTCCTGCTGCACAGCGGAACTTGACTGTGTTAGCAGCTGGCACTGCATGCAACTTCTTCTCCATCTTCGCTGTTGAGGTCCAATACGGAGCGCCTAGAACCAGATGAAATGTGGTGTTGGATCATTTCCAGTGTGACATCAAGGCCATGGACGAGCCAATGTTGCAGATGAGCCAATCCTGAACAGCTCTTAACACCCTCTGAGATCCCCCCACCAGCCAAACCCACTTCCTGGCAACACTGTTTAACCCGCTGTCTGCAAACACAAGCTAGGCCTCCAGTCTCACACAGCTTTACAAACACACACACTTTACCATGAGCTCCACAGGGTGCTGCAGAGGGGGAAAGAACATCAGCTCCAAAGAGAGAAAGTCCCTGGGTGTTGCCAAGAGGGTAACTAGACCATCACATTCAATTTCATCTCATTCCACTTAGCAGGTTTTTTGCCTCCCTTCACTTCCTCCAATTACCATAGCTTCCCTGTTAGTCTGCCTGTCACTTGGCTAGATATGGATGGTGTGGACAGGGATGCTTATCGCTTCTGGAAAGTCCTTATCTATGTCAGGGGAGACCAAATCAAATCAAATCAAATCAAGGTTTCCTTATAAAGCACTTTTCATATATTAAAAATGTAGTACAACATGCTTTACACATTTAAAAACACCCCCCACCACCATACGCACACATACATACCATCATACACACACATACAGGTACATGTGATGAATGACATGATGAATTCCACATTTTCTGAATGATCTCAAAGTTTTCAATGTAGACATTTGTCCAGATTTTTATCATTGTCACAAACTATCTATCCCTCATACCAAAAATGGTTTTGCCCTCCTTGTGTTTTGTAAATTCCCCAGCTCCTTCTCCGCCCCAGCTTCTGTCAGCTGGATTTCCCTCTAAACACCGCCCCCCCCCTCTCTCTCTATTTCTCCCTGCACCTGGGAGAGTGATTGCCTGAGCAGATGGGACTTAGAGGGGAAGAAAAACTCAAAGTCAAATAACAAGTCAAACCGTCCTCCACACCATTACTTCCTCCTCGAACAGCAAGAGTACAAGCGGCAGAGGGAGTAACCACAGATAACACCACCACTGAGTAAAGTACTCAAGTACAACCAAACCCCCCCCTTTTCCTTGGATAACATTAATTTCTTTCCTGCCGGTCCAATGTGCATACTATCAGATACCTCTCATCATTTTCTCTGGCACACACATCCGGACATGTCATGGATACTTGAATAGTAAAGCCGGTAAACATTGTTCTTCCTGGATTCCTGGACTGGACGCATGCACTAGGTGCGCAGCCTATAATTATCCTTTTTTCTCTCCCTCTTTAGCCTGATTGTCTGTCCTCATCTCCATGACTCTGTCTATCCAGGCAGAGACAGATTAGGTGGAGACTGGCCAATCAGGAGGCTGCCTCTCCTAATGACCTCTGACCCTAAACTGGCAACCTGGTGAGAGGATGAAGGTGGGGTACAAAGGGTGAAGGGTGCTGTTTCCCATGCTTTCCATCCAAAAGGATGGAAGATCCAAAAGGGCAACCCTCAGACTCCTCCCCACACGATGCTAAACTCTTTTTGGCAACCCTACCCCCCCCCACATCTCCCCCTCAAAACCCCATGCATCCGGATCCTCATTCATGAATGACTGTTGATCCTCAGTTGGCCGGGGGTGAGCTAAGGTTATCTAACTCCGGCGCTGAGTCAAGGTTTTTCTCTTTCCAAGTTCCTCCAGAGAGCTAAATCTATCCATCTTCCTCAGCTATTGGCCAATAGTATTAGTCAAAAACAAATCCAGACTTTATTTGACATCTTAGTGTTGTTTGGGAAATGCAGGTAAGAGAGCCAGAAGCTAGAACATAAAAGTAGTTGCTTTCAGTTTTATCACGTTTGGACGTTCTTTACATTCTGCACCGTAGCGTTGATGAAGGGAGCATGAGAAGGGCTGGTGCAGACAGCTTGTTCAGGAACAAGCATGTTTAAAATTAAACATCCAGCTGCTAATCAATGTAGCAACGAGCAAATTCTGAATGGGTGCAGAACAAATCTGACATCCTTCTCCTGTTTCAGATGAAGACTAGATAGAAATGAAGGCTTAGATTTTATTATTTGGTAAATCGAGGCAAAGTATGTTATACCATGGTCCTGTCACTGCAGGGAAGGCCCCGCAGTGATACGGAGGTAAAAATGAAGGAAGGCTTTATTTGAAGAATTGATTTTAATCGTTCAAGGAGGAAAGCTGGAACGCATTCTTGTCAGAGTTACTGCAGACACCCGAGGTCATTTACTACCACACCACACTGTGTGTTGTAACATATAGAGCCCAGAGTGACACACAAGCTGTGTTAATATCAACACACATGTACTATTATGATTATAATTCATATTTTTCACTGTGAAATAGGGTTGATTTCTCAAATGTTTTGGAGTGATGCTTATAGTTTGTCCCAGAGCCAGAGAAATAAAAGAGTTTTGAGGATAGTTTGAAGGTTTTCAGAAAGTCCTAAAATTGCATTTAGAAGGATTTATTTTTAAAAAAAAAAGATGATGCTGTAATCACTTCTACAGATATTCAGTACTGTGCTTTTCATTTAATTTCACATCGGGTTGAAGTCATTTTCCTTTAACTAATGAAAAGTCTACATTGCTATGAATAGATAACTTAAGTATTAATATTATCTGCAGAATGTTTATCTTAACCAGAGACATTTGTCTTATAATCCGTGAATCTTTTTAAACACACTAACTTCATAATTTACATATAAACTATACCCTGTTTTCTATGCACAGTACACGTGGTGAGGGATTGAATTTAGTGCTGAACTGTCAAAAAACAGTGTATGTTTCTGAACTGTGAACAAGAATTGGGATCAATCTGAGTAACCCACTGAAGATTTGTAGCCATGGATATAAATATCATGTACTTGTTTAATTGTTTTAAAATCATTATTTTGAAAACTTTGGTATCTTCAATTTATGTTCAGGGCAACAGCTCAGGTCATAAGAATTCAGATATTTCAAAATCCTGACTGGTTCACTAATTTTGAAAACAGGAAGTCAGCTATTTTAATATCAGATGAAGACTATACATATATATACATATATATATATATATATATATATATATATATATATATATATATATATATATATATATATATATATATATATATATATATAAAAAGAACTTTGAGGGTTTTCTTTAGCAGTGCTGACAATCCAGTGCTCCTTTAAAACTAGTTTCTTTTAGATGTTAATGCCAGTGATGTGTTATCTGTGAGTTTAACATTTCAATCTAAACTAAATGTTATTACGCTGATTGATAAGATTACTTTGTGAAAATCCTAAAGTGCATACCATAAAGTAAAAGAAAAGCACAGGTATTAAAGTTGTAAATAATAATTTGTAAAGATGTCCACAGTAATAAATATTCATAACAGAACACAAAGAACAAAGATGCACGTGGCTTTTTAACTTCATCATGACATCAGGGCCCCCGTCAACCTCTCACTGCCCCCACTACACCCAGATCCTCCACACAGATCCCTGAAGAGGCTCGTCTACATCTCCACCAGTAACAACACCCACTGCTGTAGATGGACAAGCACTCTGGACCAGTTTTCACAGGGTTAACTTTTGGTTCAATCTACTGTGCAAAGTTAAATCAGTTGGCAATGTTTTGCAGAGGACTGGTGCCCAACCCGGCCGGAGACTTCCAGAAAAAAAACAAAACGCTAATATAAAGCTACACCCCTCTCTCTCAACTCTTATTCCCTCCCACGCCTTCGTGCACCCTCCTCCTCACTTCAGTCCTCGGCCATAAGCCAACTCTGAACTCTGCCCCCCCCCCTTCACCCGCCCCTCTCTTTTAATAATAATCTCAGTTTTGAATTTTCAGAAACACACATGGTGAGAAAATGCAACTGTACTGCCAGAACAGCTTTCCCTTTGTTTTCAAACAGCTTATTACCACCAGAAAGGCTGGATCTTTACCCTCTCCCTCATTTTTTTTCCCTCTTGCTGAGTTCCTCTCTCTCTCTCTCTCTCTCTCTCTCTCTCTCTCTCTCTCTCTCTCTCTCTCTCTCTGTCCTGCTTCTCCCCTTATTTAATGGATTTCAGGCAATTACAGTCAGCCCAAAAGTGGAGGAGGAGAACTCATGGTGAGACAGTGCGTGTGGAGAATTTTAACAAGATGTGGAAGCCCTAGCCATTACTCTGGACCCCTATGTGAGTGTGTATGTAGAGGCAGGCGTGTGTACGTGCCGCTGGATAAACACATTACTACCTCGCCACTGCACTGACAAAGTTGGGTAAAAACTTTCTCTTTCTCACACACATACACACACACACAGACACACACGCTGGGTCCAGGTGGGTAACTGGGTCCAGATGGACTTCTTTCATAATGGATGAGCACAGCTGACTTGACTGGCTGGCTCCATGAGCCCTGACTACCTAGGAGACACAAGCTGAAAGAATCTGAAGAATTCCTGTATTCCCTGGAGCGTCTAGCCTGGAAGACAAACACACACACACACACACACTCACACAATCTTGCAGCGTAGCCTGAGACAAGAATATGGAATAGTCACAATGCATTTAAAGGCCAGATTAGACGAGTTCTGATGGCGCTAACAGCTGTTTTATCCGCTTTCCAACCTGTCTCCATCATGTTCACACAACCTAAAACCCACTAACAAAGCCAGTTAAGTAGATCGTTCCACTTAGAGATAAAGCTTTTGAGATGCCAAACTTGTTTTTGACACACGCTGTCAGGACCCGAAGGAAAGCTAACCTTAAAGTAAGTTAGGCAGGATTTTTAAGCCTTTGATTGGAATTTTAAAGGTTTTTATGGGCATATAAAAACAAGCTTTATCATTTTGCTATGTCACATACATGTATCAATACTTGGTACGGCAGCGACTTTCTGCGCCTCTTTGTGACAGAAATATTATGTCAGAGGTGTTTCACAGGCAGTAAAAGAGAGGTTAGTGTATCTGCAGGCCCCTGCGGTCTGTTTAATTAGTCCATCTCAAGGGCATTTATAGGAGCTGGTCAGGAAAGGGAAGGCACCCATTTGTTCCTCCCATACTCACTTGACTGCACTTCATCCGCCCCAGTGTCCTCTGATCGCTCTGTATCATCCTCATCATCCCCCGACGAGATGGCATCTGCACAAAGTAACTATGGTTACTGCCACCCCTTTCAAAACCCATACACAGACATGGCATAAAAACGATAAAGCACAACAATGCGGGGTCATTTCTTGGAGAATCTCTTTGGATGATTTTGCTGCAGTACACACACACACACTCACTAGACTGAGAATATCCTTCAGTCTCCCCCCCCAACTATCAGATCTGTCCCATGGCCACCTCCTAAACTCGGCAGTCCAGACTCCAAACTTCCTGACCTATTCTGTTCATGGCCTGTCTCGCGCGCTCCCTGACTCACCTGTAACATTGACTATGAAGCAGACCGTGTCTTTGCCCAAGCTGGTGCAGGCGTACAGACCCGAATCCTTGGGTGTGGCATCGCGAATCTGCAGCACCTCCTGTTTTATCAGCGTGCGGTTGTTGGTGCCCAAAGAGCTGCCATCTTTGGTCCAGGTGATTGTCCCCGTCGGCGGCAGAGGGCAGCTCAGCTTCAGCACCTCCCCCGGGTGCACTGAGCACACCTTGGGCTTAGAAATTTGGTATTTGTTCGATGCCTCTGCAGAGCAAACGGAGGGAGGAGCAGGGAGAGGTTGAAGAGGGGGACGGAGGAGAAAAGATGAGTTGAAGTAAGAGGAGGGTGCACAAGGAGGAGAAAAGAGTGGTGGGAGAGGAAGAAACAAGCCATAGTGTAAGAAACAAAAACACCACATAACCCCCAACGGATGCATGTAAAATGAACGTCTGCAGGAGGAGAAATACAGAGAAGAGGCCCATTTTTTTTTATAAACCATCACACCAACATGTTGTTACCACAACATCCCAGTCATCTGAAATAGATCCCAATAGAAGCCTGTCCTGTTATCGAGTCTGCAGCGTGATTGGCGTACAGTATCAGTGCATGCAGTTACGTCACAGCAGCATGTGTTGAGAAATAAAAACTGATTGTCATGTGAGCAGGTAAGAGTTTGAGGCTCCCTCATCCCCTCGCCTCTTTCAGTGTAGATGCCAAGCAGCCAGTGTGTGTCAGTAAGAACGAGCATCTGCAGCCTAAAAAAAAAAAAAAACATAGTAATACAACTCCAACATGTCTGCCCGTCAAAGAGGAAAGCAGCCAGAAAGGTCCAGGATGGAAGCGTTTTTCAGACAGGGAATGTGAGCAAGGTTTGGGGATAGGAGGTGGTGGAGGTGGAGGGGGGGGGGGGGGGGGGCGGGGGGGGGGGGTCGCTCTCTTTTCACGGCATATTTCTGATTTTTGACTGCACACCTCGGCGAAAGAAACCTCGAGCTTGCCACAGCCCTGACTCTTCTCTCTTCCATCTATCTCCTTTTCTCTTTCTCTCATGACATGGCCATGGAAGATCTGCAGCCCCTGCAAGGAATCTGCGAGCCGAGCCAAGGAGCAAGAAACTCAAGTCAGCGCTCGACTCCAAAGAGCATAAAACCTACGTTTCTGGGAGAAAAACCAAGTCTGCCTGTGAGTGCATGTGTGTACATCATGTCCTCTGACAGCCTCACAGACAGAACGAGGAGAAACATGAAAAAGATTTGGAGAAATGTAAGTAGTTTAGACTTTGCTTCTACATCCGGATGGGTTTCATCCACACACACACACATACACACATGCACGCACACACATTAATGTATCCATCTATGTAATGGCTCAGAGCTCGTGCAGACAGCTGTTCACAATGACTCACAGAAAAAAACTTGAACAAAGTCAAAGTTTTCCTCTCGACTGCAGTAACAACAATGTCCAAAACAGTTTGTTTCATAAGAGGGAAGGGGGCAAAAAATGTAGAGGGATTAAAACGAGTTGAGGGAGGAAAGGAAGCGGCGATGGAAAAGCATACAAAGAAACCAGTGATGATGGTATATATGTGGAGAGTTTGGCTGAAGTCTGATAGCTGCAATTATGGAGGCAGCGGAACTCCCAGCCGTTTCTACCTCTGTACACCTTTTCAACAGCATCCCAACCCCATTATACGTGCTTGCTATGCGTGTGTTGAATGTAAAATATACCTGTGCACAAACGCACACGCAAACACACATTCGCACACACACACTTCAGCCTTGAGAGGAAGGAAAAGTCATTGAGCTACAAGCCAGCAGTTGAGACATGTGTGCAAACCTCTAAACCTTCCCCCTGGGCAAGTAGACAGGTACAGTTACCACATTGTCTTTGTGGGGGTTTTTTTTTTTCTTCCATTTTTCTTCTTCGAAGCGGAAATAATTAACCCCTCCATTGCTGCCTAAGACTGAGTGTGTGTGGTCTGATAAGAGGAGGAGCATCTGCGCTGATTGATGGGAGCTGTCCCCAGTAGCTTTTTTTACGACGCGGTTTTCCGCACCGGAGGCCTTTGCTGTGGTACGATGACAACTGTAAGTTTTAGCTTCTCTTCTTTAATTTGGGATTTTTAAAGGTTTCAACACGTTGCAGCAGAAGAGGAGACATGGAGGTGGGTATAGCACACACACGGTGCACTGTCTGTGAGAACACTGAGAAGAAAGGGAGAGAACGGAGATGCTTCCCCAGAGAGATGATGCGCGTGTGTGTGTGTGTGTGTGTGTGTGTGTGTGTGTGTGTGAGTTCTGCAAAAAGAGAGGGATGGAGGAGGGGAAAACACAAAATAAAAGGAAAAAAAAAAACACAGCAGAATGAATCCAAATGGTGCGTCTGATTAAAAGAAAGCATGCAGGTGTTAGTTCTGTCGTTATCATTTTCTTATGTCTGCTGTGTCCATCTGTCTCCCTCCATCAACCCCTCCTCCTCTTCCTCCTGCTGTTTCTTCATCCCCTCCTTCCGCCTTGCCCTCTCCTTCCCCCTTCCCACACATCCTCCACCACTCATGACCCTGCTGACCCAACCCTGACCCTCCGCTAACCTGCTGACACCTCTCCAGCATACCTGATTGTTCATGGGAACCGAGAAACGCAGGCAGAGGCACACACTCGCGCAAATGCAGCGAATGCAGAACCGAACACGCCCCGAGATACACACTGAGAAAATAATGCTCCACGTGAAGGAGGAGAAGTCAAGAGATGCATGCTGGGATGGAGAGTTTAAAGACGTCGCTGCAGAGTTTCCATATCTGCAGGGTTTGGCAGCAGTGGGAGAGTTTCTCAGTCTTCCCCACACCTCTTCTCAGTTTCTCTCCTCCTCCATCACTTCTTCATCACTATCATTTTGCCTCCTCAAACACGTCTCCACGTCACAACCCATCTCTCCGTCTTCTCCTCCGACAGCTGTTACAGGAGTCCATCGGGTGCGATAGATTCAGGCTGGCCTCTCCTCGCCTTCCCTCCATCCTCATTCACACCGTCCCGCCTGACGATAATCAGTCTCGCAGCCGGAGCGGGGGCTTAAATGCAGCAAGCAATTCTCACAGGAGTGCCCCTTGCTGTCTTTCTATCTGTCAGGGATGCAGTTCATGACAGCCCTGGACTTTTTTTCTTTTCTCATGTCAATCTTAAAGAGCCATATTACCAAAACGTCGACCCACTCATCAAATCACTTGCAGACAAATGGATTTTCTTTCCTCTGTAAGCTTCTGTAAACTTTCCTCTGTCTTTTCATCTGAAAGTCCCTGCTTAGCTCCATGATCTGGCTCCTGTTGGCATCAGAGGCAACGCTTCTCTTCATAACCCCTCATTACAGTTTGTCTGAACCCTCCTCAACCCTCCGGTCTCACTAGACTACCCCCTCTTGCTGGCATTCTTCTGATGCTGAAGCTCTAGTGACACTCAGAAGTACTACTTGACTCTTGCTTGTGACAAAAGATTATTCTGTATCAGGTCATCCACCCCATGACCATGTTTCTTCATTTTATTGAATTACCTTTGAATAAAACTTTTGAATCATTTAAGCTCCTTTCTAATCATACTTTGCAGACAAAATTAGACACCATGGAGGATTCATATCATCCTGAGAGCAATAAACTTGTTTACTCTGATCAGAAAATTACACCAACATACTAACATCTACACTTTAGATTCATTCTTGCCATAATTCTTAACAATTACCACCCCGACGCAAGCTGAGATTCATATCTGCATCCAGTCCAGCAACACACAGTCCACTGAGACCTGAGGCACAAGCTGGCACAGGTAGCAGCTCTTCCCAGCTTCTTATCAGACAAGTGTGAGGTTGAGCGGTGGAGTGACAAGCCGAGGCAAACAGCAACGCTCGGGCCGTGAGGATTAACACCAGCTAATGGCAAGCTAATAAAAGTCATTGTGTGAAAGCCGTATATTCAGTCCAGCTCTCCCCAACAGTGACCTGCCAGTCACTGTGTCGACGGACACGCCGTGTTTGTGCAGAGTTCAGTTTCACTGCCAAAGCTACGGACTCCGTGCTATCAACAAGCCTGCAGGAACTTCTGTAGAGCTGTACTCAGACTGTGTGGATAGCAAAGTGTTACAGAGAGGAAAGCCTGCAAGTCAAACAAGACAGCTTCTTATAATTCTACAGAAAAAAGTATAATTCAGTCTCTTTGCTCTGTTTAACATAAATATTATGTATTTCATTGAAAAAAGGTAAGCAAACAGATGGAAGCAGAAATAAATAAAAAAAAAACTATTCCATGGACCTGCTTGGTTCATCAAAGGAGCCTATATTCACTAATCATTGATTGGTAGAAACCGTTACCTCCATTCTTGTCAGAGCAAAGTTTGATCCAGAAAGCCTAGCCAAACTATGACCTGACTCTTTTCAGCTGCACGCATTCCTGTGTAGCATTCAGACCACATTATATGCAAAAAGAGACCTGAATCTGCCACAAAGCATGAAATGCCTTTGTTCCAGACACACACATGCACACACCTCTTGCATTCAGTGCCATTGTAATTCAGCTCTGTCAGTGTATTTTAATCACTGTGCAAACGGAGAGTGCCTGGACAAGGTAAACACTCCCATAGATACTGAAGTGGTTACAGCGACAACAATAGGTCTGTTGTGGAGGACTCAGTCAGCGTGCTCGCTCCACTTCTTCTGTTACAGCTGCCACAGGTAAACAAACTAGCAGGGCCACCAGGGGTGCAGGCGTGGGCTCTAAAGAGACACCACTGATATGCAATCTGATGCATCTAAAGCAAATTCTACTCCCACATACGCAGGCAGTGGCGTGACCAAATCTGTGGGGTAGCCTAGGGTGGGGCTGGTAGAAATTCTAAACATCTCTGTAGGGGTTGTTATTAAGACAGCAGGGACATGGCCAGCCAAAAACGTCTCCCTGACTGTGTCCCACAGGTGACACCAGAAAAAAAGAGGCAAAAACATTAAAGCTGTATACAGGTTGATTTAATAACATTCCAATGTGGGAAAAACATGTTCTTTTCTTCAAATTCAAAAGGAAAACTGATTTCAAGTTAGCTAAGGATGTGGCCTTTCAACCCCTCATCATGTGACCTCCAAGTCTACCCACTTAATCTCCAGTCACATGACTCCGCCACTGACCAGCTCTTTGTAATCTCTCCATCTAAAGGAGAAGTCAAATATGCACAAATCCTCTTAAAACTCTCCTGGAGGACTGTGTAACTCTGGAAAATGCTCTCTTTCTGGCCTCTCCGTGGCCACACAGAGTAGCGTCTGAGCCATGCGGAGCTCCAAACTCTGGAGCCGAACAGTCTGACGCAAAACAACCAAAACAATAAGAGAGAAGACAACGGGCAGCCTCTCATCATGGCAGGTAAGTATGAAAGCTGACCTCCAGGGCAAGAGAAGGTAGAGTGCATGTGTGTGTGTGTGTGTGTGTGTGTGTGTGTGTGTGTGAAGATGGGGGTTGTGGCTGAAAAAGTGATGCTCTGTTGTTGGCCTAACTTAAAATTAGAATCCTGATTAAAGCCCAGGAACAAAGGGCCTTGGAATGCAAGTTACCATCCGTCACAACAACTAGTTAGTTCGTCTTCAACTACTCTGACAAAGAAAATATATCGTGACCTTTCACAGAAGGTGCCTCTAAAAATGGATAATAAAAGAAAAACAGGCTCTAAAAACAGTTTACTGCAATTCTTTTGCAGAAGAAGAAGAAGAAGTGCAGCTCTGAATCGGACTTTCTCTTTTGTCTCATTCTCTGTTCGTCTTCTGGAAAAGACGGGCAGCAGAGAGAATGCCAGCACAAACACCATCCCACCCTTGTTCACAGCTTTCCTTGAGTTCTCCCACACAAGAAGACAAAGCTGTCTTCAACACTCAAGCAAACCCTGGACGAGCACAGGCATGAGAAGGGACAAGCGAAGGCGTAGGACCTGAACGCCTCACAGAGAGGAAAACAACAGCTTGCAGTTTGTTTGTTTTTTATTTCATTTTATTTATTTATTTGAGTATTTTCATGTGAGGCATTTTTCTTTGCGTGAAGTTTTGTTTTGCTCTGTTTTCAAACAGATGAAAGTGCATGAAGGATTCCTTCTGAGGCTGCTCAACTGTGACTGAAAAAACTCCCTGAAGGTCAGAGATCACCTTCTCTGCAAAAACCCAACAAATGCTTCAATATTTGTTTTTTTTTTACTTTGTTTGTTGTTTGTTTTTTCTTTCTTTTTAACACAGACTCTTCTTTTGATTCACCCCCCTCCTGCTGCTCACCTTCAGGTTCCAGAGTGGCCTCCACATCCTTGGTGGCGGTGGGCGGCCGGGCCACGCTGACGGTCAGGAGGGACAGTAGGACAGCGGCCAGCAGCCAGGCCCACGAGGCCATCCCATTAGAGGGGGACGGCGCTCCCCATACCCCCCTTCTCCACCTCCCCCTGGACACTGATCCCATCTGAGGGGGTCCGCCCAACCATCAACTGCTGCCGAGTCGGCCTGTCACTCACTGGAATTCACCCAATCACCTGGCCTGCAAGGTGAACGAAGGGGGAGGGAAAGAGAGAGAGAGAAAGAAGGAGGTGGGGTGCGGGGAGATGGCAGAGGGGTGACGGGAGGAGGAAGGCGTGTGAGCAGAAAGGGGAGAAAAAACATTTCACAGCTGAAATTAAGAAACTTACAGCTTACTCTGAAAGTTTTGGCACAACTTTATGTCATGTTTGGACAAACGAAGCGGAGAAATGGAGCAAAGCGACAGAGGAGGCAGAGCGTTTCAAAATGCTGTCAAACAAGCGGCGCCGCAGACATACCGAAGCTCTGACACACACACACACACACACATCTACCTTTTCACCTCATCTATAATCATATGCATTGAAATATAATGCTGCGACACCGACTGAAAGACGCGCTGCAGTCAAACCAGTTTGGTTTCTCCAAGTTGCGCAAACATCACACTCCACAAGTTCACTTCATTTAGTGGTTAAATATTCAGACATCGTCACCTGTTCTGTTTTTTTTCCCCACACTGCCTTATTTTTCTGCTCCAAATCCAATTCAAGTGTTTAATTTAGTAGCCGCTGTGCGTGGAATAATCACGTGCACTGCTCTCTTGCGCAACAGATGCGCCAAACCTGTTGCCCACGCTGCTGCATTCGTGTTAATCGATTTTTTTTTTCTTCTTTTATTGCATTCCCTGGACTTGGTGAGCTAACGAGCTCAGTTAGGCTGTATCTGAAATGTAATATTTGAGTATTGGGACGCAGATGAGCCTGTTTAGCCAGACATCTGCGGTTCAGCCGCGGTTTAGTGTCTCTGGAGGTTTGTTGAAGTCACGCTTCCCTGCGCCTCCTCCTGCTCCAGCTGGATGTATCGACTGGTTTTTACCCGCAAACACACGCGTGGTTTTACTTTTAAAAAGCGAATCCGCGAACGTGCACGCGTTGATATACCTTTTTAATTATGCACCTCTCGGGGGAAAACATGGGAGATATGCAAGCACGGTTAACGCGCACCTGATGTCGGAGCTGCATCCTTTACATTTTACAGCCACGTCTTTAACATAACCGAGGTGTTGCATTGGTTTGATGAGAGCCTCTGATTGGTGCATAAATAAATAATTAATAAAGAATCAACTAATCAGAGCACCAATCAAGCGCTGGACTTACCGCTGTCTGCAAACTTCTGCAGAAAGAGACGACCAAAGATGCATAGAAATCTCCATTTCTCTTACAGATTAGAGCCTACAGCAAGGGGAAATGTAATGTTCGGCCAATATAAGATGAAATTTAACAAATAAAATCCGTTTTTTCCTCTTAAAAAAACAAAACAAAAAACAACCGTGCTCTCTTTGCTGCAGTTCTTCGGAAATTTGCGCCATGCACCACCTCAGTCTTCATTTAAGCCCAGACTTTGAATGAAATTTCTTGGCACTGCCTAAATTCCCATTGAAATTCAAATCAGTTGGCTTTTCCACAATGGGGGCTCATTTGGAGCTGCTCAGTGATTTAGGGCTCCGGCACCAAGCAGTGAAAAAACAACTGCGGTCACGGGGTAATTGGCACCATAAATGCGATGTAGAAAATTAAGCAAAGTAATAAATAACCAGGACACTTGTTAATGGGCTCTAAATTGATGATGCAAGGTGTTGTGTGGCTCATCACCATTTAAAATAAACAATAGATTTTTTTTTTAACTGAATATGTAATTAAACACCTAGCCATATATATATATATATATATATATATATATATATATATATATATATATATATATATATATATATATATATATATATATATATAAAAATGGGGGGTGGGGGAACTGTAAGATGTTACACACAAACCATTTTCTGTTGGAGAAACTGTCCGAAGACCTAAATGAGCAAAAATTGCGCACAACGTACAGTGTTTTAGGAACTATGAAAAGTGTCTTTGGTGTAAAACTCTTAGAAATTAAGTTTAAGCCAGAAAAAGTCATTCGACCTTATAGAAGCTGAAAGAAAACAGCTGACACAGAAAAACTGTCAGGTAAGTTTCCAGAGAAGCTTTTCACTGCTGCATTTTTTTTTTTTTGCGTAAACAAACAATGCTTACCAGGGAGGACTAAAATCGTGGAGATCTCTGTTTTGGCATGCACAGATAAGGGAGGAGAAAGCATGAGCTGAATCCAGAGGGAGGAATGTCTCCAACACCACAATGCAGAAGAAAAAGAAAAAAAAAATCTAAGGCGCTGCCTTTTTTTTCAGTTTACTATTCCACAATCAGCCGGCATCGACTCTGATCAGAAGATATATCCCAAAGCCGAAAGGCAAGGTAGTCCAGTGCCATGCAAAGAAATCCGAGTTTACACCCTTTATCCTTTGAAAACAGCTCGGAAAAACATATCGCTGTCACCCCAGAAACTTTCCTCGCCGTCTCCAAGTTTTTTCCAGGGCGCAGAGCATGCCCGGAGCTCCGGAGCGGCACACTTGTCAACTAAGTAGAAAGTTTGCAGCCACTGCGGACGTGGGGTGAGGCTCAGACTCTTAAAGAGGATAGTTGTCCGAGGCAGAATGTCATAAAATCCATCCGTGCGCGTTCCTCCGGTGCGCAGAGCGTCTTTCAGGATCCTTCTCCTCTTCCGCCGACAGTCTTCGCAATGTTTCTCAGACGCTTTGTCAGGTTTACTAGTTTTTTTTCTCCTCCTTACGTCTCCACTCACAGCCCTCCTCCTTCCCCCTGGTGGGTGTCATCCCCCCCTCCACCTCATCCCTATCCCTATCCACAAGCACCCCTAGTGTAATTTGAGCCGCTTCCTGGCCGCAGTGCCTTTGGGCCCTGCCCTCCTCCGACCGTCACACTGCGGAGCTGCTTGCCAGCTCTGAGCGTCAGCGCGCGAGGCCCCTGCGCAACGCGGTGCTCTGGAGCTGCCAGACCTCAGAAACAACGCCGCTCAGTGGACAAAGCGTGGCACCTCCAACACACAGAGCCTGCTGCCCGCGCGCACCATGTCTCCATTCAGGACAAAAGTACTTAACAAGTTGAAAGTATTCAGACTGCAAAGAAAATTTAAAAAAAAAAAAAAAAAAAATAGAAACTGTCCTGGAGATTAGATGAGTGGCGAGTGGACTGGACTCTAGGTCTGAAGCAAGTTCAGGTCCTGCAGTGTTTTCAGAAAGATGTTGAATATTTTCAATAAATCTGTGATGGAGAGTCTCTGTAAGTCCACCAGTTGACAACACTTCACTCCCCACCCTTTGCACAACATACTAATAAAAAATTAATGCTTTCTAAAGACGGTTTTCCTCCCTGCTGCAACAAGGACCTAAACAAGGGATCAGTCCTGTCCACACATATCCTTATGACCTATAGTAAATTCTAATACTTTTTTTCTTCACTTTCAGCCAGTGATTTATATAACAACAATCTTATTTCCCATAAGTCCATCCATTGGCTATTCCAGCTTACTCCAGTGCAGGGTCATGGGGTAATGGAGCCTCACCTTCTACCATGAGGCAGGGTACACACTCAACAGGTCATCAATGATCTCATTTTCCTTTGAATATAAAATATCATTAGAGTCTCACGTTAACTAGTGTAATGCTCAAGGACAGATCAGAGTTTCATCTGCTAGATGATTTATATAAAATACAGTAAACTTCAGGGTGGACAATAAAAAGAATGAAGCAAATCAGTCTGTTTTCACCTGCATTGATGTATTGACATAATATGAAATATATATTAGTACTCAAATGTGCCTTCATAGGCCATTCATTCTTTTTCCAGATATCTCATCTCCATCATTGTTAATAAAGGTTTGTAAGGTACTTTCTGATTACATATTTCACACAGAGGACAAGTCACCTGCTTTCGATTAAAATGAACTTATACTTTGTTGCCTAAAAGATTTATTTTTAATGAAATGTTCATACAGATGACTGAAGGAAAGACACAAGCATCCAGCAGCATCCTGTGTGTGTTTGTACAACGCCAGAAGTTACACAGGACAGAAAGCAAAGAACAGGAAGAAATGAAAAGCAGAGCTATTTAAGTGATTTAGTGCACATTATTACAGAAGTATGACTAACTTTGGTTCGTAAGTGTCCTATAAATGAACAGATCTGTCTGCAGCTATCCCAAAGAGAGACTGAAGGCTGGCCCCCTGCGGCTGGTCCCCCATTGCCTCAAGCTGTCTCCTCCATTGGTTCAGGCGTTCAAGTACTCTGAAAGAGACACATGGGAAGGTGGAAGACTCTAATCTCTACAGGCTTTTTTTTTTATTTTTGTCTCCCTTTCACCGTTGAAGCCTTCCTTTTTTTCTAAACAAGGGAAGGAAAACGCTTCTATTCAAGCTGAAAACAGGCACTAACAAGGTGGGGTTTTTTTTTCAGACACAAAAGTTTGGACTATGAATAGAGAAATCTACGTGTGTTTTTCTGTCCTCTTCCATCTCTGTCTCCGTCAGTGAAGCCATCAGATAACAGCAAAGCTGACGGTTTGGTTTATAATAGAGAGGGAGCCAAAGGTAAGGAAGCAGTGTTGGACTCATTTTTCAAGAGTGGCACAAAATCACCCCCCGCTGTTTCTGCCTCTCTGTGTCTCTTTCCTCCCACTGCAATAAGTCTATTTACACTCACGGCTCTGGCATCCCACATTTGAAAGAACAAATCAGCTAGCAGAGTCTCACGATCCTTTGACTGAGGGCTGGATGGACTCAGTGCCCTTGCGCGGTGGTATCTGTCAACTTGTCATTGTTCCTCCTCACTTCCAGTCTTTTCCTCTGTGTGCTTTCTTCCTTAATCCTTCTTGCACCAGAAGCCTCCATGTTTGGATTGAGGGGACACACTGAAGGGAAAGAAAGCGACAAGCTCGTAGATCACAATCAGAATTTGAGATGAACATTGATTTTCTTGTCATTGCTGATAGAACTCATGAGGATGGTCGCTAATTGGAAATCTTGTCTCGTAATGTGTTAATGAGAGTGTAGATCTTGCAGCTGTGACAGCTGTGAATGCTGTTTAAGGCTGAGCTACTCCACAGTCATTACATACAACTCCTGCCGATGTGCAAATTTTAAAGAAAGTGCAGGTGGACTCATCAACAACCAGCTTTGTTCAGGTTAACATCAGCACGTAGTCATGAAGGTGTCACCACTCTTAAATGTTGAGTGTTGCATCTGTGCAGCTTGACATGTCATATCTTAGAGCTTAAATTTAAGTGTCAGACTTGTCGTGAAAATTGATATGTTTCTGTATTAAATTTACGTTTATGTGTTTTCTTAACAAATGGACTTTATATAATGAAGGACATATACTGAGGCTATTGGCCGTGCTCCTGACATAAAGGCTTTTTAGTGAGAATTAAATACTTTATTAAGATTAGATCAAGGTAATAAGATTTTGAGAATGATGGAATTTCACACAAAAGAAATATTAATTAGAGTGGGGAACTTTTTATTTTTCTTAAAACTGTGTTTAAAGGGGACTGACCACCACTTGTTACATCTGACTTACACCAGTGTTACACTGAATAAAATTAGGAAAAGATATGTCAGAACTGAGGTGGTGAAAATTAAATCTAAACTAGGTGTCCACAAGGCTCTGATGTCCATGTACCCTCAATGTTGTTGTGACCAATGTTGCAAAGCTTTTCACACACTGTGTAACCAAAATTAACTCTGATTTAAATTGTAAAAATCTAATAAAAAAAACTTTACTAATGCCAACTGAATACACACATCTGATATAAGGAAGCAGCAAGACTGAAAAAACATAATGGCCATCTTTGTGCAACAATCACACACTCTCAGAAACTTGTAAAGAAAGTGAGAGCCAAAGTTTGGTTTGCTAGCTAGCATATACAGCACAGTAAGGTGAACCTTCAGGAACAAGCATTGTACATTTCTGTGCCTATAATTAATGCATACTTTCCCTCCCACCTATGTTGAACTAAGATATTGAACACACACAACTTTTCATTTTTCTAACAATAGCATTAGTTAGCATTGTCACGTGGACATATTAGTTGTTACGGAGGTGTTAGCATAAGTCCCCATGTCTTTTTCCTTAGTCTAGCTTCAAAACATTGGTGTGTTTCTGTAAGTAAAAGTTTAAATATACTAAAAGAAGATGCTGAAGACTAAAAAAGAGAAATATTTTCCGAACAATAATATTAGTTAGTAATGTCACATGAACATATTAGCTGTCCCAAAAATGCTAGCATAGCTGCTCCAATCTTGTCCCTTTTTTAAGCATCAATGGTTGGTTTTGTGTTTTTTTTTTTTAAATAAACGTTCAAATAAGTTAAACTAAGGCTACGTTCACACTATAGGCTGAAGTGACTTAAATCCGATGTTTTTGTCCCTATGCGACCTGTAACCGGTCTTTTCTTAACAGTCTGAACGACACAGATCTGATATTTTAGAATGCGACCCAGGCCGCTTGGATATGTGGTCCTAAATCCGAGATGTATCTGATCTTTTGCCATGCGACTTCAGTCTGAACGGTCAGGTCGCATTAATCCGACTGACCCGTCATTAACACGCGATAAACGTCATTATTCTGCGTTTGTTGTTTATGAACTCTTTATCGGTAAATGTACTCACATCACTCTCCCACCAATCCTGACTGCGACTCCGTACCCAAACGTTTCTCTCTACAGTTGTTGTTGCCACAGCTCCACAAAAGTCCTTGACCAAAACTTTTACTTTCCTCTTCTGTAAACGTCTCCTCAAAACGAACCCATTCACAATGTTGTCGCTACGGTTGGACAAAACTTTTAACTTTTATTTAACTTTTACGGTTGGACAAAACTTTTAAAATGGCAAATGCTCTGCTGCCATTCATATTTACTTCTGCAAACACAAAGACGTCACACGCACACTCACTGCACGTCGCCGTGTCTTCTGTGCATGCGGGATGCTTCTGGTGCGCATGAGGTTCATAAAGGAGATCACATACAAGTCGCATTTGATCGGAAATGTGAACAGACTTTCAAAAAATTCGGATTTTACAAAAAACATCCGATATGAACAGCAAGCCCTGCAGTGTGAACATAGCCTTTGATGCTGAACATGTGAGACATTTAATTTTTACAACAGTAGCATTTCCAAGTTGCTAGCATAGTTGCCTACGTCTTTATCGTATTTATCATCACAACACTGATTCTGGTACTTCTGTTGCTGTTCACAAGCTACTCTACTAAACGCAGCAGCAGCCATCACAAATTGTCTTCAAAAATCCTAACACTGCTATATTTGTAATGACAAAAAGCAACTCATATAGCGTAGGGCCTGTAATGGAGTCAATCAACCATTATACAGTGCTTATTTACAATGGAACAAAGTCTACTCGCTCACACTGAACCGAACCAGAACACCCAAATCCCTCCCTCTATCCCTGTGAATGCTACTGTATAGAAGTTTAACAGAGATGTTCACTGTTGAAAATCACTGAGCACAAAACACGCTTGTTCTCCTTTAGGGGATCATTTTTTCTTCTTCCTCAAGGGTGCTGCAGTTAATCATGAATGGCAGGAATATATTATTGTAACTTTACTATGCCAAATCTAAGAGAGATCCTTCAGTTTTTTTCCTTCCCCAATGTATCATTGACACTGTATAATTAAAACATCAAACGTGTGTGAGTCATTTCCTGCACAAAATATGAAACAAATGTGTAGTGCTTAGCATGATAGGGGATAGGGGGATGGTAAAGAAAAGTATAGAGGCGAGCCCGAGGGTCTAATTTGAACCATGTATGCAGGGTAAGGGGATCCTAGCAGAAAGTCTGAATGGAAAGTTTAGGTGTTTGGTTAGAAAAAACAAAAGAAATTCATAGCAGAAGTGTAAAGGTGTGACTGAAAATGGAAGACTATCCTTAGAGAAATCTCCTGTTCTGGAGGTGAACTTCTATTGCTTAACTCTCCCACTCTGCTTGACATGAGCCTTCTCATAGACCCGTCTTAAGTCAGCATGTCCTCCTCCCCACTGTCACTGATACTGTAATAACCTTGTCTGGACACCCAGGCCTCCGCTGTCCTCTCCTCCCCCTCAGCAGGTAACAGAAAGCAGGGATAGAGGGTGTGGATAGAAAAAGGGAGTGGAGGGTCAATCATCCAGATTCCTCTCATGTTTCCACCTCAGTGCTCCAGAGTGTTTGAAATATCTGGGATGCCTGCAGACTGTGCTTGCAGTGGAGCTATGCTGAAAGTAGAACAAACGAAGAAGAGGGGAGATGGTGTTTCCAGTTTGAAACTGGGAGTTGGGGAGTTGTGTCTCTCTCCAAATGCAATGAGAAACAGCAAGCAGTAACACATGAGACAGAAACATGGTGGGTTCACCCCAATCTAGCAGCTTTGCTTCAGATCACATTGCATGCTTTCCCTCCCACCTGACTGGCACCATTACGTCTAATAAAAATAACACAGCTCTTTTTCCAGGGAGCAGTGAGAGTAACAGTGAGTGAAACTGACAACTTTACACCTCTATATAAAATGTGGAATGAACAGAGATTTTTCCTGGCTTTTCAGTCGTGATAAGGATTGTCTTTCACTTTTCACTCTGTCTCTATCTAGAAATCTCTGTTTTATTTCACCCTCCCTGTCTCACTGATATCCATGCCTCAACAGTCACACATCACATGAGCATTAGCATTGTGCTCACACACATACACACACACACACACACACACACACATAAATACAAACACATTACACAGCTCATTTACTTCACAGAACAGGTCACTTTTATTATTCTGGGTATGGTTCATGTTTTGTGAGCGAGGACTTAAATCTGTGTGAATACTGTTGAAGCATACTTTGTTTTTCACCTCAAGATGACTTTTAAGTTAACAGCTGCCATTTATATCTACAAATAGAAGCTGACTCCACCATCCTGCATTGCCATGTTTCCATAGTAGGTCAGGTCAGATCAGACAACCCAAACATTGACTTTAGGAATCAACTTTAATCTACGGTAGTTTTTTCCAGCATGCAAGAGAAGAGTTAAGATTTTGGTATTCATCTGAATGAGTAACAATATGTTTGTCTTAAAGAAATGTGCTTTAAAGCAATAAATTGTTTTACAGCACTAACTTAAATATAATTCAACCCCATATAAATTAGCAAATTGTTAATTTTGCACCATCAGTTAACTTTACTTAATGAGCATCGGGGTTTCCAGTTGACAATTTTAGTCACAGCTGGGAAGACACAGAGACGAGTTGTTTGCCTGCAGCCTTTCTGCCAAGTTAACTGAGAGATTTCTGGATGTCTGGCATTAGTGCTGACTGCAGTGATCTCTGCAGTTCTTCTGCCAAGCACAGCAGGAAGTCAGGTTAAACATTACAAAAGGCACAGGGCAAAACCTTTCTGCTTTTACCTGCACTAGGAGCAGCTTTGAGTGACAACTCACAGGTGTGCTCTGTAGTGCCTATAATCTGCTCTTACAAGCAGCTCTATCCGCTTCTATGAAGGAAGCTGGTGCTATCTTTGAAGATGTCCTAAAGGACTCTCTTTAGAGGCAGGATGGCTTCCATAAGACTTTCACTGCATGTTGGTAGCAGGTGTTTTACAGATAAGCACAGCCCCTATGACAGATTCTTTTCACTAAACTTAATTTTCACAGAAAGTGATCAGGGATGGACTAAAGTAGACTGAAGAGACAAACTAAAACAATTTAGGGTTCCTCTGGACTGCTTACCTTGGAGAGAGTTGTGCCTTCCCAGCATAGACATAGCTTTCATTGTGTTTATAGATTGAGGGAGGCCCAGGGAATAAATCACGGGGTCATTGAATGGGCTGTCTGACCTTTAACCCTGAGGCTGAGAAAAGACTCTGCATTATGTCTTGATGTCATCAGCAAGTCATTACTGCCAAGGCTCTCAACACCTCTACCATCCCACCCTTATGCACTCTGCTGAGTTGCTATTGGCCTCTCCTCCTGGCTGTGGCACCTAAATCACTCTGTAGGGTGGCAGTTATAGACTTGACCTTGGCTTAGCGCTGTTTTCCATCCCCTGCTCCCACATTTAACCATGTTTATTGTTTCTCCATGTTGCCTGTAGCTGCTCCGTTAGGTGACAGGGGCACGAGATATTCTCAGTTACAAGAGCAGTAAACCATATTGATTCAATGTGTTTTATGTGGACTGGATGGTCAGTTTCTGCAGTATGAAAGGAATTCCTGATGATTCTAAATACACATCTACTGTCATTTTTGGCTCTGATCTGTGCGATAATATCACCTTTTAAAAGTAACAGGTTATGTAGTTGATGTTTGGACATGTGTTAAGTGTCCTTCATGGCGGAGCATGTTAACCCTTGTGTGGGTAAAAAAAAAATTTAAAACCTGACAAATGCATTGAGGCCAAGCTTATGTTTTGTTAAGGGATGATGATGTGAGCTGAGGTTAACTATTTTGACCGTGAACGCCAATCTGAGACCTAATTTGAGCTTGAGAGGTCTCCAGAGAAGTAACCTCCTCGCCAGGACCCTGACCCTTAACCCTTTCAAGTTGCCTCTGCTCTACATCCAGACAATCAGGTAGAGGAAGAGAGGAAATGGAAAGGATATATTTATTATTAAACATTTCTACACCCTGTACCCTCACAAATAACCCAAGCATACATGACAATCCTACAATTCTCAAAATACAAGAATTGGTACTGCTTCAAGTCCCTTCCACAATTTTGCAGTGTTTTACATCACACTTTTTTCCCTACTATTTACATAGTTTCCCATAGTAACACAAAAGTAACTGTGAAGAAGGTGAATTGACTCGAGGCTTCAGGTTGCAGCATGCCCACCTCCGGAGCACAGACTGACATATTTATGTTGCTGTCTACCACATCGTTCCACACTTGCAAGTTCTAATCATATTGTTGAGCAATGGCATTCCCTGAAAAACCCATCTCTCAGCATCTACCAGATTCATTTCCATCCGCCCTCCTGCCCACAGCGATGGCAGAAAACCTGAGCTGTGCAAAGCAGGGCAGATTAAATACTCCTGCTATGCATATAAAATAACCAAGTATTCATGAGGGCACCTGGATAGACTCCTGAACAGAAGTGGATGCACCTCAGCACAAAAGAGCTTTTAGCAAATTGATTTACGTTATAGACACCTGCCAGAAAAAGCCTTTACAATTACCGCTTCATGTAAACAATCGTGTGTGTCTGAACATGTGGCAGCTAATGAGCATTTCATTCTATCTCGTTCGTTTCAAAGCTTTTCAGTGCCCAGTTGTGCATATTTCATCAGTCATGATTAAACCACTGTGGAAAATGGGACAGGGCCAACAGGGAGAACCTTCCAAGGGGGCTGCATGTTTAGCAAAGAAATTTGGTTTGTGCTGGAAAGAAAGTTAGTTACAAACAGCAAAGAAATGCATCTCTGCATTGTAAATCCAGTCATTTTAGTTGTTTTAGTTATCTAATTAAGTTTATCTTAGCTTAATTTAGCTTAGTTTCGTTTAATTTAGTTTAGCTTACTTCAACTTTGGTTTAGGCTTGTTTAGCTTGTTTTAGCTGCATAATTTCTGCTTAGCCTAGCTTTATTAGCTTAGCTTGATTTAGTTTAGTTTGGCTTTGTTTGTCCTTTAGTTTAGTTTAGTTTAGTTTAGTTTAGTTTCACTCAATAAGCTGCATAAAAATGTCATTTTTAGTTTAAAAGGAAAAGTTAGCTATTTCGTGCCCTCCTTTTGTTTTTCTTTTTTTTTTTTTTTTTTTTTTTTTTTTTTACCATTATTTACCTTTTTTAGCTAGTTATTTCATTAATCAGCCATCATATCCCCTTCTAACAGTGCAATGAAAGTTGCTTGCAAGGAATTCTCTTCCACTGCTTCAGTTTAGAATCATTGTTTCTCAGTTAGATTTGGGTTTATTTGGGAAAAACTAATCACATCTTGTGGAAACAGGAAGAGGAGAACAAGGAAAACAGAAGAAATAAGATACTTTACAATTGAAACACAGCAACGACTGCAAGATCAACGAATAACAAGCCTGTACAGTACTGAAATCTGATCCTTTTACAACCCCCACCCCCGGTTTTGGTTTGTTTTTTTCAATATATATATACTTCCAAGTACATTGAGTAATGCCTTTATTTTCAAGGGTCATACAAGTAATTGGCCTGCTAATAACAAGAATGTGTTTCAATACAAAAACCTTCTACAAATTGTTTCACCTTTTATTGAGAGAATTAAAAATGGACTATGACATCCTTTAAAAGCTGGGCGTATAACAGCATCCCAAAGTTGCATTTCAAGTCTGTGCATGCAAAACTCAAGCAAGATAACTATTACTATGTCTAAACCAACAGGCAAGTAACATCAACTTCATGCTCTTTATTGACTTAAAATGTAAATTATGATTTATAGTTTTAACTGATAAATGATACAGCCTACAGAGGCATTTTTAGTCTTCTATATACTTTATCAATGGCCACTAATAAAAATACTTATTTCAACAAAATATAAACTGAAATGAAATCTGCTATTATCTGAAGTCACAGCTAAGAAGGGGAAAAAAGTCTTTCAAAGACACAATGTGACAATACTGTACATAAATAAAGTGAGTACATATATATCTGCAAAAATAAGGTAATATACCAGCTAATACTGTAAGAGCCACATACTTCTTAGACAGCAGTTTCAAAGGGAAGCTATGAATATGAACAGCCTGTGAAAATATGAGTATATTTCTGTGATAATATAAAGGTGACAACTAAATCAATCATCGTGTAGAGTGTTTGCTGTAATTGAATGTGCAGTGAGTGGAGAGCAGCAGTGTGGGAAAACCTGAGCTTGTAATTACTCTAACAGAGAAAGTCGAGAAGACACACCTTTTTAAACTGATCCCTGAGAACCCCAATGTTCACACTGAAGGCTCCTCCTCTGTTTCTTCCCTCAACAACATGATTAAGCTTTGGTAAAGGACAACCCATCCACCCCCACCCTGTCCCACACACACACACGCAAACACACAAAATATGACGTGCAGACACCAACCTTAACTCGGTCTTCCATGCAAGTGCTGCCCAGCACGAGCTGTCACTCCTTTTAGCATGTCACTATAACTCACAGTGACAACAAACAACTGGCCCTGCTACTCTTTACCCATGATCCCTCACAGAACAGAGGAGAGAGGGGAGTCAAAGGGCATGGGGTTGAGAGGGGAGGCTATTGTCATGTATATAGACCCACTATCTGTCATATCTGCTCAAATACTACTTTAATATTTCCTTCCCTGATATAAAGTCCTGCTGGGACACCCTGCAGGGGAAAATTCCAATTAAGATTTTTGCTGTAAGGCTGTTGTTATTCCTAAAATACACAATGAGGATGACAATTTATACAGTCCTGTCAGAGGGATATGTTGAGGAATGGTAGGCTGGTGACCTCTGACCTAAAGGCAAAAGGGGCAGTTTAACTTTCACACCCCTTCTTAAATGCAGCCCTCAGTTCGAGGTTTTGTTCAATTCTGAGGAGCATTTTCTTCCCTCTCTGAGAGTTTAACAGTACACAAAAAAGCCAGGGAGGGGCGGTGAACTCACTGGAAGATCACAAATAAACCGAAAAATAGAGATGAAATGGAAATAAGTGAGAAGAGCGAGTGCTTGGGGAGAAAACAGAAAGAAAGAAAAGGAGCATGATCCAACGCAGTCAAAGTTACTGCATAAATCAAAGGTGGCATGAAAACACAGCACCTTTTTGCATTTTGCTCTCCAACCAAGGAACCAAATTGTTCTCTCATAGCGAGCAGTCACTTCTGGAGACTGATGTGCTAATAGTTCTGATCAGTTGCTGTTTATCAGCATTACTCAGAAGAGCCAAATCAGTCACGCTGTAAACATTAACCAGGGTTCAGAGAGTTGCGAGGTGGGAAACCGCTTTCAGGGAAAATCAAAGGATTTGCTCTCACACAGCACGACAAACAGAACAACTTCTCCACCTAACTACTCAGAAGTGTAAACACAACTGAGAAAGGTGTCCTTCACCTTTATACAAAACTACAAAATAGAATATAAAGAACTGAGAAGACATCCATTGATGTCGAGGTTCGTTTCTGTCCAGTTCACAGAGACGACATTTCAAACATAATTATCATTTTGCCTCAAGGAAATAAACTAATGAGACTTTTAGGTACTTAAACTAAATCAAATAAAGTTTTTTAGAAATTACTGGATCCAGAGAAGGAACCTTACTTATTTGATTGCAGTAGCATTTATGTGAAGATGAACAAACTCTTCCAGATTACAGTTTCCTGTGGTTTTCTTCAGTGTAACTGAATACGAAGGATGATTAGCTTTATGGTTATTTTGTGGAATATCTGATGTTTTCTGTGCACATCTGCAGGTTAGGACACAAAGTGGAGTGAACAGAGAGCATACTGATAACAGATGAGTTGATTTAATTTCTTCTGCCATGTTTTAAGACTAACAGTGAGCAAGCAGCCACCATCTGGGTGTCAGGCTGCTTATTAGGTGGGGGAACTGACTGCCTGTGGTGTGAGGAGCTGGGGGTGGAGGGGTAAGCCATGTGTCCCCTCTGAGGGGGGTGTATGGGTCCTGGTGGGACTTGTAGCCTGTGACCATGATGCCTGTTCCCCTGACCCAGAGCATCACCCCTCACCCCAAACAAGAGACATGCATCTAAACACACATATCCACAATACCAGGTCAATGGCCACTTGCTCAATCCATTAACACTCTGTTAGCTTTTATATGAGCTTATGTTATTAAAAGCACATGTGCAAAGGTTAAAATACAATGGAAAAAACTGGTGTCGGGATTCCAGGATTCACAATAAGGGAAAGGGAATTTCTCCTTTTCTTGGAAGTTTTGATTTCTTCTGGAAATCTTATGAAAATGGGATTCTAGCATTAGAAAGTAAATGTTAAGAAATGCAAAGCTTCAAAACTTTCCATTCTGGACTGGTCAAATAAGTATATAAAGCAATACAAATGCACTGGGAAGGCACGGATACATGAAGTGCACAAACACATTCTTGTAATTGGGCTTTAATTGTAAAAGAGTGAGTTGTGGGCCCATCTGTCCCAGTATCCGGGTTCTGTGTTTAGGAGGCCAGGGGCAGACTAGAACTAGTGTGTTATCTGAATAGGCTGGCGGCCGAGCTCAGAAAGCTGTGTGCACATGGCCTCCATGGCTAATCTGCTAATGTATTCCAGAGGTCAGAAGGGTTTCGCACCAAATCAATGGAGGGATTTACACAGCTTTCCCCTGGAATGTGCTCCATCTGCACACTGCTTCGGAGAAAACATCCACCTCTGCTTGGCCAGGATGCCAATTTTCCACAGTATTTAACTACAAAAAAGTAAAGAATAAAAAGGAAGAGTGAATTTAAAATGTATATAAATAAATGGATGCAGACACAGTTAATCATGCCAAACCTATCCAGTTATTATTTGGATGCCCCACAGAGAAAGTTAATGGTGAAAAATTCAATGCTACTGTGGCTGAGTCTTCAAGCTGCGATGCAAGACAGGGCTGCCTCTTAAAATACAAAGAGAAAATGCATTACTAAAGAATGCAGAAAAGAAGCAACCTTCATGTAGATTTGTAAATTTAAAGCGCTACCTGTCTAATCCAGTGGTGTTATAGAGCCCTATCAGCTTAAAACTCCAGACCAGCCCATCATCAGTGCCTACAGGCTCCTATACTTAGACTTAAATACGACTTCTGATACTATAAAGCTCAACTGAAATACCTTCATGCCTGAAAGCTCAACTGAAATTGGGCAGAAATGTCAGCAAAGTGGGACATCATGCTATTGAAGCTGTGGAGTTTTTACATGAGCCAGACTGCATAGTAGCGACAGATTCTCCCTGCAGCCAGACCTGCCGAAATATCTAGACGTGATTTGTACTTCAGTCAAAATACACAAGTGTGCACACCTAAAGTAGTCTGTTGAAATATTATGTGACCCAACAGCTACCGCAGCACACTCCCTCTTTTCCACTGGACTGTAAAATGTGTGTGAAAACAAATAGTAGGGAGCTTAGCACTCTAGTTTCTGATATGAGATCATTGGAGATATTTCCATCTCCTTATCTGAAATGTCTCTGTAGTTTTATGCCAGTGTATGTCAGCGAGATCTTGCAAGCGTAGGAATGTGCTGGGGCATGCACACCTACACACCTCCTGTTGTCACTGTCTTTGGATGTTGGATCAGGCCAGACTCAGGTCATAAATAAACCTGGAGAGAGGAGGACGCTCAGTCCCAGACAACCAGACTCATAGTACAGAGGCCCTGGCCTTAAATCCAGACAGCCAGGCTTGGACCAAAGCAACCACAGACACACACAGACAAACACAGAACTGGGGAGGCTCACTTTCAGTGTGGAGGTCACAAGTCAGCTTCATTTAAGTGCTTTCAGCTCCATGTGCTCCACAGGGATATCTAATGTTATTCTTTTACATACATATCTCAGGATGAGACAGACTTTTTTCAGCTCCCACCTGGAAGGCTGCTAAAAAGGAGTTTTATATAAATAGTGGATTTACTTCACATAAATAATAATATACATATATCTCGAATCATGAGGGCAGCCATCTGCCTCGACTAGTTGGGGTGGAGAGGACAGGAAAGACAGATCAACATGTACAACTGCACCTATTCAGGAAGACCTGCGGAAAAAAGGAGAGATAAGTTAGAGACGGCAATATTGTCACATATTTATACATTAATATATTAGAGAAATAGAGCGACGTACTTCTGAGTGCATCAGGTGACATCCCCATTGCTATAAGTAATGGATGGCTAGACTACCCATAACTATAAGAGCAATGAGCATAACCTGGACAGTTGGGTCCCGTACATGCAGACTCCAACTCAGGAGATGCTCATATCCTAACTATAGGAATCATGAAAAAGCAAGCAAGCAAAGAGCAACATAAAGACAGAAATGAATAGTGGTCTTTGCCAGGCATTACAACAATTTTAATTTGACATGGGTGAGATCTTGCACATGCTGTGTATAAAATCTTTATTTCTACTACATCATACGGTAAATATCAAGTTGTCCTCTGAAACTTTAAAAAAAACATAACTCTTCAGCCTCTTCTCTTGTCAACCTCCCCCTCTCTCGGAGTATCTCTTGCCTTCCTTCTCTCATCAGTCTGATCTGACTGCTCTCTTCACTGCTGCAATGCTACATGATCTGTTTACCAATCATGCGCTTTGCTGCCAGGTAGAAGAGAAATGACTAAAGACTGTTTTATTAAAACAAATGGAATCCACATACACAGCTAACCTCAAGATCATTATCTGATTGCAACAAAAAGGTGATGCAATGGTCTCAGGAAAAGCTATATTTGAGCACTGCAGTATGTTTATTGGTGTCATTTATCACATGTATGAAGATTTGGTCAGGATGACTCCCTTGTTTGTACAGCAAATCTTTTCATCGTCGTAATAATTAAACGTAAAACACAGAACACATGCAACATACAGACTAAACTATCAAGTTCACCCCCTCATCCACTCCCACTCTGCTCCATCCCTCTCAGCGACATGATCTCTCCATTCATCTGCCACATCATTTCCTTTGCACAGGGTGACGAGGGGGTCAGCTGTTTGATAAACCAACAAAAGGCCCCCATGTTAGTCCATGAAGGGCCCGGATGGCCTCTGTCACCAGTTCCCATAGCTCGCCTGTCTGTCACCCCCTTTTGACTGACAAGGCCAGTCACCCCCCCTCCCACTTTCACTGCCACGCCCACTCCAACTGCACCCCCCCCCCCCCCCCCCCCCCCCCCCGATAATGCCTCTGTTTTTCCTCTTCAGCATCTTTAAAATATGCTGGAAAGAAACATCCTCACGAAGTTGCCTCTTGTCAGTCCATCAGTCCTGGAGGAGGGGAGGGGAAGTTCTGAACACTTTCTCTCTCTGTCTTCTTTTTTCTGTCTCTGCAGGATCTTTGAAAAGCAAGAATGCTAAATCTGCCCACACTGGGCAGTGGGTGGTGTGGAAAGGCTGACACCGATGCCACCCTCCCCTCAGCTCAACACAGACGCTATTGGCAGGAGGCAATGAGCGTGTGTCCTCCATCAGGAGACCTGACCCTGATCGGTTGTTTCTCTTTACATTATTTTTAGCTCACTAGTGTGCATGTGAACTCTTGTTTTGAGTTTATATTAAATAAATAACGTATTCAAGTTGAATCAATGTAAGGAGGTGAGTCAACAGAAGTGGTCGCGATGAGGTGTACAGTGTTAGTTAGGTAACATGGTCCCCCCTGCGCTGGGCTACCTGGTTCTGTGCTCTGTGGTGGCTGCTGATTGTCCAGTGCTTGGGCGGGGGGGGGGGGGGGGGGCTCTCTGCTTCCCTCCTCAGAGTGGGAGAGTGACATTTGCATCATTATGTAACATCTCTAAGATCTACCAACTCCTTCACAATCCACGCAAACACACCTCAGCCAAGGAGCATATGATTTACCAGCTTGTATCTTTCTCTTCCTCTATCTGTATTTTTTTTTACTGTTTGTTAACATCTATACCAAAAAAAACTATGTGGTGGATTTTTTTTTCTGAGAACGTGTCTTGATCTATCTCATCCCGTTAAATTTTGGGAGTGATCTGGAAGGAATTGTGGACAGGAATTTTTAAAAGGATTCTTCACAGTATGAGTGGCAGAGAACTGTCTCCACTCTCCACGAGCTGTTCCAGTGTTGCTCATGATTTTCATAGTTATGGCTGAAGGCATCACGCACATTTATTTCTGTCGAATTTTTCTAGAGTTTCAGCATACAACTCTGCCTGCAGCATTCACTCAACCACCCACAAAAGTTAGATCAAAACATGCATCTCAATCGGGAATAGTGCGCTTTGAGTTTTGTTGTGCAAAAGTATCAGTGTTTATGTAATGTGCAAAAAAAAAAAGTGACTCATTTTCCAATAGGAAATTAACGGGATTTGATCAACGGATCATAGCCTGGTTTGGAAACTTACAGCTCAGGTTACAGCAACTTTTTAATAAAGCATGATGGTTCTATTTTGCTCCTAAACGGTCACAAAGCATTAGACTCAGTAGAACATGAGTTTTTTGCAGCACTTCTTGTGTTTGGCTTTGTAGAATATTTAATATAATCTATACAAACTCTTTATGCACTTTTTTAATTCAGTTAAGGTGTATAGAACTACAAATTGATATCATTTGAAAAAAGGAGCACATCAGGGTTGTCTGGTTTCTCCTTGTCTTTTCTTACTCGTAATGCAAATACTGGACATCTGAATTAATAACATTCAGCTAAAAGGCGCTCTGAGCCAACAAGCTGATCCTGTTTTTACAGGATAAATCCTAAGTGAATGTCGCTATCAATATTATTAATGCCTTTTCCGAAGCTTCTGGTCTTAAACATATCTTGTCCAAATGAGACTGTTTTCCATTACACTGTGCAGTGAAACAGAAATGGCAGGGATTCCTTTAAGATATGATGTAAATGTAAATATTTCAGAGTTGCTTTTGTCAAAATTGAAAATTTGCTGTTTAATAAAAGTTATTCTCTTGACTCACCAAGAAAAATTACTTTCACAAGTGATAAAAAAGAATAAAACGAAGAGTCTCTCTTGCCCCTCCTTCTCACTTATTAGGACCTTTTCCATGTCTACAGCCACACAGTTACTTCGTCTTAGAAAAATGGCTACTAGCCTTTCAGGCGTGGGCAGTCACTGCGTTGGCACACGTCAAAATTTCTTCAGAAATTTTAGCTTCTAGCAGGTAATCCTGATGATTTTCAGCTCTAATAAAGACTGGAGGATGGTTTCTGTTATTTCACAGACGTTGCACCTGGTTGTCCTATTTTATTCTGTTATTGGTTGTTTTCTATCTTTGTATCCTTTTTCCATGTTTTACCCAGTGTTTCTCTTTTTTTTACTTTCCTTTCTTTCATCCCTTCTGTCAAGTCTAGTATTAATCTGTAAATTCACTACACTTTTGCTCGATTCAACAGTAAGTTAGAGAATAAAAAACTTCACGATATATATCACATGATCTAAAAATGTCTTAAAGGCAGCTCAACTAGATTTGATGCAAAAAAAAAGAAGCACAGTAAATGTTACATCCATTCTGGGCACAGCATTTCACAGAAAGAACCATAACTGGCAAACACTGAAATGGTTTAAAACTGAGATTATTACCCATGTAAGCACAAAGACATGTAGAGTAGAGAGGGATTAGAAGATCTGGGCATCTACCAGGAAAACAGTGTCTGATGTCTAAAATGGAGAATCTTGGAGTTATATCCCAATAAGGAGCTAAAAGTCAGCCACACTTTAACAAAAAAAAAAAAAAAAAATCTACTTCTAATACCCAGCTGTATGGAGTAATATTTCTCATTTATTGCGGCAGCCATTCATGTTCCTATACGAGGTCAGACTTAACATGGTTAGAGGAAAAAAGCATCAACTGCTTGTGAAACCTAGTAAGTATTAAGGAGATAACAGATTTTTTTTTACCACAAACTTGGATTTAAATAATAGTTTTCAACTTTGTCCACAAATAGATTTAATGGTGTTTCCTTTTAATCCCATGTATTATTATGACATTACCTTTTTAAAACCAGTTCAGGAGACAATATTCACATTTTGACTCATGATTAAATAACACTAAAAGAAAAAATGGCTACAACAAATATAATTACTACAATTTTCTGTATTTCATATGTCCATGCACCGACAGGCCCAGATCTGACCCCCAGACTGAGGACTTAGGGTGAGTACTGCAACCCGGCTGAGGCCAGTTCTGTCTGGCAGCATGAGTCATTGTGATGGAAAGACACCTTTGTGGGCCAGGAACTAATCTCTCCCTGTTTAAAAGCCAGATGCTTCAAAGAAGTGAGGCAGAATTAAGAGGAAACTCATGGAAGGGAGTGAGGAGGCTCTGTCAGATGATGAGTTCATTTAAACGACCACTTTTGGAGACACACGGATGCAGACTCACAGGTTAACGCAGTGGAAAATACGTGGTAAGAAAAATGTATTTTGGAAGATCTACATGGGGTATTATCTTGAAAGGATAATGAAAAAGTCTCCCCTAGTGGATGGGGGAGAGTAACAGTGTCTAATTCTTGGTGGTCATTTGTACAGCAACAACCTGGTTCCAGTGTAGTAACCGGGTCATGCACAACTGTCTGGCATATTTATGTCTGTGTGTATGTCTCCATCCATCTGTCTGTCAGAATAATGACAGCAATCATATTTTATGAGAACAAGAAAACATTGAAAGAAAATTTTTTTTTAACATAATTTAGCTTTATATTGAGCTTATGAGGCACATTCAGTACATCAGCTTAGCATCTGTCCCTCTCCCCTTTCCTCACTGTAAACCCTCTAAACTCTGTCATGAAGCAGGCACCAGACTTTGTGAGCCAGTCTACACAGACGTTTTTGATTCAAACGCTACATTTTCTGGGTTTCTCAACATGTGTGGCAAAGACCATCTTCTTCCCTTCTCTGTTTACTGAACAGTAAAACCCAGAGGCCACAGACCAACGTTGGCTCACTCTGAGACTCCTTATTCCCACCACAAATGAAGAATAATACTAATAACGTGACCAAAGCCCAAAACACTTCCTTTCCTACGGCACTGCAGCTCCAGGTTTTGTTATATGATTCCTCATATTACAGTACTGGCCACCAGAGTTCCCCATGAAAACTAACCCTAAATTAACTTGTGCCTGACAAAGTGCTGCACTTAAAATCCATCCAGTGGAATTTATTCAAACCCTAAACAGACTGGAATGTATGAGATGCATACTGGGAACTTCAGGGGTTTACGCGTGAGCCAGATTAACTCTTCACATGAGGGCAGAAAAGATGAAAAAAACAGATGAACAATGCAGAAGGAGATAGAAAAAGAACAAAATACAAGATGCAAAAACAGGCTGGTTAGAAATGAAGAGGTGAGAAAGACAAATAGGAAGGAGAGACTGGGTTTTCTTTTTCCTAATGCTGGATTCCTGGATAATGACTGGGCCGTGATGGTGCTGCGGCTTCATTTTGCCAAATGAAACAAAAGGCCCAGCCAGCCCCATGATGTTTATTTCTCCCCATTTTTCATCTTTTTTTTTTTTTTTTTCATGTGTGACATAAAACTCACATACACAAAATCTGTATTTAATTTAAATAAGGCTCTTTTCTCCCTTTTTTCTCATATGCTGCCCCCTTTCCGTGCACATTCAGCAAAGTCATTCGGCCAAAACAAGGATTTGTGGCTTGTTAACCAGTGGAGGGGATATTTTCTGAGAAATCCCCCTCTTCCAATAATTCTCTCCTTTGCAGCCTTATATGCTGACCTGAGCAAGCACCTCTGAGGCAATCATAGTCCAGTGTTTTTGTTTAGGAGTGACCTACAGTCAAACATGAGCTGGTAGCATAAAAATATTTTGATCTAATATTATGTTTTCATTTGGATGAGAGCTGGTATGAAGCACTATGCGATTTCCCAATCACGCAGAGACAAAGTCAGCCATAAACCTGCTGAGAAGACTTTAAGCCTGCACTCTCACGCACATTCAACAACTCCAGTAGCATGGAACAGTTTGTGTTGATCAGTAGCGCTGGCCGCTGATGGGCCCAGATCCAGCGGCCACAGTGGCTGGATGAGACGGGGCCAAGCTGCATGCCACTGGGGATTTCTGAGATCAGTGAATCTCTTTTTCTATCTCTTTATGGCTCATAGGCTCCAGCTTTTTCATTGAGCATGATTTCTAGCCACAGTCCTTATTTGAATCGATTTATGGGCGCCATGTAGCGACCGCAAAGTCAAAACCCAGACGTGGATTCTCTTTCTGCGTGTGCTGTCCAAGCAAAGTACACAAAGCAAAGTATTTCATGTAGTTGTGGCCCATGTTGATAAATTGACTGGGTACTTGAACTCACACCGCTGGACATCTTAAAGAAATACTAAAAAATTTCCTGCCACTGATAAAGTATTTTTAAACTGATTTCAAATCAGTTTTAAGGTTAAGGTAGCCATCACAAAAAATCTTGTTTTAGTTCATGCACAGAAACACTTTGTTCTTTTTCAATTCTTAACTTTTTCATCACAGGAAGACACAACACAGGAAGCAAACTATACACCAAGGATATTTAATTCTGTCCTATGAAGGCCACAACCCAGCAGGTTTTCCATGTATTCCTGCCTCAACACGTCTGAATTAAATGAAATGGATCTTATCAGGTTCTGCAATAAGATTCATTTGAGCCAGCTGTGTTAGAGCAAGGATACATGGAAAACCTGCAGGACTGCAGCCCTCATATGACTGAATTGAATACCCCGAAATACACACTTAAGTCATACATTCATGTGCGCATACACCACAGGTCAAAAGTTTGGACACATTTTCCCATTAAATCCAACGGTACCGGTACAGTAAATGCTGATTATAACACTGCAGCAACAGCCTGATAAAAACCACCATTGGGCCCAATGTAGCTGTACATGCTCCACCTTTATGAGTATGGAGCTAAACTCTTGTGTCTGAATGAGTTAACACTGTTAAAAAATTGTTGCAATGCTTTGCTAAATCCATGGATGCAGCCATGAAGTGTGGAGGAAAGTTTGTTCTTTAGAAATATTCCTCTTAGCAAATAAAATGTAAGAATAGCTTTTCCAGCATGATGCAAAAGTATTTCCATGAGTTTAACACTTTATTTCACTGTCTACTTCCGCTGGCAGGATGCATCAGGGAAATGGAAACATTTAATCATCTAACTGAGGCTGCTATCCCACATAGCATCTTCCCTGTTTAGTACGGTTTAGTTACATTTGAGAGAATATAAACTCATTTGTTATTAGCCTCCTCTATAGCAACTTTGGTCCTGCAAATTTAACTGTTTGCATATTTTAGTCCTTCCATGTATAGTTGTCACTACAGTGCACATATGGAAAACCAGTTTTCTGGTATGTGCATGAATGAGGTTGGGAAATTTGAAAATTAGACACATCATTGGACATAAGTAAATCCTTCAATACACTGTCACTAACTGAAGAATAAATCATTTTATCATATTATTCAATATAACCACATAAATTATAATAACCAAGTATGCTTCTGTGATTAACAGAAAATGATAGATATATCTTTATAAAGAATAATTATACCACATAAATGTGAAAGTAAATTATTTTATAATTTCTTTTGGCAGAGATAAAACTAAATAAAAACAAGCAAATAAAAAGTTAAATATGACTGACGAATAACAAAACATTGCCACACATCTGTAGAAGTATTAGTACAAGAAAATAGCATTTTTTTTAAAGGTTTGTGCATGAGAAGTCATAAAGAGGGGGCTTTTTAGCTCTCTCAGATACTAGAAATGACTCAGCCTCTGTTGCACTCTGAATTTATTTAGCATAAAATTAAAACAACATGTTAAACACTGTGGTGCCATCTCTCTTCTTGAACATGTTCCAATTATGACAGCTGGGAAAATGCCACCAGTCACAGTGCAGGTAATAAAAGTTGCCAGCAAATTGTTTAGGCTGCCCATGAAAACTGCAGCTTCCCTGCTAACGTCCTTTCCAGACTTTAATAAACACATTCCCTCTTGTATCCAGTACCACCAACACCCACACCTTCTCCGACTGCTGCAGTGCCAGACAGTTTAATGGCATGTGCCCACCTTTTTTTTCAGAAATAAAAATATTTGTTCAGTTAAGTGTTTCTGCAAAAGTCAACAGTCTCATGGGCTGTCGAGCAGATGCAGTTCAGGTGGTCTGGCTTTTGAGGGATGGACTGATTTCAACTAAGACAGACATAATTTGCCCCTTCTACACTTAATACGTCCAAGAAAGCTGGCAGAGCGTTTCTCTGAACCAAACATTAGCATCATTGAATGAATGCAGAAGCTTGACAACACCAGTTAGGCTGAGACAAGGTCCATGAAACATTTCTGACGTTGCTTGAATGTGTAGCTAATCAGGAATGGCTGCTCATGTGTGGAGGATTCTCTAACTTGAGGAGATGGGGAGGAAAATAAGGGCAGCGATGCTATACAGCTGTACAATAATTTGGCTTCACAGGCCTGCAAATAATATGAATGTGATTTATATATTTCAGAGAGTTTTAGGCTGTTCTTGTCAATGCAGATTTACGAACACATTAGTGTATAGGTCAACCATAACGCAAGTACTTAAATCTACACATTCTTTGTATTATTTCTGGACACATAAAGTAAAAAGAAAAACAAAAAAGTTTTTTCTTTTAGCGTTTCTGACAATCAAGCACATATTTTATAAAAAACAATCATAAAATCAATTTTTATAGGTGGAAAAATGGCTTATTAAGATGTTATATGGCATTGAGGGGCAAGATTGTGCTCTTTATTGGTTAGAATAGAGGGCCAAAAGCATTTCGTTTGAGTAAAATAGCAAAGCAATGATAGGGTGGAGTGTGTAGGGAGGTCATTAAACACATGTTGTAAACATAATAGATTTTTAGATTTTGCCTTGATTTTAATAAAATGTGGAAATTTTACTGAATTTTTTTGTACTAAATCAGTTGAATGTGAGATTTACTCTCTACTTCAAAAAAAAAAAAAAAAAAAAAAAAAAAAAAACCTTCAAAAACACAGTGATGCAAAATACACAGAAAAAGAAATTTAACTTTGCAGCTAAAACTTCTCTCGTGTTATGTAGCCTCTGTAAGTCATAAAAATCTGTTTTTATAATCTTAACTACATGGACAATTTTCTGTTCTCCTCCAAGAGACCAGCTTGCACCCAGACTCAGCATGTTGCTGTGACAATGCCAAGCGCTGCCCACTCCACAACAACAGCAGCATTCAAACAGGCGAAAATTCAAAGCTCTGCAAATATTGGCTCTACTAATTTTCATAGACCCAGTAAAGAAGGATTAACGTTTGAAAACTGATCTTGTTTTGGTTGGGGCTCTCATTTCTACCTGTCATATACTGGGAAATATATTCCACATACCCCACAGGACAAAAAAAAACAGACAAAGAGCATACAGGTGGCAGAGAGAGTGAAGTTTCTACTGTGGAGTTTAACAAGACCGAATTAGAAAAAAAGCTACAGGGGGAGCACAAGTGACAGACGATTTAGATTTCCCAAAAGAGACAGCACACATATTGAGAGGTGGGCCGACTCCTGCCACCGCCCGACAGCTACACTCTATTCACGCTGACACATTAGTATTCTAATGCCAGTGGGAATATGTACGACCGCTGCAGAGAGAAAGAGATGCACAGGTCTGTGCCAGGGGAAGAAGAGGAGAGACAATAAAGGCGAGGGAGAAAGGGGTAAACAGAAAGAGGGACATTAATGTGGGGAGGAGCTGCAGAGAGAAAGAGCCCAAACTTTATATATGATGACAACATTTGTCTCCCTGCAGTTGCTATCTGTCTCCTTGACGACACTGCAGCTCTTTAAAGGCAGGCGTTTCGGCACCCTGGTTAACCTTTATAGTCAAACAGTGATTTGATAGTGATGAATCACTCTGCAACTCTTTGCTTCAGACAAACAAGGTGTTTTTGAAGTTTTATCTCATGTGCTCACACCGTGTTGATAGCAAAACATGAAATAGTCACAAAAATGTCTGTAGCATAGGACTGAAGAGGAAACAAAGTCATTTGGAGGTCAGATTGGAAGGTCGATGGTGAGACTACACCTGACTTTAGCTCTTATCTGGACCATTGATGCTTTAGAGCAACTTTTAAGTCATTCCTCGCTGCCTTGCTCTTTTACTGTTTCGTTTTCATATGCTACAACATACTTGACTAAGGTTTGGGATTACATAGTAATGTAATGTCAATTTAAATAAACAAATGCAAACACAGAAAAATGAATGAATGAATGAATGAATGAATGAATAAATGAATGAATGAATGAATGAATGAATGAATGAATGGTGTCTGTTTGAAACAGTAATCTATGCCTTCATTCTCAGATAGATTATGGTAACATGCTTTATTTTGAGATGAGCCATTCGTTCCTCACACACCTCCAGTTGGTGCAAAATACAGCTGCATGTATTATAACTGCAGTGCGTCAGAGGGAACACACAACCCTGCTGCCAGTGCACTACAGAGTTAATTTTCAGATTCTATTGTCTTTACATCTTTAAACAGTCTGGCTGGACATTATCTGCACGATGCCTGAGCTACCTCATTGTCCATTTTTAAAATTCATCTTAAAATCCATTTTTACTCTTTCAACCCAGAATGAGTGTGTTTCTGTTTTAGTGTGTTGATGTTTGTTTTATTTGCTGTATTGTTTTTTTTTTATTATTTGGTCTTAATATTTGTATTCTTTTAAGATTGTTTATTGTTTTAAAACTGTTTTTAAAACAATGAACAACTACTTTATGATATTACCTATCTCCCTGTTAGTGATTTTATTTTCCTATGTTGCTTTGTCTGATTATGTACCGCACTTTGTTTCAATGGAGGTTGTTTTAAAGTGTGTTTTAAAGTGTTTTAAAGTGCTTTATGAACAGAAGCGTATAATCCAGTTGACTCAAAGTAGAAGTCCTGTCCGCAGCTGTTCCAACCAGTCACTAAACCAGTGGAATTTAATTATCTCAGCTCTACTGAAGGGTAGATGAGCATGTTAGTAAAAACACCTGTTCTACTTCGCCTTTATACACCTCTGTTTATGAACAAAGTTGAGCTGAGCTGAGCTGAGTTGAGTTGAGTTGCTCATGAATGAATTTATAGTTCATTTAGTAGTTTCTAACTGAAGGGGTTAGGGTCATCTGATGATTATTAAGTTGAAAAGATGAAGTAAGTCAAGAAAATATTTATCAGTTTGATATCTCATCAAGTGATGATAAATGGGGGGGGAGGTGTGGGGTGGTCCTAAATGGACCTCAAGAGTTTGTCTACATAATAACATCTGATGGGACGAGACAAGACACGCATCTCTTTAATAAAACTGTAAACTAAATTTAGTCTGAAATACCACAGTGTTTCACCTGATGTCCCTTCCTGAGGCTGCATTAATCCAAAATACGGAAACATATTTTGAAAAACAGATAATTGATCAAAATAGCAAAGACAAACTAAAGTAGCATAAAGGTGCACATCTGTGAAGTTCTTTCCTGCAGGAAAAGCAAATTTTATTTTTACATTTCAAAGGGCAGGTTGAGTTTCCTAATGTGGACATCAAGTGTAAACTTTTATTCTTGATCCAACAATGTGAGCAACAATCAATATAAATCCAGTCTCTCACAGAGGCTTAATTTATGCCTCTGTCTTCTTTTAAATCTGTTTAAAGGGCACATTATATTAACAGCACATGCGATAAATTTGAGCCATGGTGCACATAAATCAGCTAAGCATATAGTTGCTCTTGACTACATGCCAGCTTCAACATCAGCATGCCTAAACATGAGAATGTACACAACAATGTGATGCTTGTGAATATTTTCACCGTGTCCAGCAGCGAGTTGGATCAACTTGAAGCTCCATGTCAAAATGCATTTTCTATGGTCCTTTAATAACACAAGCTAATCACTTTAGCTTTGTCTCTGGGGGCACAATGTCTCCCCTCATGCTCTGTATCCTGGCGAGGGGGCCAGGGAGCGGTGCAGTGACAGTGTGTTGAATTTGGGTGACAGGACCCCAGTGGGAGTGGGCGCCCCCTGGCCTTCGGATAATCCCCAGGAGAAAAGGCCTGCATTTAGGGTGCGATACGCTTAATCTGGGAGGGGGCCTCATTCACAAAGGAGCCCAGCACTTCCTCTAGCCTGGGAGCTTCCGCTGGTCTGGAGGGCCCAGCGTGGGTGCCAGTACAAACATGAGCCCATACTACATGTCTGCATCACAAAGGAACAATCAACAGACATACTGTATGGACCCTCACATCCACGCAGTGATGAACGGATCAGTGGGAATGGGAAAAATATAGAAAAACCCCAACATGGAAATTCACATTATAATTGCAGGGGGGGCTCGTCTAAACAAGCAGCCAACGCATGCAAGGGCCATGAGGAGTAAACACAGTACGCACATACAAATACACACATGGGGCAAGTCGTGGGCAGAGGCAGTGTTTACATTCTGCCCCCGTGTATGAAGAAACAAGGCTTGCGTGCATCATAAGATTTGCTCAGTTGACGCCCCCCCCCCCACCAAAAAAAAGATCAAACAGCTTGGAGCATAGTTTCAAATTTACAATCCGGGAGACAGTGTCATGTGATGGGGAGATAGAGACATGCTGGTGGATGACAGATCAACTTGAATTCCATTTCCTCACTGCTTTGTGGTCATAAAATATCTAAAAATCTGCTTTTTCCTAAACAAGTTTTGTTTTTTGTTTTTTTGCAAAAGCAAATGATACTCTCTGTGTAACATTTAGCAGCATTTACGTAAACAGCTAAGGGAATTTTTTCCATGCTTCCCTGACATGATTTCACATGCAAGTTTGGAAGAAAAAAAAAAAAAAGGGGGGGGGGGACTCAAGCATGGAGTCTCTTTTTCCCTTCTCTCTCTGTTTCACGCTGACAAGTCGTCTTTCCTCTGTTGGTCCTGCAGCATTTTCATCTGGCCACTGTTCTTCAGCTACATTAGATATGGGAGGAGGAGGACAGTTTTACGCTAAAGAAGAGCTGAGATACAAAGATGTGAACTCAAGCTGACTCTTAAACCATGCTCATCAGCAACACTTTGACCATTAACTTGTCTGCAAACTAAGAATAAAATTTCAGCTGGCTCTACAAAGACGGTGCAAATGGCCTAGAGAGAGACGGAGAGAAAATGACTGCTTTTATTTTGATTTTCCTTTTTCTTCTTCCTATGCTTTTATTTTGTTACTCATTCAAAGCCGGAAATTCACCATTAATTGGACTGTAATGGAGAGCAGATGCAACTCAACAGCAAGCAAATTCCTCTTCTACAGCCGTCAGCTAGAAGTGGGATCAAGGTCTTATATATTCCATTATTTGCCTAAAACAAGACTAAATTTTATTACAAAAGTATGAATTTGCTTTAGAAAAACTTTACCATTTAGCTTTTCTTAAATCAGTAATTATTCTAATGTCCCTAGTATTTATACTCTCTTATGACATTTTAGTTTTCATGGTATTTCTAAATGCAAGATGTTCAGAAAGAAATTTGTACAAAAAATGAAAACAAGTGAACACTAATAAAAGTCAACTCTAACCATCAGTACACTTTACCTGGCTGGGTTCAGTACAGGTTATGTTCTTTGTGCTAAGCTGTTGTAGTTGTTGTAAGTCTGAACTTTCTTGGGTGACAAATGCAAAAATAAACCAAAGAGAGTTTTTGAACAATCTGTGCAACTGGGATCTGACAGGAGGATGAAGCAATCGTCTCTCCAGGCCACTTGACTCTACGCCTTCTGACCCTTGGCTGAACGGTGTCTCTGCAGCAGAGCGTGGTCAGAACAGACTTCTTATGCCTAATAAGAATTATGAGAAGTGACACAATTGTACATTTTGCAGCATGACAGCCCACCCGTCCAGGCAGTTTGTTTTTACAGGAAGAAGTCCACCACAGCACAGGCCAGGGCCTTTATGTGTGGTATCCACCAAAACTTATAGTGTTCACAACTGTGTGTTTGTGTGTATGTACATTAAGGAGAAGCCTGCATAATGTGGAAGAGAAACGATGACTCCAACATGGCAACCAGCCAGCATCAGTGTTCCCGTCTGGGAGAATTAGCCTGTCAATCCATTTTAATTCCTGTGGACACAGGCTGCTCTTAAACCCGAGTTGAGTTTAAACTGGAGAGACTGACTCGCTACACTGTTTTCTGAGGAAAAGGTGCAGACAGGCGGGCTGGCTGGATGTGTGGCAGGTCAGGCTGAGCCGGAGAGCAGAGCCACCGCACAAACACAAGTCTAGTACGAGGTCATGCTGACACCGTGGTTATACTTGGCGCTCACTAGTATGTGCTCATTTCCAATCTCATGTTAGAATCAGGTATTTTTTTAAAATGTTGGCACGTGTTAACCAGTGTTATAACACGAAAAGTATTTGGGACCTGATCATGCATTTACAGGTACAAGAGCCGTTTTTATTACCACTGCTTTTTGGGATCAGGATTCCTGAGCCAGTTCTGGGATTTGCACTGCAGAATGATGTATTAAGGCCTGAAGGTCATGACCCTGCAGGCTGCAAGAGTTCACCACACTATCTCCATCTTTCAATGCAGCTTCACAAGTTCAATACAAAAGCTCTGTTGCCTCATGGCTGTCTTTATTCCTCAGTGGACGGGATGTTACAGCAGCTCTATTTTGCCACATCAGTCTCCCCACATGATCTAAATTCAGTCATCACAACTCCAGTCAAATGTATGTGCACTATGCAAACCTAGCAACTATAGCATCTGCTCTATAGGCTGCATTTCTCCTTTTCAGACATATTTTGTGCAACTGTTCTTTGCCTCAGCCTACTTCTCATCTATTATTATTTATCATCATGATTTTTCCGGGCAAGTCCAAAGTTTTGTTGGTCTAATTTGTTGCCAATTTGACCACGTCCGCAGCCATCCCGATGCACGCAGTGAGAACGTTTTTATTTGTAAACACAGATATGGCTATCAAATGTTTCCTTGACATTAATATGAACTAAATACACTTCATGTTGCTTGTTTTAATTTGCAAAAAATGTTAGGACTGAGCCAAAGTGTGTGCATGAGGTCTGATTTTCACCTTTTTCTGAAAGAGGAAATGAAAAATGGCTGCAATTTCTGAATTACATTATTGTTGGTTCAGCTGGCTGAAAGCATTAAAACCCTTTTTTTTTTTTTTTGAAGCAAAGTTTACCATTTTCTCAGCAGATTAATATCTCAGGTCATTGCATGACTAATGTGGCTTGTATGTTTCAAGATATTTACTGTATTTCTGTTTACAGTCTACAGTTTCGAGGCAGACATCTGTCTGCTAACTGGAACTTGGCCGACTTTTGCCTGACTACGAGTAGAGCTGCTGCTGTTACCGTTCGGTGTGGAATTAAGAAACATTTACATTTGTGTTCTTCCAGATCACATATCGAACACCTGTTGTTGATGTCCAATTCCACAAGTCTAACTGTAGCGCTCATCACTGGGTGTGCATGTGTTGTTGGAGATATAAGCTTGCTACTGTATAAGTGAAGTTTTACACAGTTTATGCCAGCAAGAGAAATGACAGTGTATTTCCATTTTTGAACTGTCAGCAAGAGACAAGTCATCAAAGAGAGTATGCAACTCTTTTATTTGGTTTCAAGAAAAACAGAGTTAAAATGAAACAAAAAAGGTCAGTTTTTTTTTGTTTTAAATAAACTCAAGTGATAAAATCTTTACATTTTTGTGATGTAGTACATGACAGCTTGAAGTATTTTTTTTATCTAATATGAGCAAAGGAATTCAGACCCATTCCTGAAAGAAAATACACTTAAATATGGGATGTTGAAAGCTCATTTGATGCTCCGTCTCATTCACATCTCAATTCAAACAGTTTAAGGTGGTGCAAAAACACTTCAAAGTGGTGGATTCTCAAACTGCAAGAACACAACATTCAGGTAGTCAGTCAGTTTGAACAAAAAGAGAATGGATGATGGACAAAAACTAAGATAACTGAAGTATGCGTTTGTGTACACACATAAGATGGTTTTCTTTTGCGTTGTTGATGCGTATGTTGAGGTAAGCACAGTGAGACTACGGGAAGAGGCAGCAGTGATTTTACAACAGCCAAGAGACACAAAGACATACAGAGACAGAAAAAGACAAACATCGTGGGAAGTGTGTATTCCTTCATCTTGAAAGGTTGCAGTGGTAGAAACGCTCCACGTTTAGGAGCGATAGAGCAAGATCCTCTCAGCACAGTCCTGACCGACCAAGCTGGCATACTGCTGCACCTCCGTCTCGTCGCTGGATCCCTTACGTTTGCGGCTGTAGGCTGCGTAGGGCATGACTGTTCGTTTGTATAGCACCAGTGCTCGGCCCACGTCTTTCAGTGCTCGAGCGTCTCCTGGACAGAAACAGGCGCATATAAAAACATAATAAGCATCGGTGTAGACACATCCAACACATTAAACATTGTTTTCATTCTCCCCTGACGCATTTAGATTAACCTCTAAGTGACTTGGCAAAAACACACCATTATTCTGAAAAGCTGTTGTATGAGCACAAGGTAGCCCCCCCCTCCAAGAACTAATTCACCAAGACACTAAACATGGAGTCAGGATGGTGCGTGAGCAGTTTAGTTAGTTGTTCTTGTTTATGAGGTTCTGTACCCTGCTGGCTCACCAAACTTAGCCGTTCCTGTCATACGTTGCCAGCTCCCTTCACACCAGTAAAAAAAAACACAGCTAAGCTCAAAAGTGTGTACTCAGGAGCTAAAAATGATACTCTGGAGAGTGAAATGAAATATAAAGGGTTGAAAAAAAAGCTGACCCTTGCTCTGACACTAAAACCGCTGCCTCCAGGAGTGAAAGGCTGAGCCAAGCTGCTCACAGCTGGCATCAAGAGGACATTCAGGAGGACGGAACAGCAGGGAGCGCCAACATATCCCCAAAGTGCAAGAAAACAGCTATGAATGCACACTACAGATGAATGAATCCGTTTTCATCTTTAATTTCAACCATTACAAAATGCCTGAAACAAAAATCACAAATAAGAATAAATAAAATCATAACAACACTTAAATTCTTTTCTTTCTCAGTCATTCTGTTGTGGATTTGTTGGTGTGTTTAAGGTGAGGACGGCTGCATGGCTCCGATCTGGCCAACTGTAGTTGTCAGATGGCCTCACATTTGACTCTAGAATAAAGAAGAATTCCATAGCTGACTGCGGGATGCCCAAGCCAGAATGACAAATCCTCCACCAGCATGCATGACAGGTTTTTACGCTGATAAAACTGTTGGGTTTTTTTTTTGGTTTTTTTTTTAATGTATTATGACCAAACATCCTGATTTTCATCTTGTCACTTCCAAGCACATTGTTCCATTAGTCTTGTAGTTGCTTGAGTGCACCAAACCAAACCAAGCTGCCACCTTCCTTTTAACCTCTTCATCACAAAAGCTCCTTGTACAGAGAGCAGCGTGTTATACGTGTGATACAATCTTTGTACAAATCCTAACATGTAACATACCAAAATCACAGGCAGCAACTCAGCTTCACCAAGCATCAACAACCAAATGAATGTAGATATTCTCTCCTCCCATCATATACCATATTGGGTTTCACTTCTTTCTGGATCTGCTTGGTGTTTCCAAGGTGCATTTGAGGACTATCCCTATCTCCAGACAGATGATTTTTAGGTGTAAAACTGCCCATGGTTTGGTTTTTTTAGTTTTTATCTTTGTACTGTTACACATCAGACATTACTGATGCCTAACTATTTCAAGTTTCTCCTGTGTTCCACATGAACCCACTCTGGCACACAAACATCTCAATTCGGACTTGTGTAGTAATCTCAAAAGACTTGGTTTTCTTTTAGAGGCTAAGATCATACCCAAACTCGAGTACGTGTGAAGACGTGCTATATTTACTTTAGGCACATCAGGAGGCAGAAAAAACAGAGCTTGTGAAGAAGAGGTTAAAAGAGAGGATACAGTTCCTCCTGGCAATGCTTGCAAACAAGCCACACTAGCATCACTCACTGAGGCCTGGAGAGTTTTTTTGCAGTTTCTCTGAGCACTGCTGGGATTTCCACTCCCAGAAAGTCTGTCTTAAAATATTTTCTACTGATGAAGAACCTTTCTCATAGTAGAATGACGGACTCTGATTTGGTTGGTGACCTAATAACTCTATCCAGATTGATGGAGCAGCAATTATACTTTATTTTCACATGGCAGAAGTCACACATCCAGCTGCACTGCTATGGCACGATTTCAGATTGCACTAAAACTAAAAGTTTCAAATGATATTCATATTCCCATATTCCAGAGTTTAGGTAGCAATGCAGGAAGCAAACCTAACTATACACCACTGCCTTAAAAGCAAGAGGCGAGTGTGAGCATGAAGCCCTGAGGTTCCTTCGCTCTCCCATCCCCACAAAGACATTTTCATCCTTCGACTATAATTTTGCAACCACACTGGAGATTCATGTTTAATTTATTATTCTCATTTCCCTGCTTGGTAATGCCCTAACCACTGTGTTTCTCCTTCCTTCTCCAAAAACTGCTGAGTCATGCATTTGAAAAATAGTTGAAACAGACTTTTTAATGAAGAAAATCAGCAGTGTGACCAGTTTCACCAAGTGGGAAAATAAGTTTTAAGAGATATAAACATTCAGTGCAACTTCCATATGATCAGAATTTGTCTTTATGATAAAGTAATGGGACAAAAGTGAAAATATTTAGACATCTGATAGCGAAGTTTCCTGTGCGCGATGTGACTCTTTGTGTTCATCATCACGGTGACAGCCCACTTACAGCAGTCACCCAGAGTTGTAGTTGTCCTGATCGGTTGCCGGATGAAGATCTTATGGAGCACAGTGGACAGCAGCATGAAGCTTCAAGATGCTCTATTAACTGCAACTGTAACACTGAGCAGATGCCCCATCTCTCCCTCTTACTCTAGGAAATCCAAACATCCGCTTCTCACATAAACAACTTTCTTTTTCTTCTTCACTCATTTGGGCCTCCACCAGCGCCTCTTCTCATTTTGAATGGCTCTAGACCCCGTTCCCCATCAGGCCCACCGGACGTTCAGTGACACACCGCACTGGAGTTCAAGGGTCAGAGGGAAGAGGAGTGGTAAGGGTCGATCAGGGAGTAAGAGGGTCAGGGCTGAGGCTAGAGGCCTTGACACCTCGCCACACTCCTCTCTCTTTTCCTTTCCACCTCTAACTTTCACAGCACTTGCTTAACACCAGATGCTGCTCAAAGGCCAACTATCGGGTTATGGCCACTTCCTAAGATCAACTGCTGCAAACTAAAACTGGGGCTTATGTTTGTAAAGGAAAAGGCCAAGATGGTGTTGTAGTGTGATGAATGCTTTTTGACTGGGAGACCTGGATTCAAGCCCTTGTGTTAGCAGCTGAAAGCAAGACACTGAATATCCCAGGCCCACCAGGCATTTTGCCCCCATGAAAAATAAAAGAAACAGACTCGTCTTTAATTGTGGAAAGGCTTTCATGGTCATTGTTGTCATTAAAATAAGAGGAAACATTCTTTCAGGGTTGCAAAAGAGCAAGTGGGAAGAAAGTTCAGCTGCATAATATTATTGTCCAACAATCAGCAAAGGAGATCACTGCATCTCCCCTCCACTATAAGGCTGAGGAGGAGAAGGCCGAGAGATGAGCAAAGTGGTCCAACAGTGAGGCAAGTTAAAAAAATGTAAACTGTGCAGGATAAAAATATATCAAGGAAGTCAGGTGCAATGAGTGTAATGGGTTTGTGCCACCAACATAGTAATACCATCGACACACTTTGCACTAAAAGCACACTGTGGTTCTCTGTCACTCTGCATAACACTGTGTGTGTCAGAGATGCATTGTGACTTATCAAATGGCATTGTATAAATGGTTGCATAGTGTATATGTAATATCCAGTTTTGTACATATGGTTGGCGCCTGCCTGATGCACTTAATGTCCATCTGCAGACTACACAGGTTACAGAATTTTGCAGATGTTTATACTGTTGAGCGGCCGATGCCCCACCTTCTCTCCCCCTGTCAAACAAGCACTGATTGTGAGTGTGTAAGAGATGCTACGTATGTGCAGCACGCTGTATGTGTGTATGTTAGAGGTCACGCTGAGGCACTAAGGTTGTCACCATGTCCACAACAGCCATGTTATCAGTTTGAGGAGAGTTGTGTATGCTTTGGATTAGCTGTCTTTACACACTTCATTAGGAGACCACTGGAACATTCCCACTCTTGGCGAGGATTTGCGTTTGGGGAAAACTGTACAACAAACCTGTTTATTATTACCTTGTGACATATTGTGGCCCACCTGACATGAAACTTGCATGGCATAAAACAGTACACTGCAAATGCAAATGATTTGTCAGTTCTTTATCAACTTTAGTCTGCTAAAGTAATAAATCAAATAACATCCTTTAGATTATTTGAGTATTGAAGAAATATCATCTAATATATCATTAAACGTGTTGTTAACTCCCCCTGATCCTGTTTTGCCTCTTTAGAGAACTTACAGACAAGGATATTGATGAGCTGATGAACTGAAATTGCAAGAAGAATCATTTGTCTTTCTAATAAACACTGCTGCCTTATTTGTAATTTTGGAATAATACTGTTCAATCGATTTGGAAAATGGACACAGTCATCCCAGTATCCAAACTGGAAACAGTTAAGATATAGCCAACTGTCCACCAATGAGCATCTTTCCTGATGTTTCTGAAGTTGCTGAAAGGGGGTAAGAAAAGCTCTTCAATGAACATCTCAACAATGATCACGGCACTAAATCCAACGCAGTTTGGATTCCAGGCAAACGACGCTACAGAGTCTGAAACCAGTCTGGTCACTGAAGAGGTTAAACGTATGTTGGACAGGAATAGTTGTGTCGGAGCAGAATCATTTGACCCTGTAATCATGAGCTTCTTCTGTTTATTTTGCAGTTTTCCTTCTGATACCACCTGTGAATAAAGTCATATGTGGGTCACAGGAAAACAAATCCATGTGTGTTGACTGTCCAATCCTCCTTCACTGATGTCCCTACTGGTGTAGCTCAAGGGCCAGTTCTTGGTCCACTATTATTTTCATTGTACATTACTGATTTGCCAAATGTAATTTGCAAACGTATGCGGACGATGCTTCTATTTACATGAGCGCAAGAAGCTCTAAAAAAGATGTCCAATATTCCCACCTGTGTTATGGTTCATGTTGATAAATGGCTTTCTAAATCCTGTCTGTTACAGAACACCAAAAATACTTTCTGTAGGATGTTCACTAAACAGCCAGTGAAAAGACTGTGGTGTCTTTTTGAGAAGTGAGGAACTCAAAATTGTAAACCAATTGAAGTATCTTGGTGGAACACTGGATTCTAAAAGATTAATATTGTGTCATACAAAGCTAAATTTACCCTGGATCATTTTAAACAGATTAGACCATTTATAACACTTGGCGCCGCTAGAACATTCCTACACTATATGATCCTCTCACTACAGAGAAATATTTCACCAGCTTGTTCCTAACAGGTGTGATTCCTGGCATAAATATGCACTGTCTAAGTTAAATATAAATAAAAAAAAATAAAAAAAATTTAATTGAATAAGTTTAGGTTAAGTTCAAATAAAAATTCAAATAAAAATAAAATAAAGTAATATAATTAAATTAAATTATTCTATATAATGCTTAGTCCAATTAAGGGTTTCAAGGTAGTTGCAGCTATCTGCAGTAAATAGAATATTTCTTCCAATTCTTAAAAGAAAAAATAAGCTGTTAATATGCTTACTGACCAAATTTGAGGCAAAAATAATGTTAGTAAACAGATCTAAATAGATAAATAAGGAGGTACTTCACTGATGTTTCACCAACAATGTTTCTTGTTACTCAGCAGAGTCTCATGCAGCATGATTCAAAATCAGACAAACTTTGACCTAATCATTTACTTCCGGTGCCAAATAAATAAAACTGCCACAAATTCCCAAATCATTGTATGCAGTCAGGAAACTGTCTTCACAGAAAACGACAAAGGGTAGACTGACCTGGTAACTGACCGACCACTGTTTGAGATGACAGACACCCCCACCCCCCCATTTTTCTGGCAGAGCCCTTCTTTTTCTGCAGCTCGACTGTGCAACTTGGCAGCAGTACTGAGAGTTAACCAGCTAGCACTGACTTGTAATGACACTGCGTTTGGACGGCAGCGACTGAAATAATGCTCAGGCCCGTCCAACACCAACAGTCCAGGCAGGAATGGAGGCACCGTAAGAACCACAAACATGCTAAAGTACACACACACACAGTGAAAATCAAACACTCAGAGACCTTTTGTACTCAGTTATTTTTGCTTGTTCAGGAATTATTGGCAATATTGGCAAGAAAAGGTCTGACCTACCACTGGCTAATAATAATACCAATAATGGATTTGATTTATATTGCACTTTTACTGCTAAAGGCACTCAATGCACATGTAGCTTACCTCGCTCACACTTGGAGATGGTAAGTTACACGTGTAGCCACAGCTGCCCTGTTGCTCAGAATGACTTACTGTAACCTTTACTGTTCCACAAGACCTGAGGAAGCCTCTGTCTCAACGCACTGTTGCTTAATATTTATTAGTTCGTCTTTACGATGATAGATATTATTGATCAAAGCATTTCCATTTCATGTAATTATTTAGCTTTACTAGAGTTTTAGGAATTATCTTGAACTGAAAACCACTAAAACTAAAAAAAAAAACCATGTTGTTCTACATTCCTCTTTTTTGAAGCGGTTTATTGGGTATCTGTCAATCAAAAGGACACGCAACTAATTAATGCCTCACTTCGAGATTAAATTACTTCTAACCCGAGGAGTTAGAAAATAGATCACTCCCCCAAAGTTGTCATGAAGTTTTAACATGGTGGTCTCTGGGGATTTGCTCCGTTTTGGTGCCCCTTCTGGATGAGAGGGGAACTGCAAATTTTGGCACTTCCACATAGGCTTCACTTTTAACCACCAGAGGCTGCCGCTTGCTCTTGACGGACAGGTTACAACAGGTAAATGCTGATGGAACTCTGCTGTGAAATATAGCAGCAGCAGGGTACTTTGAGGAGATGTGAGTTCTCCTTTGTTCACTTTGTTCGCGAATGAGTTCAGAAACCATCAGGTAAACAGTTTTATCATCAAATCCTGTCATAAAACTCTTAGTTTATGGATCTTTTTGTTCTCGTGACTTCCCCTCATTCTATGTAAGTGATATAAGCTATTTCACATCTTGGTGTGAAAAGAAAGCATCTCATTCAAAATACCAGTAAGACTGAGTAAATGATTTTTGATTCAACGGCAGTTAGATCTTCTGACCTTGTATTAATTGGATTGGAAATGGTCAAATTAAGCAAGTTAGCTCATATATGTACTTGGGCATCTGGACTGATAACTCACTAAGATGGAATTTTTTGTGTAGATTTCATATGGCCCTGTGATGGACTGGCAACCTCTCCAGGCTGTACCCTGCTTCTCGCCTGATGATTGCTGGGATAGGTTCCAGCTTCCCTGCGACCCTTCATTGAATTGGATTAGGTGGAATAGAAAGGAATAGTTCATTCATTTGTTTATGTGCCAAATTGCCTCAAAGACTGCACTTTTCACAAAGACTCAGATCATTTGGTGTGAGCGTGAAGATTATGGTGACTTGCCAGTGATAGTATGTTTAGATATGGGATGGCCGCCTGGTTTGAGTCTCAGCTTAAAAGAAGTTGACAATGTAAAAAATAGTTAAATCTGCCAAGAAGGGAATGGGTATTAAAAACTAGCAGTCCCTTCAATCCAGCTTGGATAATATCACAGTCAGCCTGGCTCAAAGAATGCAGAAGGATCCCTAGTATTTGCTTTCTGATTATTAACATGCAGTTATCTATGTGGTTTAATCTGTGTGGCTGATATTTGTTGTACTATGATTGCAGCACATTGTCCTTTACAAATTTTCCCTCGGGGACAATAAAGTTTATTGTGATTCTGATATCAAGTGTAGCACTGTGTAGTTGTACCTGCATCAGGGTCTTGGTTCAAACGAGCGTAGCGCGAGTTGTCAAGCTGGGGTACACATCGCTCTATCGGTACCCAGACATACGTTTCTGGGCACAGGAGGTCTGAAGGCCGGTACTGCCCCTAGAGAGAAGGCAGAGAAAGGGCATCTTTAACAAAGCATAAGGAAAATATTAAATAAAATATTAAAAACATAAAATCCATGTGAAGTTGTCTTAAAACATCATCTAGTATTAGTAGATACATGTTATTTTGTAAACTTGCTAAATTCATTTAAAGACATTAAATATCTTGTTGAAACCATTTCCCACACATTATTGACCCTTTGTAATTAAGGTCGGACACATTGTAAACGAGACGGGGGTTGAAGCGTGGATCAAACTCCACTCTGCTCCGGCTCTTTGTTAAATCTCTGCCTCTCCATGTCAGGATTGTTGTCTGCAGTGTTGAGCAGGAAATGTAAACAAACTAGCATACTGCAAAGTGTGCTTGCGAAATGGGTACACGTCTGCATTTGACCTCACATTTCGGATGGAAAGTAAACCAAGCTGAACAAAAACAGCTGCAAGGCATAGAAAAAAAAAATGGGGAAGGGGTTGAATGAACAGAGAGGAGGGGAAAGAGACTCCATTATCAGGGACCTGTGTTCTATCACATGACTCCAAACAAATACAAACTGCTGAGAAAGCTCTGTAAACAAGCAGGCGCCTGAAACGGGCCTGCTGCACAACATCAACACACACCAATATTTACAGTTTATGTGACATTAAACTGTAGGACAAAGACTTCAGCATTTCTGCAACACACTTTTTTATACACAAATAAATTAAACAGAGAGCACAGTTGTCATATTAACTATAAATAAGCAAGACAAAGGAAATACCATCTGCAGGAAATATTGTTACACAAGTGCTCTGGCTATGACCCATCTGTCTGAGGGTCTGAATGGAAAAAATACAGCCTGTTTTCACATGCAGGATGGGATGCCATGTGAATGAAATGAGCTTTTAAAATTTAAAAAAAAAGTCCAAGTGTCTGCAAGGTGAAGTCCTGATACACATGAAAAGTCCTTTTACCTGTGTAAATAATACAGACGCCATTGTCGTGTTAGAGGAGAGGAAATCCAGAAATCCGAATAAACCAGAAAACACTAAAACGCTTTAAGTGCTTCTGCTAACAGATGGGTGGTGTGAAATGAACGGAATGTTTTGCATCCATGGCCGCGATGGACGCTCGCACTCATCGAATGCTCGCCGTGTCCCAACAACCTGCGGCTTTCCACAACACTGTCACCACAATTAGCTTCACGCTCTCACACTCTGCCTCACCTCTTTAGGCTCCCTCAGTAACAAGACACACCTTTAATACACAGAACACACACCTGTCCAGCTGCAAAGGCACTCTGAGACACATGCTTTTCTGCCACATGCAAACATAACAAGGATGTGAGTACTGGAAACCTTTAGGGTGGTAAAACATAAAAACATTCACGGAGAGGCGAACTGATAAGCATAAATTTAATAGAAAAAAAATGTACTTAAGTTTTTGTGTGTAATTGTTTCAGTCTGTATTTAAGAAAGAAGTGCATTCCTGATTACTCCAAGCCTATATTTTGTGTTTACAGACCAAAATGATATATCTGTCTTTGCTTTAAAGTTTCAGAAAGAGAGCTCAGTCTAACCAAAATCATACACATGGTCTGGCCATGGCACATGCACAATTCCTCAATTCTCCCCAGAAGAGAAGACAAGATAAAGAGGATAAGAGGACACAGCTTTTAGTGGTCTGGAGAGAAAATGGAGAGAAAAAAAAAAGGAGAAAAAGAAAAATTTGGTTGTCACCATCCATCTGTCAGCTCCTTTTCTTTACTGGACTGAATGTGAAGGCTGAGATCACAGCTGACTTTCTTTATCATCCCTCTTAGTTTTTCCATCCCCAGCTTGGCTAGAAGATCCTGTAATTCACAGGTGAGCTGCAGCTTCTGCCCATGTTTTCTTCTGCTTGTGATGAATTGCTCAAAACATCCGTCTTATCTTTTAACTATAATTTATACCAGCAGAAAATGCTGTAATCTAACCCTAAAACTTCAAATCTTTGGAGAAAAGATGGGCGGCAGAGTTTGCTGTTACATGTGCGAGTGAAAAGGTTTATTATTACAAATGCATGTTCTGGTTAGTCTGTAAGGTCACCAAACAGATTGAAGAGGCAACAGGAAGTATTTGATTGTCATCTTTTTGCCTATAATAAAAGCTTTTTATATTAATAAATTAATTAAGTCATTTTGGTTTGGTCCTCACTCCTCAGAAACTTCTAACCACTGAAAATCTCCCACTCAGACCAATCTGTCGCCATCCTTCCATCAATCGTTCCTTTCCACGCAGACATGTCCAAGCGGATATGAAGGTGACTGACAATCTCTGAAAGGCCCATTTAGAAAGAGAGATGGAGGATGAAAAGGGGGGTAAGGGAAAGAGAGACTCATGCACAAACTCCATCAGTTAGACTTGGCTGCCATCAGAGGTGTGGGGAATGAGAGGAAGATAGGATGGAGGACGGGGAGGGGGAGGAGAAAATTAGGTGCAGATGAGCGAAGGGATGGTATTTAACATCGCTGAGACATGAACTGAGGCGAGCTGATGGAAGTGATAGGAGCAGTTTGAGAGCCAGGATGGAGGGGCCCAGCACTGAGAAAGCCAGGGATGATGGAGCAATGCTTGGAAAGAGACAGAAATGGAGAGTAGGGTGTGTGTGTGTGTGTGTGTGGGGGGGGGGGGGGTTTAAGACAGGGCAACAAACAGATAGAGAATAGAAGAGATGGAAAATACATTTACGAGAGAGAGTGCTGCCATTTATCAGGTGTTTTCCACTGTGCTTGTTAATGAAAGAGCAGGACCCGGCCTGTGTAGGTTTTCCAGACGAACGTACGTTCGTACAAGAGAAGAAAATTAGGCAGACTCATCTGAATAACAAGCTGCCCTAGAGTAAACAATTAGGTCTGTACTAAATAAACATATATCCCCAGAGCCTGATGTGCAGTCACAGTGTTTTGCGCATGTACACTCACTCTTCACTGACACAGCATCACTCATTCTTTTTAGCCCACACAGACCTTCTGCACATAATGAAAGCAGGGGCCCTGCTGTCAGAGTGAACTTTATTACCAACTCAACGACTCAAACACTAACTGTCACCTTGCTCCTCCCCTTCATTTTGTACCCTTTGTCCCATTTCTGCCAACCGTTTCTCACTCACCTCGATGCGCTGAACAAAGCTTCAGGCCCATACCTATGATTTATATAAAAAGCAATTAATCAGACCCATAAATGGAGCGCTCTGTTGCAGCCAAGGAATCCTCGTGAAAATCGACACCTATTTCTCCTTCTGCTTCTTTTCTTCCTGCTACTCTGACAAGGAAGCAGACAAATGAGTTTGGTATGCGTAGATGCATCTTTTTATTTGTTAAAAAAAGACCGTTAACCAGAAATATCTTTCACTTCCACAGCTTGTTGAAAAACTGTTAGAGGCTGATTTAATTCATTAAAGATCAATTCACACAACACTGTCTGACACGTAAAAACGCCAGACCAGTCTGTCTCAGAACACGCAATCTGGATCAGAAAGAGAGAAGTTTTGGGTTTCTGGCAACAGTTACATGGATTTGTGGAGAATATTACTCCCAATATCATCCAACCCAGCACATGCTGAGGTTCAGCATGTTGCATCACAATCTTCTCTAGGATGAGATCACTTGGTGCACTGCAGCTTAACAGCAGTGCTATGAGTCACAGCAGCCTTACCACACCAAAAGACAGTAGATAAACGTAGGTGTCCTAGCAAGCAGGGTTGCCTGCATCCATCTGCATCATTTTACACAAACATCTGCTGCTGATTTCCTTCTCATATCTCCAGTTGCGTTTTCACGCACGGTCCTCCAGCTGAGGTATCGCTGTATGTTTGTGTTTGTACGAGTTAGTCACTGTGCACCATGACTGAATGCAGTCGCAATGAGTTTTTTTTCTAGGTAACACTATCAGTAGAGTTCAAATCTGTGCAGAAAGGAGCATTTAGGTATAGAGTAAGCGGTTGGTTAAGTGAACACCTAAGTTGGTTACTAAATATATATAGTTACTAGATCTTGCTTGGCTACAATAAAATAACAAGAAAAACAAAAAAGGAGCCTCTCTTCTAGAAGTGAGTAGAGCATGACCAGAATAGTAAATGTGCGAGGGTTACATATTGATCAAACTTACAGAAGAGAATGGAGGTTTGACCCATGTAGAAATAAGGTCACATTTATGGTCTTTTTGCAGTATGTTACTCATCTGGCCAAACACAGGACAAGCCTGAACCTAGAGAGCATACAAAGAGGACTAGAGTGACCCAAAGCCAGGCAGACCTAACCCGCTCTGGCCCAGGGCAGCACTCTGACCCAGGGTCACACTCAGCCAATCTTAGTGAAAAACTAATAAACAGGCCTGATCTCTAAATCCATACTAAACATACAGCTCTCACAATGCGCTCCCTCTGTCATCCTCAGTCTGTTACACACACATTTTACCTGACGAGAGCATGGCCATGGGGGCCTCTGGCTGCTGACGGACACACGTAAACACTGCAGCTCACAGAAACACGCCTATAGCAAGACAAATAACCCGAACGGCCAAGCAGGCTGGACAAACAGCATCACTGAAAGACACGTTCAAACAAACCAGGCTTCAGTGTATCGCCTCATACAGACGTACTTTCACCACTTCTGTCGCAATATGTACATAACATGCATGTATGTGTGCGTGTGTGTGTGTGTGTGTGTGTGTGTGAGGGTCCTGAAAGTGTCTGGGGTCTACATTTGACTAAATGTATGTTAACTGCGGCTGTTTAAACACTCGTGGCCCACCGAGGTCTTTTCCACTCTTCTCAACACATTACCACCGGATGACCTTCAAAAAAAAAAGCATCCAGGCTGGTAAGTCTTCCCCTTTGGGCCCCTCAGCAAAAACCTCACAATTCCTTCCACCCACCCCACTTCGTCCCAGCACTCCCTCGCCTGGCTATGCGTCACGGCTCCACAGATGACAGGTTAATGAGGAGAAAATATTTTTACAGGATCGCATTTCGACAAAGCCCTGAGAACCAATGGCAGCACTTTTATGGGCATCAGCTCACAGACTGGGCACTTTTGTCTCTTTATCTCCTTTGGTCTTTATGGGCAAGGCTATGCCTGTCTGACGCAGACCACAGCTTACTGACTTGCAGACTCTTAATCTCGGTCTTGAAACACCACCTCAAGCTTCTAACTCCAACACCTCCACCCACACTAAGCCCGAGAGTCTCAGAGCTTATCGAAGATCTGAATGCATTCCCTTGCCGAACAGAAAGCAGGCCTTTCAGACAAAGAGGCTCTGCTGCAGAAGGTTTGAAAATAAATATTGGAGAAGTTAATGGCAAGGCAAACACCTCAAGCTGGCAACCAGAGGGTTCTGGATCTGCTCAGTGTGACACCGACTCCAAACTCTCACTTGTGCCCTGCTGACCTGCAGATCTCCTCCTACCACAAGCAGTAAGGCAGAATTGCCTGACCCCGACCCCTTGAACTCTGCGCCCTTGTACCCTCACCCTGTCAGCGCTCCTCCTAGGAGGTGCCAAGCAGCAGCTGCACCCCCCCCAACCATGCTGCAACCTGTTAATGATTTGTTAAAAACACAACTGTGGCAAGACAGAAAGGAGAAAAAAATAGATGATGAGGCATTAAAGAGAAGAGAAATTACCAAAAAAAAAAAAAAAAAAAAAAAAAAAAAAAAAAAAGTTTAAACAAATGTTTCTGCTGAGTGGGGCTCTGTTGGTGGTCTCCTGTCGAGCTAAATCAAACAACGCCATTTCTGTCAGAATCTGCAATTTTAGACAGGGGGAGGGGAAGCTTGAAGGCAGCAAAAGAGCTGCGCTTTGGCTTATAAATTTTATAGAGAGGTTAAAACTGGGCCTGGTTGGGTTTGAGATTATTGTGATGGGCGCTGAAGCTTAATAGCTTTGCCAGAGGATCCAATAGCGGAGGCTTAACACAAGAACACCTTCGCAAAACCAACTGAATATCCATCTTCAACTAAAGAAAAGAAACACGGGGGTGCATTTCGCACTGCACTTACTTCGGTCATGTGACTTGCTGCGTTTTTGCATCTATGTGGGATCCACAATACTGCAAAACTTACAATCAGCTCAACCTGTAAGCCTTGTAATAACATAAGTTTAAATGTAGAAAGGATGTGATTGTGTGTGTTTTATCTCCGAATGGAATCAGTTGAAAGTTTCTTCAGACACTATCAATCTTTCATCCCAGCCAGCATGATGGTGGCTGCTTTTAGGAACTGTTGCTGACAGAAGAAAAGACACAAAAAAAAAAAAAGAGTGGAAATGAAGAAAAGTGGGTGACTGTACTGTGCCTGAACTTGTAGCGTCTCATGAGCAGTTCCAGCTTAATGCTACAGTTCACAGTAAACCTTTTCAATATGACTATATCAAACTATATCAGCTGCATGACATTTATGTCAGAAGCACAATAGTAATAAACAAAAAAATACATAAATTTTTTTTAAAAAAGCCCTCATGCAAAAGTCCACAACTTCCGACAAAATAAGCAGCATAGTTGTTGCACAGTTTACAGGAATGAGGGCCTCACTGGGAAACACCCACCACTGGGTGCCTCAGGTTCACTCTCCTTCACTCTCAATCCGCCCAGATGTTCAACAAGTGACACACAGAATGTGAGGTCACACACGTACACATAACACGCTGTCTGACTGAGGCCCCTTGAGTGAAAATAACATGCATGCAGAGTCTTGATAGCTGTGCTTCGGAGCCTTTAATCATGTCACAACCTGCCACTGCCTACCTGGGAAAGAAGCCAGACCGTTTCAAAGCTGATTCATTGCATTAATATACATTCCAGCCTAAGGATGACACAATAATTTATTTTCAGACAAACTATTTCACAATTAAGGGTAAAGGGAATCTTCAAAATAGATCAGTGTTAAGGTCTGAGTGTGAAGCGCATGCCTTTAATTAGAGGCACAAGGTCATTTCTAATTGATGTCATGTGCGCCAACCTCCTAAAGCAGGTGACAAAAAAGCCTGAAGGTGGAGGATGATTAATGCGAGCAGCATAACTGCAGCTACCACCAAGTTCTTTCATCAGTCATACACTAATGAACTTTTGCACACAGTGGCTGACGCCTTGATGGATTCGTTTCAGGTCCCGTGCATTCAGAGGCCTTGGCTGTGTGGAAAAGTGCTGGTTGTTAGGAGAAAAACTGACCAGCTCTCTTGGCTGTGTTTATTTGTGCAGCTCCTCCTCTGTGAGGAGGAGCTGCTCTGAAAGAAAACGGAGGAAAACGGAGGTGCAGCTGCCGCAAAAAGGGCTCTTTAAAAGTCAGCAAAGTACCGCCGGAGAACGAATAATCCTTTTCATCTTGCCTCCTTTTCTCATTTGGCACACATTTTGTCACTATTTTTTTTTCTCCCTCCATCTGTCCTCTTCCTCCTCTTTTCACTCATTTTACTAACTCCTTCTTTCTTCTTCGCCTCTGTGGAAAATTTAATGGTTTCCTGGGCTCAGAGTGAGACATTCTTTCACTGAACAATAATAACAAGAGTAAGAGCCACTTCATTTAACTCCGTCAGTCCCTCGCCAACGGGGTATAACCGGGAATTTTGTTACTGTGTGTGTGATGTGAATCTATGCCTCACTTCAACGGTCCTCAAAAATCTTAAGACCAGGTACTAGATAGGTAAAGCCAAGTGGGGGAACGCCTCGTTTATAATCAGAGACTGCTTATTCAATACTTACAAAAGGAAAGGCGTTTGCAGATGCATACTCGCCTCAGGACAGAAATAGAGGTTAAAAGAAAAAGAAAAAAAAAAAACTGGCGAGAGCATCAAGTGGAAAAAAAATTAAATGAAACTTGCAAACTTTGGATGATGCTGTTATTTCATAATTGCATCTTTTATTAGGGTTAAATACTAAGTTGTTGAGCACATCTAAGTACTTGTTTTTCTAAAAGGGTTATTTGTACAACAAGCCCCCCCGCTCCCGCATCACTGGATGTACACTTTTTGTTTGTTTGCATCTAACCACAGCTGACCAAGATAAATATTCTCTATAAAATGCAGCGGGAATATTGTAAAGACCAAGAATCTAGTGTGCACAAAGTTCCCACTTGACTGTCTGAGTCATGAAAGCCATAAAATTCAAATGACTTTTAGCTTTATCACATGAGAGGCATCAGGAAAAAAGGGGAGTGGCAGAAGGGCCAAGAACTCTGGTCTCATTTAGCCTCCAACAGCTTCACCTTCTGCTCTCCGCAGCTCAGCATCAGAGGGCTAGGGGTGGCTGCAGAACCAGGGACAGAAGCCAAGGGCAGGGTGTCACGTCAAATCCTGAACCCACCAGCCAAAGTAGCAAGACTCTGTGGGACGTTCAGTCCCAGCTTTGAGAACAAAGGAGAGGGTCTGACACTGGCAAGGCAGGCCCCCCCTGTTCCTGGCTGGACTTCAAGTCTTCTAAGGACCTTTAAAGGCTGCTCTACATGACCATGTCCTGCCTCTGGCAGCGCTAAGAAGTGGTCAGTTCATCTCACAGGAGGTTGTTCCTCCCTAGGCAATCAGAGATGTGACCTAAGAGAAAGGCTTCTCCTCCCACCCAGACCTCAAGAGTAGAAAAACAACTGAAATACAGACATATATACACATCCAGCAACAGGATACGATGACACATAACAGAGGGGGTAGATTGGTAATGGATAAAGGTGCTACACATTTCTAGTTATAAAACCTACATGTCTATGAACAAAATGTAGGATTAGCATTAAAGCTTTTTCACACTTTGACAACAGTCTGTCCCATAAACCTTGTGGATTTTCTAGTTTTCAGTGAATATTAGAACTGTGCAAAATTTCAGACAAAAATTTGTTTGAAGGTTCCCTAACTTTTTTCTGATTTAGTGAAATAACATTTCAGTGTCATTCAGGTCATCTCATCATTGACAAAAGTACACTGAAATTACAATGTCTGCAGACAAGGTTCAGATGCTTAGATGGAATCCTCTGGCACAGTCAAAACTTTTCTTTAAGCCTTTTACTGTCTAAATCAATTCTTTTATAGGCGACGTGATCTTAAAAAGTAACCTCACATGGAACAAACTCCTAAAATATGTTAAAAAAAAACCAATTTAAAAAAATGTAAAAAATTCATTAATCTGTCTCTGAAGCTTAAATAATTATGAAAAATGAATAGCTTAGATGTTTGTCTTTTATGAAATGATTTCCCTCTGCACTATTTCTCATGGCCCTTAAAAATATCTTGTACATCTTAAAATTATTATTTCAATGTACAAATATTTTCATGTCACATCAGACCCATCGGGGAAAAGCTTCTTACTGTGCTGAGAACACTTGACAAATCATTACAACCACAGCATGCATTTCATCCATCACAGCCAATATGATGACATCTTAGTATTATTAATTACTTTTACATTTTTTCAGACACCTAACTTTGTTTTAGCTCACATTGCTTGGATGGAACGCTTAATGTTTTTAAACTTGTCCTTGAAAATTACGGTACAAGAGACTCCCTATAAGGAGTGTGAAGGGGACCAGAAGGGATGAGGTGGGTAACAGGCAGGGAGGGTGGGATGTTTGAGTGGTGTCCAACAGGGTTCAAGTGTCAGTGTTTTGGTCCTCAAAGAGGCAAGAAGCGGGCCTGGGATCCAGAAACCAGTGAAACTCCAACACCATAACAATGCAGTCTTGGTGATTTAAACAATGACCCAGTATGTCTGGGCATTAATGAATTACTGGCGCTCATATGCAAATCACACACCAGATCGGGACACTGCATGTGCTGAGAGTATGTTTGAGCACGGCTGCATTTGTTTAGGATTTTGAGAGTCCAAAGGTGGGAACTGGGCAACCTTCTCACCCTTGTTCTATGTTGCTCCCAATGGGTAAAAAGGAGAGAGAAGTGGGGAGCTTGTGAACACGACGCTGCAACGACAAACAAACCAGAAAAGATATGGGGGATGGGGTATTAAATGCCAGCAAGAGGAGGGGTAAGGTGCTGTGGTAACAGCGTGAGCTCTCAGCAAAACATTATGATCAAGATTCAACATGCAGACACATAAACAGGACGAACACACTCGAGTATTCAAAGCACACACACACCCAAGCTGAGAAATTGGGCAAAGCCTTATGCAAACCCCAAAGCAAGATGTAAATGGATATATTAAAAAAAAAAAAAAGTTTGGCACTTTGCCATAATCCTCAACAAGACATCAGTCGGTCATGGACACGAACAAGGTCTGGGAAGATCTGAATGAAACGACAGAGAAGAAGGAATTAGGAGATGAAAGAGAAAGAGGAGTGAATGGGGAATCTTAGCCAAACTAATAGACTTGGAAAGACTGTTTTCTTCCACTCTCCTCAAGCTATAGATCTTTAACTGGTGTTTAGCCCAAATGTGAGCATGTTTGTGAGTAGTGGCTGCTGTGGGATGTGTCCACATGAATTATGGATCAGTGTGAACGTTTCTACACTAAGTCAAATCAAAATGGCAGCATATATGTTAGCAGAAGAGAAGAGATTTCAGAGAAAGGATGGATTTCTTGTTTTGTTTCACACTGGCTTCCATCCCAACAGACACACCGATGGTAAATGGACTGTACTCTTCTCATCTGGACCACTCACAGCGCTTTAACACGACATGTCACAGTCGCCCATTCACACTCTCATACAGCACCTCCACATATTCTATACTAAGTGCTTTTGCTCTATCACACACACATTCATACTCTGATAAACTCATCTTGCCCAAGGACATGTTGGCATGTATTCAGGGGAAGCCTGGAATCGAACCACCAACCTTCAGGTTGGTAAACGACTGCGACGTGTTCATGTTATTGTCAAAGCGTCCTGGATATGAATTACAAAACTGGTTTTATGTATAGATAGCTCATTTTAAACTATAATAATGAATGAAAGCTTCTGCAGGGATTGATGAAGGACAGACAGATGAGAAAATAAGTGAAAATATTTTCTTATATCGTCGATGCATGTTTGTCTTATCAGCTATTTTACAATATATATCAGCATGTTTGATCTGAACCCTGAAAACGGACATCGGCAGCTGCCATGACTGAATCGCTCTGAAACAGCAGTGATCCAACTGGAAGCAATGAAGATGAAATGGTGAGTGTAAAAGTGTGTTTGAGGGCCTTGAAATGACCTGAAACTACGATTGACCTATTTATTCTGGCTGAAGAGTTTATGTGGAGGATTTTTATCCAGTTTGGACTTTTAAACCAGTTAAAATCAGAACATAAACTGCATAAAAACATGAGTATGATATTTGAGGCGGTAGAACAAAATAGTCAACTGTAGTGGATCATAAAGCATTGAAACAGTTCAGTCAGATTAATGCTGAGCAGTTGATGAAAATGATTAAACTCCTACAATGGAACAGCAGAGCTAAAGATTAGATTATCCACGCAACACATTTAAGACTCATTATACAACCATCTGCTTTCCTAACAGCCATCTTTATCTTTAAAACATTAAAAAAAAAACATAAGTAAACAAATAAATAAGAAGATTCACGGTTTAACTTCACATCAGTGAAAAACATCTTATCATTCAGGTTCAGATTCTTAGCAGGAGGGTTAATTCAGCTATCTGTGTGAAGATGAAAAGAGGAAAATGTGGTCTGATGATCTGCATACCTTATACCGCATCTTGGGGCAGGAGTGAATGTAAAAGCCCAGGTAGTAGTAGCACAGCTTGGGGGACTGTTTCTGCAGCTGCCTGGTGAAAGCGATCTCCCTGTGGCAGAAAATGTGCAAACACAGTTTTTTCAGAGCGCTGCTATGTGGAAAAGCACAAGTTTGATATATGATTGGCGTTACTGAACCCAATTCCTGCAGTATTTCTTCCTCTGAGTAAAATAAAAGCTAATATTAGAGGTTAGGTGTGTTTTGGCTGTAAATGCATGTAAAAGCAGTTTAGACTGAAGGAAGTCCACACCAACAGGGGTCAACCAGATCACATCAGAACTCTTAAATATGTTGATGATGGTTTTAATATCACCAACTGTGATAAGCACGACTGAATCAAAGTCTGGCGCTAGTTTGTGAACCGCTTTCAAACAAGCATCCTCACAGTTTTTAACACTGCCCAAGCTGAGGAAGGAAACACCTCCCTAAAGAAAATGCAGCTTTTCTTGGTCTTATAACTTTACACAAAAACAACTGCCTCCTCCCAACCAGCACCAAGTCCTCAGGCAAAATAAAAGAAAATAATCGGCCGTGAAAAGCAAAGGAGAGTACGTAAAATAAAGATTTAGAACTTGGAGGATTTATATACCTTCTTCAAATACAGTAAATGTCTTGCCTGCTTTATTTTTCCCTCAATACGTTCTTCCTTAATTGCATCCTTTTACTGAAAGCCTACCCCCCCCCCCCCCCCCCCCCGCCCCTTTCCTTCTGTCGTTTCTTTTGCTCTTCCATAACTAAATTCCAGCTCTGCTTTTTTTTTCTCCCCTCCCTTTTTGTTTCACTCTTCCTTCCACTGCTCTGTGCTTCAAGCGCTTAAAGGAAGAGGGAGAATTCCCTTTCTTCCAATACTTAAGAGAAGAGAAAGAGGTCTTAAATAAAATAGATGCACTGAAAAATAAGACGTGGGACAAAGCAAGCTGTGCGAGGGAGGGGGGGGGGAGACACAGGGAGGGGGAGAGAGCAGGAGAAGAATATAAAAGAGGAGGGTCAAGAAAGAGAAAGGGACGGAGAAGAGAGGCAGCTAGAGTGAGGTGCTAGAAGGTCACCCGCTTTCTGCCAGGTTCCTGGGTTCCCATCCCCTCATCACAAAAGGGCCCGGCAGGCCTGAATTGGAGGAGGGGGGGTCAAGGGACCCATTCACAAAAAGCCATGTTCCCCCCTTCACTTGAGGCCTTCGCACCCTGTCCTCCACCCCCATGGCAGCAGCTTGAGTCCGCCATTATCCCCTCTTCAGCCATCTGACACTCCAGCACAAGCCAATTATCAAGCCCTCTGCTCCGGCACAGCTTCCCTCATACTGATGTATGTACACACACACACACCCGCACACAAAGGGCCCGTAATGGCACATACCACGAGCTGCTTACTGCAGCTGAGTGGAAACATTTTATGAACAAAAACTAATACAAAACACTCTTAATGTATATTCCAAAGAAATAATCAGAAATACATTTATTTCAAAATCTGGTATTTGCAGTTTTTATATATAATATAATTTCCTCCCTTCTGCAGGTGCTTTAATCACCTTATTATTTCAAGAACAATATATACTAATATTTTTAAAAAATGGAGGGAATACCTTGTGAGCAAATGTTGAATATTTTGTAGAGAACTGGCAGAATACAACTTCATCAGGACATCTTAGAAGGAAATGATCCTGTTTAGGACACCAGCTGAGTTTGCTACACACAGGGCCTCAGGCACTTCTTTACTTCTCCTCCTCCTCTTGTCCTAAAGGCCGGTGGCAGAGAGAGCTACACTCCTGCACAAAAAGTTTCCTCAACATCCCCCTCTTCTGGTAAAGTCCTGAACTGCAACTGTTTCTGTATCGTAGTAACTCCTGCTTATTTTACATGGAAGTTTTTATTCAATATGGCTGAATTAAATCCAAATGTGCAATCTATAGGGGGTGAACAGTGTCTAAAATGAGAAAATATTTGCATAGGTTGCACATAGAGGAAGTGAGGACGCACATGCATTCTGTACAGGAGGCTTTGGACAGAGTCAGTGAGGTGAAGTCAACCCGAGTGTTCAGACCTGATCAAAGACTTGGGCTCTGGTGTCTGTAAACAAGTGGGAGGATTTCAATCAAGTTGAGGCCTACTCCACACACTCTCTGTTACTCTTGGATTCAGAACCTTAAAATAATAGAGATTGGGGGGGGGGGGCTGTGTACTTAGGATGACCAGGGACTTCCTTCTATATGAGCAGGAGCAAATATTCTGACCTCTGCTGTGCTGATCTAGTGCATTATTACATCCACACACATGCCTGAACGCTTAAAACTCTCAGCAAGAAAACTATACACACTGACAACAGAGCAGAGACCCCTCTATCCCCCTCATCTGTGAGGAATTATTTAAAAAAAGAAAAGCCTTTCTCGCGTTATTGTGTTACGTTTTACAGGAAACGCCAGATATGTGTGCCTGTGGAGTTCGTCTGCGTTCTCTTATTTCATCCTGGAAGAGAGAACTGTTGTCAGCTGAACCACAAACAGAGCGCTGCCGCAACCAATCAAGTGTGAAGAAAGACGCATTTTTCCTGACCTGAAGTATTATAGTGCTTATGGCATGGTATAGAATTTGAAAGAAAAGAAAAAAAAAAACTTGGGAAGAGGTGAAAAGAGCGAGAAGAGAGAAAGAGGTTGAGGGGAGGAGACTCATGACAGAACAGGAAGCGAGGAACGATCAAAGAACAAAGACATTAAGCGAGACAACAGAAAGACGTGAATGGTCAACATGAGGCGCCTCACTTTCTCCATTGCTAAGGAAGGAACTAAGGAACAACATGTTGCATTTCACAAATAATTTCACTATACGAGTTATTTTAAGACAAATTAGTAAAAAGTTATCAGCAGAAGTGAGTATATTTTTTGGCAAACTGTGTTGGATCGTTATCATGCTGGAATACAAGTCCTGTGCCGAGCTACAGGAGACGCCAAGTCATTTTACCAGCCAGTATTCTGGTTTATTTGCAGGCAGTTATGGTGCCATATATGATTTCCATCTGCCAAATACCATTTACACCCCAAATGCAAGATATTTCTCACTTTTGCCTCATAAATTGTGACATCATTTAGTTTAATTTCTGCTACCTGAGCTGTCAGACATGCTCAGATTTCTGCTGACACGGCAAATCTGAGGGACTGCAGGACAGTTAGACTTGTTCTATACTTTGTTACTACAGGTGAAATTTCACATCTCTATTTTGCAGATGAGGACCGACTATTGATCTGAAACTTGGAATATTCTGGTCTTGAGCATCTGGAAATCACAGACTACTATTGTTGCAGGGAATAAAGTGGAGCCAGGTTTGTTGCACAATAAAACAGCATAAATAAAACCCAGTATGACTTCTCCAAAGTATTGGTCTTTAACTGCGAATAAAGAAATAATGACTTTATTTGAGTAGTGATGCCATTTTAAATCATCTGACAAGTAATTTTGCACAAAAAATGGAGCCTTGTTAACAAAGACAGTGCAACATCAACTTTGCATCATTATACTAGTAAAATATAGTTTTTAAATATGATACACTCTCAATTAAGCAATACGTCATCAATCATCTGCTCCGTGATGCATCTAGTTTATTATCACCATAAGATTTTTTTAATATATATTTCAAAGCTTTGACTTGTTTGCATGCTTGAAACTAACCTGAGAGCAGAGTAGGAGCCTAAAGAGAGTGAGGCAAAGTCAGGGTGGTAGTACAGGTAGACGGAGGACACGCAGTTAGGCAAGATGTCAATCACTCCTACTGCCACAATGCGCCCGTCCAGCCAGTACTGCTGATGGAAGGAGCCGTACCCCACTTCAGGACCATCTGGAGAGTATTCTGCCTGGTGAAAGACGAGGACAGACATCATATAGAGAATTTAAACTACAGGAATTTGCTTGCGCAAATCACATATATGACATTAAAACAAAGGTTTCTTATATATTTAAAAAGATAATGCCTCCTCTCTGGCTCATTTCCTCTTCTTTAAACACACACACACCTGTATGATGTTGTATTATAGCCCTAGCATCTCCCTGGCAGGCCTCATGCATTGTGTGTGGGGGGTGTACAGTAGCCTCACATTCAGCCTGCTAATGGCTCCCAAATGTGGAGTGAAAGCTGGAGCAGGTAGGAGGAGCTGGGGCTGGGCAGTGTGAGGAACCAGCCACAGAAACACTTCAGGAGAGGACTTTTTAATAAAAGGCCCTGCATGAGCAGAGTCCATTTCACAATGCAGCGGTGGAGTGTTGCCAAGCCTTCTCCTATATGTCTGCGCCTGTGCTCTCCATGTGGCATGAAGGAATGTGGGTGTAGGTGTGCAGACGTGTGCTTTAGTCTACCCTGTTAACAAAACACTCAACATTTTTCTGGCCCACTGCGTTTCTCATGTTGATTCACACGCTGAGTTTTCAATCACCTTATAGGACTGCTTTTATCATACTGGCTTAATTCTAGCAGCTTGGGGTTGAGGTTAAAAGTCACCTTAAGAGTGGGTTTAGCTTTATGTTTGTACGCGTCTTTCTTCAGTGCATTAGTAACAGGATCCTGCTTCTTCGCCAACATTCATCTGGACACAGTTAAGTAGCGCAGACGCTGTTAGTTATCATAGCGTGGAGCTCGCCGAGTAATCCGGTGCACCACTGAGCTCGCTCTCCGACCAAATTAAAACTGACCAAAAAAGAAACAAGGCGCATACTCACACACACACACACTCCCCGTAGCTCTGCAACCTCAGACGGCCGATGGTTTTCTTAAGCAGAGCTGCTATTAAAAACAAAGTTCTGCCACAGTACATCAGACACTCGGACGTCCAGGTCTGATGACCTGTCTGACACCTTGTTAACCAGAATCCATTTGTGTGTGTGTGTGTATTGATGGGTAGGTTAAGGTCTAAATACAGCAGCACAGCTGAGTACAAGACAGCAGTAATGCTGATTTTGTGGCCGACAACACGCGCACGCACGCATGCACGCACGCACAAAGAGTGAATAATTTCTTTGGAGGAGAGCTGGGCATGTTCAGGAGTGACAGGCACCAAACCTGGACTATTTGCAGCAGCGTGTGTCCAAGATGGAGTGACCTGTCTGTGTAAGCAGCAGCCTGTCATTTCTTGGCACCAGTTCCCCCAGAAACACTAAAGCCTTTGTCAGAGGCCCCACTCTGTCATTTAAAAGCTGTAAGTAAAAGGAAAACGCATGAGGGGGATTTTTCTTACCCCACCTCAAGTATATACATGCTTGAGCAAAATTACATGAATGTGAATGCTGAGGCAAGAGAGGTAATGGCCTGCTTGTCTGAGTCTGTGTGTTTGTTTATAGTCCCATGCCGTGCTCAAGGCTGATCTTGTCTGACTGGCCTGTGCACCACCTCAAGCGACAGCTTAACAGTTGTGTCCTTGTCACTGTGACAAGAATCTTAACATTCCCTGGAACACTTCAAACCACCCCAGAGCTTCTCCGGTAGCCCCAAATCGCTTTCATATGGCCTAAACACAAGGCCGTGCAAAAAGCATGCATAACAGAAGTCAGAAGGCGGTGTGCAGCATGTCAGTTTCAACCTCTTAAGAGTCATATTTGGGTCGACTTTTAATGAAAACAACAACAACATCATTTGAACTTGTCAAAGGTATGAAACTAGTGTATTACATACAACTATGAATGGCTTTTGACAGGAACTACTGGTAAATAGAAAAAACTGACGTGAAAATGAACGTTACACTTTTTTTTTTTTTTTTACATATATTTTATCTTTTTTAATTGTTTTTCTGTTATTAATATACTGTATATTCTGTAAAGTCTGATCCATAACATCTTAATCCATCTATCTCTAAAAGTAAATAAAGGTACTTAACTTGCAAGGTTAAAAAAAAAAAAAAAAAAAAAACTTATATAAAGTGTTTTAAAGTATCTTAATTAAATCTCAACTATAGATAAACTTTTCTAAATTTATTTAACATTCATACAAAAAACCTACATGACATTAAATGAATCTGAAAGCTAAAAAGATCAATGTTTTGTTAAGGATAAAATGTGTTTCCAAACAGAATGGAAATGGGAAATGACCTGACATATATACACTGCTCAAAAAATAAAGTGATCACGAAAGTAACACGTTGTAGATCTGAATGAATGAAATATTTTTATTAAATACTCTTTCCATAGTTGAATGTGCTGACAACAAAATCACACAAAAATGATCAATGAAAATCAAATGTATCAACCCATAGATGTCTGGATTTTAAGTAATACTCAAAATGAAAGTGGAAAAACACACTACAGGCTGATCCAACTTTGAGTTATTGTCATTTAAACAAGTCAAAATGAGGCTCGGTAGTGTGTGTGGCCTCCACGTGTCTGTATGACCTCCCTACAACGCCTGGGCATGCTCCTGATTAGGCGGTGGATGTTCTCCTGAGGGATCTCCTCCCTGATCTGGACTAAAGCATCTGCCAACTCCTGGACTGTCTGTGGTGCGACTTGGCGTTGGTGGATGGAGCGAGACATGAAGTCCCAGATGTGCTCAATTGGATTCAGGTCTGGGGAACGGGCGGGCCAGTCCACAACATCAATGCCTTCATGTTGCAGGAACTGCTGACACACTCCAGCCACATGAGGTCTAGCATTGTCTTGCATTAGGAGGAACTCAAGGCCAACCGCACCAGCATGTGGTCACACAAGGGGTCTGAGGATCTCATCTCAGTACCTAATGGCAGTCAGGCTACCTCTGGCGAGCACATGGAGGGCTGTGTGGCCCTCCCAAAAAATGCCACCTCACACCATTACTGACCCACTGCCAAACCCGTCTGGAGGATGTTGCAGGCAGCAGAACTTTCTCCACGACGTCTCCAGACTCTGTCACATGTGCTCAGTGTGAACCTGCTTTCATCTGTGAAGAGCACAGGGCGCCAGTGACTAATTTGCCAATCTTGGTGTTCTCTGGCAAATGCCAAACGTCCTGCACGGTGTTGGCTGTAAGCACAACCCCCACCTGTGAACATCGCGCCCTCATACCACCCTCATGGAGTCTGTTTCTGACTGTTTGAGCAGACACATGCACATTTGTGGCCTGCTGGAGCTCATTTTGCAGGACTCTGGCAGTGCTCCTCCTGTTCCTCCTTGCACAAAGAAGGAGGTAGCAGTCCTGCTGCTGGGTTGTTGCCCTCCCACGGCCTCCTTCACGTCTCCTGATGTACTGGCCTATCTCCTGGTAGCGCCTCCATGCTCTGGACACTACGCTGACAAACACAGCAAACCTTCTTGCCACAGCTCACATTGATGTGCCATCCTGGATGAGCTGCACTACCTGGGCTACTTGTGTGGGTTGTAGACTCCGTCTCATGCTACCACTAGAGTAAAGCACCGCTAGCATTCAAAAGTGACCAAAACATCAGCCAGAAAGCATCGGAACTGAGAAGTGGTCTGTGGTCACCACCTGCAGAACCCCACCTTTATTGAGTGTGTCTTGCCAATCGCCTATAATTTCCACCTGTTGTCTATTCCATTTGCACAACAGCATGTGAAACTGATTGTCAATCAGTGTTGCTTCCTAAGTGGACAATGTGGTTGAGTTGGAGTTACATTGTACTGTTTGGGTATTCCCTTTATTTATTTATTTTTTTGAGCAGTGTATATCTGGTGGTATCTGGTATAAGCCTGATATATACTCCACAAGAAACAAGAACATTGCTCTTTTTATCGATACCACAAGAACAAAACAACTATGGTATAACTGATGCTCTTATGATTCTCACACTAAGCAACAACAGATGTCTAGCTAACATCTCATACTTTCTGTATCTTTCACCCCAGATGTGCATCCATGCACAAGACCACATGCTGCAAACAGGCTGCATGTGAAACATAGCTCAAATTATTATTCTGTCCTATAGTTGCTATGCAAAAATTATATCATTCAGTTTCTCTCATGTACTAAAGGCTATATTAGATTTACTGTACATATATGAGGGCTGTTATGTTGTCCATTTGTGGTCCACATTTCTGGAATTCCAGCTGACATGCATAAATTTGTTATTCTAAATAACAAAAATCCTTTCACTCTTCCTAAAAGTAAAGGCGAAGAAGTTAAAGACTTTCAGGAAAATGTTCAAGAACTTACAGTTAAGCTCATTAAAGAGATGACTAACCGACCACCAATTCTGTTAATAAGTGTTTACGTCTTGCTTTGTCTTATTAAAGAGCTGATTTAGACCCAAAGGAATGAATTTGCCTCCAAAAAGTAGTAGTTTGACCTTACTAAAGTCAAGCAAATGTACAAAACCTTGCATGACTGTTGCTCATCATGTCTGCAGACACCATTATGCCACTGTTGCTCTAATAGCACAAATGTGTTCACGTGTCTGTTTCTGTGTTTGGGTGCAAATGTACTGGGAAAAAACAGAGCAATCGGAGCCAGGTGATGTTAATTACCCAAGTAGAGCATGAATCCTCTGCAATTTAGGTGAAATGGAACACAGCAAACAACAAACAAGTCAGACATCTGCAGTTGGATTTTTAAGTATGCAGTATGCATACATTTATATAAATGTAGGCTTACGTGTGAGCTGAACCACACAATGTGCAGGTCCATGTGCAGTGTCTGTGTGGGTATGTGCTCCAATAGCACTCTGATTGGAGACAGATGAAGAACGAGTAGTGCAGATTTTCATGCATAAATATTCAGACCCAGACAGCAATGGGAGAAAGACAGAGAAGGAGATCATGGACAGAAATAAAAGTTGAGCAAGAGGAAGAAACATGAAAGGAGACGACGCCCTTAGACCATCCTCAGAGGAGGAAATAGTGAAGGCGGGAAAAAAAGCGAGTCTGTGTGCCACAGTGTGAACATGTATGTGTATGCGTACTGAACTGTGTAATTCAGTGTGCCTGGTCGCCAGCCTTGACGAGGTGATAAAAGCTTGTTTCCTATAAACACTAATGATGTTCATTAGTGGAGACTTGAGGGGGCCCACGGGGCAAAACAGAGTGACTGTGTTTGTGTCAGTCAGTTTGAGTGTGTTCCTGGACTTCAATCCTATTAAAGTGGCTGTAATAAGAACCCATCTTGGGTCTAATTGCTGGTGTAATTGTTCTGACCCAACTGGTTCACTGGCGTTTCTGAACGATGTAGCTAACCAGAACTGCTAAGCGTTCAGTGGTGCCAGGTTTCACTTAGTGACCACAAAGAAACCATATATTAGCTATGAATCCTCGTCCGTTAATATTTTCAATGCCAAATAATAATAGGGGTGGGACTTAAACACGTTAATTGCGATTTATCGATTCCAGAAACATTATCGTGTTAAAAACAATAGCGCCTTTAATTGCGGAACCTTTGTCAGAGCACAATTTCTCTGGTATGCCAATTACACTGATGCAAACACTACTTCTGCTACAAACTTAGCCACATTGGGGCTATATTTAGCAATATTTCAGACCTTTCAATGAGTTTATTTAAGGGGTCCTATTATGGTATTTCGACTTTTCTGAGCTCTCTACAGTGTTACAGTGTTGAATCCTCAACAGACATGTGAACGACACCGTTTTTTATCACCTAAACACATGTTTGAGTTTGAGTTTGAGTTCCAGCACGCTCTCCGTTCGGTTTCCATGGCGATGAAAAACGCGTTGTTGTAGAGAGTTTTTTCTACTTGGAAATCCTTGTGACATCCCGGGGGATAAGGCTCGGTGATTGGTTACCTTCTACTGGTTAACAAGGGCATGTACAAATACATCAGGCGGGTGGAAAACGGCGGATAAAGTTATTTCCAACGATGGCTGGTGAGTTTACCAAAGAGAGACATCCTGCTGCATTCCTTGCTGTGGGTTGCTGTTTTCCACTTTGTTTGCAGGGTCTGATTAAGGTTCCAACATGTAGGGCTGTATGCTGTGTTGACATTGTATTTTGTTTTTTTTCATTGAGTTCATATGAGCCTAATCCTTCTGTTTATGAGATGTTACAATGACGGCGAAAGCAGGTGCGGTGCGCGCTCCTGATGTAGTGCACTCGTTTTGCCCACAGGCTGATCTGACAGCCTACGGAGAGGGTCGGTCTGAAGTAAATAAAGCGATTTGTGACAATAACTCGATCAATCCCAGCCCTTCTGGTCTCAGAAATAAAAATAAATTAGCCTGAAATGCACATAATAGTCCCACTTTAAGGACAAAACAAGCATCAACAAGTCTAGTGTCTTTTTTTTGTGGTATCACCAGAAAAAGAGTGGTACTCTTTGTGAGTACCAATAAAAGAAGACGACTGCGGATGAACACATTTATAAAGTTACAATTACTGTAACATGTTGTAGACTCTTGGAGCTGCAGCTGTTAGTTGAAGTACTGTATTTAAAATGACACTTTAACTTTGGGTCTGTTCAGTTTTGGCCAGGGATGCTTTCTATTTCTTTTTTACTGTTTCAAAGTCATATTCATTTATCCATACATTAATGAATTTTGAGTTAATTATATTAATCTCTTTATTATTATTTGATTTAATAATCGCTTAAAATCCATTTTTAAACAAAAAGTTGCTTTTTGGGACAAATTCCATTATGTGATTAATATGCAATAGATCGAGATGAAAGAATTACAAAGTCTGTAATTAATAAGATTAATTTTTTTTTTTTTTTAATTGTGTCCCACCCCTAGACTGTATATAAAAAGATGGACGGAGCCTCTGTGACATCACCCATAGGTTTCTGAAGAGCTGAATTGAAGCTCAGTGGGCGGTTCCTACTATCGCCATCTTGACAGGGTATGTCGTCTCGCCCGGGAAATACAAATATGGGCAAAGAGGTGGAGCTGAGAGGGGGGCTGTGAGCATCATGGTGGATGATTGACATCAAGCGAACTCCGAGCTGCCTGTAGCTAAGAGCTAACCCGGAGAGCTCACCAGCTAATGGAGGTAAGCGAGCTAAAGTTAAGTCACATTGTTAACCGGCTTAATAACCGCGGTTGTTCTACGTTCTTCTTACTTGAAGTGGGAGATGGGGAGTCAATCAAAAGGACACGCCCTTAAATATGCCAAACTTTGAGATTAAATTACTTTTAAACGGGGGAGTTAGAAAAAAATTCACTCCCCCCACAGTTGTCATGAAGGTAAACCGGCCTTATGAAACTGAAAATGGATTTTTAAACCAGGCTGCAAACGTGTTTATTTCTACCGTGAAGTTGGCCTTTTTAACATGTGAGTCTATAGGGATTTGCTCTGTTTTGCAAACAGCCCCCAGTGGATGAAGGGGGAACTGCAGTTTTATGTACTTCCGCATGGGCTTCACTTTTAACCGCCAGAGGTTGCCACTTGGTCCCAACAAGAGATACAAGTCACAGCAGCTAACATTGTGTTTTTCTCTGTGCATAAACAATTATGTTTTGTTTTAGTTTTTTTGTTTGTTAGTTTTCCAATAGGTCAGTGGTCATCCCTTCCATTCAAAAAAATGATCCCAACAAAACTGCATCATCTTACTGTAATTTGTCCCAAACCACACAAAGTGAAGAGTAATGGTACATCCTATGAAGTCAAAGCATGGGAAACACTGCTCTGAAGATCTTGTGTTCAACACAGTTGCGCTATAATCTGGACACCACATTTCACTGTTTTCCTTTCACAGAACCCTTTTTGTGTAGACAAGGCTGAATTAATAACCTCTCCAATATTAAACCAAGTTCCCTCCTTGAATCCTTTAAAACCTCTCAATCCAGCTGGAGGACTCTTCAGGAGACTAAGCAAAATTAGTCTGGTCTTGATCAAAGAACTGTTGTATACTGATTAGCATCAGAGGGTGTGTGATGAAGAATTAAACAGCACTGAATATCTTTCAAATCATTAAAATAAGCTCCACCATGGTAAAATCAACTTATTCCAGGTAGCACATGCTACGTGGCTGAACACAGGCATATAAAAGGTTTTTATTTAACTGACATTAGGCCAAAGGAAATACATACCTCCAATGGTGAATCGCAGAGAAATCTCCGAAACTGCAGAGGGAAGAAAAAATATGTATATTAGTTCTTTGAGTCACCAACTCTTTAAAAAGACAAATGAAAACCATACACATCTTTGCTGCTCTGTATTCGTCCTGGCTCAGGTGTCACATGGCCTTCCCTGTACTGGGGGCATAACTTTATTTACACAAATGAAAACATTTACCCCATCAACTGAGGCTCGCAGTCCAGGCAGGACACAGTGACAATCTGTCAACACGCCGTAAAACCAAACAGCAGATATCATTTATCAAAGGGCCTTTATGTGTGTGGAAAAATAAATCTTTCCTCCATTATCTATACCATTTCCTGTTTCTTTTTTTTTTTTTAGCGACAGAGTTGCAAGTGGTGTGTTTACAGATGTGCCGACTTGCAGGGCAGGATGACAAACTTGGCATGCTTTCGTGTCTAAGGTCAAAAACCATTTTATAATGGAAACCAGAACGACCACAACACAGCGGTTTTAGTTTATGAGTTTTTACTGTATTTTACAAATCTAGCCATGTCCTTTGTCTGCAGATGTGATTAACTTTGAAAGCACTGTCTGGTGAGCAGACCACATAGATACCTAACAGTAACAAAGCATCATAAACAGTAGCAAACAGTACAAAGCAAAGATGTGCAAATTACGCAAAATTGTTCAGATTAAATCATCATGCTCATTGTTTACCCATAGATCTGTTGTTGACATGTTTTTCTTTTCTATTCTGGTCTGCTTTCTTATTTTCCCTTCACTCACATTCTTTCGATACCTACAGTTTAGCATATGCAAGTGTATTATAAATGTGTTTAACAAAAGCTAACAATGGTTTGTAATTAAAGTTGAATTTGTAAACAAATATATGAAAGAACTGATCAAATCTTGCCTTTCTGGTCTAATTCACATCATGAATATGTATCATTGTGTTAAGTGACATATAAACAGCAGCATACAACATTTAGTGATGGATTTATTTACAAATCTCTCACTAAAGTATTAATTCATGCTAGTAAATTCATGCTTACATTAAAAAAAATGTTTAAAAAAATGAAAAAGAAAACAACTGGACTCTCCAGGAGTTGATGGAAATTCCCAGAAGCCCAGCAGTTAAACTGTTAATAGCAACTGCTGAGGCTACGGTTCAGTAGGTGGGGTTGTCCTGGCTTGGCTGTACAAGAAAATCCCGCCAAAAGCCTTAGCTCATCCAAAAGAGAGTGTGTTTCTCCATCTGTCTGCCACGGCGTATGTGAGTGGTGAGGACACTAATGGACTTTTCTATGACATGGGGCAGAAAAATGGCCAAACTGACGTTCTCATTTGTCTTTTTGGTTTTACGTTTGTCTGAAGTAAATGACAGTTTCAGGAAACTGTCATTTACTTCAAACACACCCAACATGAAGTGGAATCTCGTCAGAAAAATGACTAAATCCTAAGACTATTTAAAGCAGTGATCCTCACTGTTAATTCAACAAGAGCCACACTCAATATACTAAGACAAGAAGAGAGCTGCCACCCCCCCTGCCCCAAAAAAGCGTTCCCAACCTACGTATCCTGCAACGTTGCCAAATCTGTAACATTCAGCTTTTTAGCAAGGAATCGTTATCCTAAATATTGCATGGAATAATGGCATCCTTATGCAACAGTATCTGGTGAAAATACAATAATGCCTCCGGAATGTGGGTGTTTCTATTTCAATATATATACGGAGCTACCGACGGAGCAGCTCTTTGGCGGAGTTCGGTGCAGCTGAAATAAGCCAAAACTGGCAACTCTGACAGGGTCATTTAGGGTCATTACAACAGCAAAGTTTTTGCATGCAGCCTGCAGCTCTTGTTTGTGGAGAGAACTGCACTGTTGAGGATCATTATGACATGTTTAGATAGCATTTTCAGAAAACCAGTGGCTGCTTCACGATCCGCAAGTCAAGAGTCAGTGAGCCGCATGCGACTCGCGAGCCGCGCAACGAGAAACACTAATTTAAAGGACCAGCTTGTAGATTGTTGAGACATCTAGTGGAGTTAACAGAAAACTCCAATAGGATGAAAGAATACCTCTCCACCTTAGCGCCAAAAATATTAACAGTAAAAAAAAAAAAAAAAGTTAATTAATTTAAAGAAAAAAAAAAGAAAGATCAGTATTTGCTTTGTCCCTTCTGGGCTCCTAAAGTCATATAAAGTTACAGGATGGCAGACAGACTAGAAAAATGAACGACGAATGATGAACTTTTACCAATTTTTACAATCATTAAAAACTGTTTTCTTAAGACAATCAAAACTGAAAAGACTCCTAAACAAATTCCCCTGCAATTTAAACACTAAATAATAAACTAGTACTTTGAGTTGAAGTTTAAAAGAAATAAATATGAAAAATGCAAAGTCTGTGTGCAGCACACTCAGAAAGAACAGAACAATTCAACAGTGCATGCAGTTCTTGTCGAGAGGTGTTACACTCAGAAAGAACAGAACAATTCAACAGTGCATGCAGTTCTTGTCGAGAGGTGTTGTTGGGAACCATAAAAGTCTCCCAATCTTCGCTCCCTGTGCTGAATACGATAACAGCATGAAACACACTGCCTCTGCACACAACTCCAACTGGCAGCACAACGAAGAGCAAGAAGAGTCAGCAAGCTCAAGCTTAAAATGCTGAAATCTTCGGCTTTACCTGGAGGACAGGTTTAGCTTTATGGCAAGCCATAAACCCACACAGCAATACTTATAATTCTTACAATGATATTCTTTTATAAGTTATTTTGTACCATTTGTATATGTTCCACAACCTACGTGGAAACAGAAATGACTAATTCTGTTCAGTCAGCAATGTGCAAGAACGCTCATCAAGCCCACCACCTGTGTAACCTTGCCAGTAAAATGTACTTTCCACTCCTGCCTATGTAGTGACTACTGCCAGTCAATTTACAAACAGCAAAGCCTCCCAATGAAGTGTATAGCCGAAGGGCATAAAGAAAACCTTTGTTTAAAATTCCCCAAAAAAACTACATTAAAAAAAAAAAAAAAGTAAATGATTTACCAACAGAACAACAGCTGCGGTTACTGGATGACATCATTTACTGAAACTTGCAACAACACTGGCTGCTGTGTGAGTCGAACTGAGGATCCCAAACTGACCTCCCCTAAAATGCTGTACTGTTTAAACAGCCTAAAGTACAGAGCACTTTGTATAACATTTAATTCAGCAGCCTCCACTCTACCTTTTCTTTTAACCTATGTTGCCCTGCATGACTTACATGAACCGACTCAGTCCAAGCTAGTATCTGAGCATGACTTGACTTCAATAGCAGCTTATTCTTTCATTTCATCTCCAATAAAGCCAACAGTGATGGATCCAGAGTCTTGTCTGGAACATCTTCATCTGCTTCAAAACATAGTAGTCCATCTCCTCCTCTCCAAATATCCTTTTCTTACTGTAAACACCTATCTGTAAACAATTAGGTATATAAGCAGGCTTCTCAAGCACACACACACACACACACACACACACACACACACACACACACACACACACACACACACACACACACACACACACACACACACACACACACACACACACACACACACACACACACACACACACACACACACACACACACACACACAGGCATGTCTTCACTTACACACATAGTACATTTAGTCTCCTAGCTTAACCTAAACCAGTGGTTCTCAACGTTTTTGCAACACAGTATTCTTGAAAAAAAAATTCTACCCAAGTACTAACCACTGCAAAGTATTTTTGTATGTTTTATTAAACTTTAACCGTCTACTACGCTTCAACCAGGACTCCGTTGTTTGCGTTGTCATGGAGACAGTGACTGATGGATAAGATGAGGCTTGTTACGTGTGAGGTTCACGCCAAAATGTGGGATTTTGGGAGGAATTAAATAGTGTAAATCTACAAATGTACACTTACATTTATTGAAATATATTAAATATTTATACCATATTATATTTATATTTTTTATTTAAGTATGTTTTAAAGAAAACACAAAAAAGATATTTCAGTTTTCAAAAAATTTCATATACCCCATGGAATGCCTCGAAGTACCCCCATTTGAGAAACAGTGAACTAATCTATTACATAGAGGTCACATCATCACACCGATTACCTTAAATACTAAACATTTTAAAATTAATTTGAATAAATAGAGAACCTGGACGTTCAGTGCTAAAACTGCTCAATAGTTTCACAGACGACTTTTTTGTGTGCAAACAAATTACAAATGATTACTTTTTTACAGTCACTGAATCGTGTTTTAGTGGCTGCTGATTATCAAAGTTTTCTGTGTAGTTTTCAAGTTTTATTCATTTAGATTAAAAATAAATAAATTTAAAAAAAATGGAGCAAAATTTGCATTCTGAAAACAGGCTTACTGCATGTTTAGGTACTGACAGTCATGGATCATTACAGCAGTTAAGAACAGCGTGCGTCTGTGTGCGTGTGAGTGTATGCACATGTTTCTCTATAATTGCAAGTGTATGTTTTCACTCAATCAGGAAACTAATATTAGATATGGAAAGGAATATTTCTGGCTCCTTTCCAGTCATGGTATGACAGGAAATGCACACATCCTTCGACAAACACAGCCTTTCCTCCACTTGGACGTTATTCTGTCGAATGACTGTACAATTTCGGCAGGGTAATTTAACTTGCACGCACACACAGTTTCTCCATTTGCATGGCTCCTGGCCAGGCTGATGGTAATCCACATTCTGTCCCTGGGTAATACTTTAATGGATTAATAAATACCTCCACAAATACTAAATGACCCAACTTCCTAGGTAGCAGCAGCAAATGGTGAAGTATTAAAATGTGTTGTAAGAACATTAACAATGCAGCGATTCTGTTTTTAATGAGTGCCACACAACAATAGAGGCAGAGGCTCCAAGTGTCAAGGGATAGAGCAAGTAAGTTAACCAGGGGGATCGACAAGTAAGTAAGTAAAATAAGAAGTGTTTAATACAATGGCCTCCGAGGTGCGTGTCAGGGTAGTTCAACCACAGGGATGGTAATAAAGTTCCGTTTGCTTGAGTGGAACTAATTAGGATTCAGTCTTGCATAAATTAGCCACAGAAGGAAGGAACAGAGAAACTTTCTCTCAGGTTAGAGAAAATATTGAGCAGTTCTGGATGGCTTTTTATCTCAGGGCTGCTATGACAGAGATAAATGACAAAAAGGTGCTTTGAGCTGCACATGTGTCTATTTCTACAACCTTTCCATAATGTACAAGTAACTGCATGAATGAGTTGAAGAGACTGGTTAAACACAAAGAATAGAGTGTGCAGAGTTGTTACAGTCCCTAACATTTCATAATACTATTCCTGGGGTAGAATGTTCCAGGTAAGCTACAATGATCATGAAGAGTAATCAACCAAACTTTACTTCACCCCGTGCTTTTACGTGGCACATTCGGAAAGTATCCAACACAAAGAAATCTTTCTAAAAACTCAAGAAAAGGCTGAGTTGTTAGTGCAGCTACACACCTTTACTCTTATTTATTTATTTTTTATGTTACTCCTTCACCATCCAACCCCCGTATACTCATTACCCTGAATTAAACCTATTCAGTCAAGCACACTCTGCCTTTTAGTAGAACTAGCGTTATGGCACCAGGAAAGAATCTGCCCCAGTCTGCCCAATCCGACAGCTTTCATTATTTATTAATTACCTTACTTTTACAAGCTGGAGAATTTAGTAAATTTACTGCAGCCTGCTGGCAGATGGGTGGAGGAGGAGGCTGTTTATCCAGCCCACAGGGACAAAAGGCCCTCTCAGGTTGTTCAGGATTCCTGCATCCTGACTAGACTTCATTTTTAAAAAGTGAGGAAACAAAGAAACAATAAAGAATATCATTTAACTGTGCTCTGTATTCATGTTTTTAAGTTTATAGATCTGTTGGTTTAAGAGTCGCATTTCCATTTATTACTGAACAGTACTTCTCATTGTCTCGCATGAACGGCCCAACTAGTCCCACTTTAACAAGGATGAATGTGAGCATTACAAAAAGCTAACAGTGGCCTGTCATTTGCATTATCATTTAAATAATCAGCTATTTTAATTCTAACTTGGTTAGCTCATAAAATCCCTAAAATATATAGACATAAATTTTTATAAATGTCTTTAAGATCCAATGCATTAGAAGAGCCATAAAGACAAAGTAAGCGACATGAAGCTGGATTAAACATTGACAGTAGTTACCCAGCAGCTGTGAAATAATAATCATGCAGTACCTCACTCTCACTACATTCGCTGGGGTCATCACCATGAATGGTCGTCTGGTAAACGGCGTACAGTGCCACTGACTGCTGATAGGATGCTGCGAACTGAGGGTCCTCAAAGTTGACCGGCACTAGCCTCACCTTCAAGCACAAGGTGTGGAGGAGAAGAGGTGGGCGGGGGGGAGGGTTATAAAGATTTACAATGAATACAAGGTCAGTGAAAATTTAGAATATAATTGTTAAAAAAAAAAAAAAAAAGAATATGGAGAATAGAGGGATGCACAGTGCAGCAATCAGTTAGACACAGACGTGCTTTGACATCGTGGGGTGGGCATCAGTCTCCTAGTCCTTGAGGAAAGCTGCTCACACAGCTGATCTGTTTCACATTTCAAACTTCATTTAATCACACGGTTGTTTTCCAGGGAAACATCCATGAAAGCAAACAGTTGGATTCTAGGAGACTGATGGGAATCTTGAGGATGAGGCTAGTGCACTGCCAGGCTTAAGCACAGACCGCTCAGACAGAATGGGCAGCACAGCTGTGGTGCATCCAAGGTCAAGACCAATGGTAAGCCAGGAGGGTATTTGAAAAAGCATTACAGCATTTTTATAAAAGGTAAATAATTGTGGAATAAAAATATAGATTGCTAAACATAAGTTAACAATTCATTCATACAAAAAGATCAGTTTGCAAAGTGTTTTGTAAAAACACATTTTATTTTGAAGTATTAAAAACGAATTGCATTTGAAACGTTTTTTTAAAAGGAGAATTAAAAAAACCACACTTCCTGTTTGGTTAAACCTTCCTTTTCATGTCTTATATTTAAAATATATATATTTTAAATATAAGACATGACTTAAAGGCCATTCCTTTTTCTATCTCCCCCTGCATTTTTTATCCTTTGTGCAACTTTCCTTTATGGTTTCTCCTCTAGTTTTAGCTTTTTTGTGACATTTTGGGGCCTTGAGCCGTGAAAACCAAGTCAAACCAATCAGACCTGCTCCTCCAATGTAAACAGCTCTCTCATTGGTTAAACAGCCATACTTGTGTCTCTGTTATGCATCTCCGACTTAATTTCGGCATTTGATCATTTCAAAATAAGTTTACAAATCACAGTATAAAAAGAAAATAGAAATGGAAAAGGGAATCACCTGTTGAAATATAAGAAATAAAAAGGTATTTCGACTTGTTATTTATTTCTTCTTTTTAAAGCTGCATTTCAAATTGCATTTAAAAATCACACTATAACAATGAATTCATATTTCAAGTTGCAATTCCTTTTCAATATTTCAGTTTATGTTACTTAAAATCAACTTTGCACATTTTTACCTTTTTTGTATAAATTTATTGTTGAATTTGAAATAAGGTTTAGCAATCTATATTTTTATTTCACATTTTCTGATAAAAATGCTGTACTGCTTTTTCAAAGACCTCCCTGGTCCTCCAAAAAGAAGAGCTGGTTCCTCAATTTTAAATGGTTCATTTAAGTTAGAAACATACAACCTTCCATCCAGAGAGACTTCCCTTAAAAAAGCTAAACAACATCCAGTTGAAGGGACACGCAAAGAGAATTAACATCTCATTACCTCACGACTTATCTCACATTAAAATGAGCTTCCAGTGCAGACATGTGGAACTATTGTGAGGGTTGGGGTGATGGTGGGCACAAGACGAGGTAAACGTGTGAAGGTCGGGAGGTTTCAGCTGACAAGCTGCCCCCTCAAACTGAAACAGATCGAGACTAATGACCTGGCTGGAAGACCAAGAGCCAACCCACACACCTGGAGAAACACCACTCTCAATCCTGCCGTATGGAAACATTTTCCCCTCAATTTCCTCTCCCTTTGACTCTGGCATTTCTAAACAGACCCTTGTTTTAATACTTCCATGTTCATTCACTTCTTTCTTTCAGAGTTTTTGGACTTTTCTCATGACTCTAATGTAAAAATTATGGCTAAACGATCAATTTAATATTATCATATTTGAATACTTTGATATTTATCCTGCAATCCTTGATTTTCCTTCTTTATTTAAAAACAAAATGAGGAAAAAAATTTTTTTTCATTAAGTATGCTTAGAATACAGTTTTAATAATTATGGTTTGTTACACAGTATCAAATCACAAAAATAGTTAAATTAATGCATCAAATCTGAGTAAGATCAAATCCTTTCAATGCCACTGCAGGTATATGGAACTGTGGAGTCCCCCCACCCCTCCCGGGTATCCCTAGAGAGAGTTGACCTATGCCTCCCACCCTCTGACCTGGCTCTCGGTGGGTTTGCCAGGAGGATCCTTGTGAATGGCCATCTGGTAGAGTTTGTACACCTGGTAGGAGGCGTCGAAAGAGGCTTTGAACTGCGGGCTAGGGGGATTGGAGCGCACTAGCCTCACCTTCAAAAAGAATACGGGCAGACAAGGGTTAACATCAAAATGAAAAGTGTGCTGAAAACACAAGTGGCCAGAAGAAAAAGACACATTAGAACTTAAAGAGAGAAGAGAGTGTGAGAGACCAGTGAAATGAGAAAGACAAGCTAACATAAGAACTGAAAGCATTTTCCAAACAGAACACATCAGGAGATGAGAAGCCTCGTGTTGCTTCTGTTGTTTCATCTCGGTGAGGTGTTCTGTTTTCACCGGCAACAGCTTATGTTCAGGTTGGATGTCAACTGATGGAAAAACATCATCAACAAAAAATGTGTAATGTCATGTCAATATCCCTTGTGAAGGAAACAACAAAAACACAAGTAAAAACAGAAGCTGTCAAGGTAGGCTTTAAAAACTTTGCTTAAGTTTTATTAATGAAGAAAAAACGAACTTTAATAAGTACATATGTTCATTTCAGTGACTTCACCATGTGGCAACTTTTGTAGACAAGATGTTTTTTATGTAAATTCATTTTAAATAAATGTAACTTTTTTCTGTAAATTTTGCAAAGTTTACATCCGTTGCTAACAGTTATGTTGTGTTAGCAACAGAGGTAGCAATCAGTAAATAATGTGAATTTATGGCAGGATGAGAAATAAGCAGCAAATGTCTCAACAAAAAGAGAATTTAAAATATTCCTCCAAAGATTTTGTGTGAATATAAACCTTTTTCCCACATTCCTCTGATGCAGTTTAGAGCTTTGTATTATTCTTCAATGTTGTTTTCATTTTCTCTAAACTTTCTAGGAACTTGTTTCCATCCATGCACGTGTGACATAATCAAGCAAGATGGACATTAAATCCAGAGTGAGAAGTTTTGAGTGTGTACATATTTCCTTTATTTAGCATGATCCATCATTCCCTCAATTCTGTTCAGTTTACTATTCTCTACCAATGAAAACATCCCCACAGTATGATACTGCCACCACCATGTTGCTCTTTGGGGATGGTGTTCTTGGGACGAGCGTTTAAAACTGACATTGCAGTTTCCATGACGGCCAAGAAGTTCCATTTTAACATCACTTGACCAGAGGACTCCACGGTTGGGAAGCAACCTATGCGGTGCATTACTTTTACTTAACAAGCCATGTGGTATTTACCTTACACTGCAGGCGCAGAGCCACCAAAATAAATGCTACATGTAAGCTTTTAGGCAAAGCTGCAGAATGACTGTCAAACTCCTTCCCCATGGGAGTGCACAGCCTTGCCGGCTTTCAGTCTGAGACTTTGTTCACTCATTTCAGGCTCGGTTACAAAGAGCAACAACTTGAGCTCAAGACTTCAAAATAACGATCAATAAACCAAAGACTAAATCCAGTTTTTTATGCTCCATGTACAACATTCCACCCTCAGTCTGAGCTGTGTTAGGAATAACTGGCTGGGTGTTGTTAATGTCACACAAACTAAAGAATTCAACTTTCTCATCCTGCGGTCCTTCTTCAATTAAGCAGCTCTTCGTTTGGAAGCTTTTCTTGGCCGCAGAGGCTGTGCCATATGAATCCCCTGGAAGAACAGGATAGAGAACTGAACTTGAGGTTTGTTTGACTTGGAATGAAGACTGTGTCTCTCATATGAACATTTGGCATCTAGATCCTGTAGACAAACAGAGACTTTGGGTCTTTTTAATAAAAGGAAAATGTTCAAGTTCAGTCTTGTGAATTTTGATTTTAGAAACAGAGTTCTGATGTGCTTAAATCTTTTTCAAAGCTACATTGGAGTATACAGCAGACCACGAGGACATATCATTTCCAAAACATTAATGTCAGTTCCCATCCAGTCTGATACTTAATGATGGATGAGTCTTCAAAACTTTGTGTACAATCGTAGACTTAGAACAAAAACAGAATGAAAATATGAGGTAAAGAAAAAGAGAGATTCAACAACTTTGTTTTGTAAAGCAAGCAGTCCACGCTACCCTGTGACATGCTGTCATACTGACCCCCGGTGGTGGAAAATTGAACTATAACTGAATTAAACACATCTACACCTCCCTTCCCGTCAGCCTGTTTTTTAAGTGGTAATTGACCCCTTCAAGGTCACTTTCTCAGATTCTATAACGAAAAGGAGAAAGAGAAATGTAAACAAAGAAGATTTACAGAAGCACTGGGAATGTTTTATCACTAACTTTCCATTTCTTTTCTGAAGTGTTACGTGCACTCTGCAGAGCACCCATCACATCCAGTAACATCTTCAACAAATGTGTTTATGATAAAACCGCAACATGCTGCTTTAATTGCTCTGATGTAAACAGCACTATCTGCTGGTACTGGTGTCAAAACCAGAAGCTGAAAGCTCATAATCCAAATTGTTCTTAAAACACAGATCCATGGAGAATCGTAGGCTTATTTAAACAACAGCTCAAAGGGTCATCTACACACTTTTTCACTTAATGCAGTTGCACACCATTTAACCTTAGTTTACAAAGGATAAACAAGCATGCTTGCTTATTAAATAACAGATGCAGGCAAACAAATAAATCCATCGGAGGATATCTGACTGGGAAATGATCATGTCCCGGGGGTCCAGAGACAGGAGACATTGTTTAAGCACTGCAAACTGAGTTTCAAGACCAAAAAAAGACATGACTCTACCAACCTCAGCTCTAGGCTTTTGCCAAGGATCTTTCTGCATCATTCTGCTCTGAGCCAAAAGCGCATTTCCATGTCCTCTCATCCAGGCTGAGCTGGGTGCTGTGGTTTTAGTGTCATCATAAAGGTAATGGAAGCCAGTCTGTGTGCTGTGCCTGTCATTTGGGTGAATTCAAACTCGGAAGAGGTGGTTTTTCCACTCTGTTTTGGCCAGCTATTCTCTCCACACACATAAACACATGGTGAAGTCACTGAGGTTGAGGAAGAGGGCTCTCCATTAACTCGGTACTTATTATGCTGACTAAAAGCTCAACCATCAGCCCTGCTTCTTAATGAAACACAGAAACTTTACAATAAGTTCATTTCAACTCGCAGGAACAGGGAAAAGAAAGGATCTACTCCTCATTTCGGCTCACCTCAAGGTGATGAGTGGGACTGTCTGGCAAAGACTCACAGATGAAATCCTCCAGAGCTTTGGGCTGGTTGTTGTGGGTGGGTGTGGGATTTGTAGGCGAGACCCCATCGCCTTGTTGTCTCGTATGTTCTTTCTGAAGACGTCGCTCCTTCCTCAAGTCTTTAGCCTTCCTGCATGGCGGCCGGCTAGGGTCAGCTCCCATCCCTCCAAGCAGAAAGGGAGACAGAGGAGCGGTGAGAAGGCAGCTATAGAAGATTTTTGCACTTAATAAGTCTTTTGACCAAAACTTAAATATCACGTTGAAAAGGGGGCAACTTGTCACATGTAGCTCACTGTGACATCATGACATGTTTCTGGTAGAAATGATCCCACCCCACTAAAAACATGTGCCAATTTGTCGCTTACGGGCACATTTACATCAGCTTTTTTTATTCAAATCTGAGTCCATTTGCTCAGAAAGTCCACTTCGTTTGGGGAAATTTGTGATGAATTCTGACTTGGATAAAAGAAGCGGACTCGGTCCTGCCTCCAAAGCAGGCCTTGGTCTGTTTCAAGTGGACCAAATACAGAAGGTGGACTGCAAAACAAAGTGCAATGTCGGTTCAGTGCACAATCTTTCCCAGTTAACACAACCCTAACCCTGGCTCTGGACGGGAGTCTCTGGACCGAGTCCCCAATTGGACAGAGTCTTGCAGAGTTTTCTGATGTGAACGCACCCCAAGTTTTGACAGCAAACTCTCTTTTCTCACTTCAATCGTTTTTATTTCATGTAATCATTTATGCACTTCGAAATTTAACTGTCCTTGTTCGCAAAGACCTGCATCAACCATCTCCATAGCAATCACGTCTCTCCGCCCCCTTCTGTCTGTCTCTGTTCCTCAGCAACCCCCTCCTCCTCCTCCACAACCTCTTGGGCTCTTGCCAGGCCCTACGGCTCTCCGGGCACACCATGTCAACAGTTTACACGCCCACATCCTGTTTGGAGCAATAAGGAAACTAGAGCCGTTTCCTGCTTGCACTACTGCCAGCTGCCACAATCAGCTTACTCACAAACTTTCCCCTCTGATGATGTCACAAGGAAGATGCCTCCTGTCAACACACGGAGACGGAAACTGTGATTCCAGCCAAGGATTACCTTCAACTTTAACATACCTTACTGTCTTATATGTTCTCCTCCAAGGCAGGCAACCTCCTGCAAATAACGAACCGAGACCAACAGAGTACAGGTGCAGGCTTATTTCAGAGAATGCTTCACCTTAAAATCATGACTTGCTATTTTTATTGCAGGGTTAATAACAATTCTGAGACACACAGACCAGAAGGAGAGGGTTTACGTACTCCCATGGTTACTCCCATGTACATGTGCCTCTCATCTCTCTAATTACACTCACTGCTAACGTAACGTTCCCTCTTAGTCTCACAAACACATACAGGTACTGTGAAGGACGGTGTATACAGCTGTGCTGAAGATAAAGCCTGACAGATCAGTTCCTGTTGAAGAGAGATGCTGGTGCTGCCGCAGTTAACACTTCATAAAAATCTTTGACCTTTGCCCTCCTTTTTTCAGAAGACTTTCACACAATTTACTCAGTATAAACCATAAGGAAACCTTTTATTTATCTTACACGCAATTAACATTAAAAAAAAAGAAAATCCTGGTTTATTTACTGTTAAAAGAGGATATTGTGAGCAACCATTAAAAACACTGACAAGTTAACGGGCAATAAATGCTGGGAAACCATACGGTGAACGATTTTCCACCTTTCTTGACATATTTTTGTATCAACTTGTTCCTCTGAGACTATATAAAAACGGATGGAAAGTCACTTTTTCTCAGGTTAGAACTGAAACCACCCTGAAGTTATAAAGCCTGCCGTCATAAAAGTAGAGGAAGTATTCGTCCAGGTGTTTTCTGTTGGAGGTGAATGGGGGTGGAGGGGGGTGAACACAGTAAATCCTCCTGCTTCCACTTAGCTGGAAAGGCTTGTCATTTCTAACACTGTGAGTAACACTAGTGTGTTCCTGACACAGGCAGGACTGGAGAGGGACACCGGCTCTGCTGGAACTTGGTTTGTGTCTGCATCTGGATCAATTTCTGCCATGGCAGAGGCTTTCTTCCCAAACATATGCCCTGACCTTTTACCTAATGGATATCAGAAGTTTGCAACAAAAACAAGAATGAATCCTGAAACACAAGCATGTGTAAGAAGTGCTGCTTCCTGTAGTGGGAGTTTATTATTTCTTCAATAGGAGTGTTATTAATCCATTACAGTAAGTTAGCAGCAAGGATATCCTGTACTAGACAGTAAGGAGGAGCTCATGGATGATAAGGCCAAGCCAGAGCACGACAGCAGTTAGCCAGCAGACGCTGTTATAAGGTGAACAGCGACACCATCTGGTATAACACTGTGTGCACAGTGCAACACAAACAGTGAGAACTTTCAATGCACAGACCAAATGTAGGATGATTTCTTAAAGCTTTTAAACCTGAAGATATCAGTCATTACCGAGGGAAAATGTTTATAATCTGAATTGAACAATAATGATTCAGTTCCTCTATAAAACAATATCATGCTGAATTATCACGCTGTTACCATTTCATTACCCAGTCTGACATCATACTGTCCCAAACAAACATCACTGTGGGATTCAGCTGGTTTACTGTCACATACACAGAGTGCAGCGGGGACAAAAAACAAAGCAAGCAAAACACATAAAATAAACCTGCAAAGTGCTGTATTTGGCGTTTCTAATCCATACTCCTTCCCAAGGACCTCCCGAGTGTGAATGTAAGAGGTTGTCAGTCTCTCGCGTGTTTAACCAATGATAGACTGGCCACCTGTCCAGGATGTGTGTGTATGAAAGCAGCAGGAACAGCCTCCAGCCCATCTCAAGAAGCTCAAAATCCCTCATTACCAAGCGCTGATTAAAGTACCTGATAATATAGATTGTACTACAAACTAGTTACCTGCTGCAGCTCAACTGATGTTTCACATTCTCTGTGACGTTTTTTTTTTTTTTTTTAAAGCTGCTAATTAAGCTGCTCTAATAAGAAAAAAGGAAATCATATTTTAAAAGATAATGACTTACTGTAACTGTATTACTATTAAATGAGCAGAGAACTGGGACTGCAGCTTGTTTATTAAGGCTGCAAAACACTTAAAGGGGAATCAGATACCTGGCTTGGGAGCCGAAGTTGCTGTTCTCCCATCTGGAACAGATACTGGGTCCTTTGTTGATGATTGGGAGCCTGTAGGTTTTGCATCCGCAACCACTTTGGGTACTTCTGTGATCGTGGGACACTCTGCTACTTCCTGTTGAACATCTGTGATAGGAGCACGCGTCACTTCCGACTGACAGACTTTACTGGGTTCCCGTGGAGCAGCCTCTTCACACACTGAGTCCATTGGCTCCCCTACACATCGTGATAAAACCAGTAGCATGAGATACCACAGAGCCATGGAATCAGTGGCTAACTATGACCGTACGTCAACACACAATACAAAATAAATTATTGCTTATAGATAAACTCTTTTTTATCCATAAATACTATTTCTTTATGCCAATATAAACATACTCTCACCATCTTCCAGTCCTTTCGGCAGTTCCCCTTTGGAAATGAATTTGCTCATTTTCTTCAGGATTTTCTTGTGGGATTTGGAAGGCTGGAATTTCAGCGCATGGCATCTTCAGAGAAAATATGAGTGAAAAAAACAGCCTGTTAAATTGATTCTGTTTGTCTTCAAAGCTATTACACATTTATTGTGTTATTATGTCATTTCTATCTAAGTGGCATGGGTCAGCCTGATTTGGAGCATAAAGCACTGTGCAACATTGTAACTGGTAAAAACCATTACCTGATGGTATACTGTGGACAGCAAGTCTTCTTCATTATGGGCTTATAAACATATTTTCCACTTCTGAAACAGAAAAAAGAAACTTTTTTTATTGTAAATTACCCTTATCTAGTGTATGAAGTTAAAACAATAAGCACAGAGAGGAGGAAACATGTATTGATTGCTGAGTCAGCATACCAAACAGAAAGCGAAAGAGACAGGCGCATTAAATAAACTGGTATAAATTCATCACCAAGTAAAAAATCAAATCTTTAAAAGATAAAATGACAAAGTGTCATTTGACACAACAGATAAAGTCACAAAACAAACTAAATTTGCACAAAGTGGAATGATAAAAGATAGAAAACAATATAAACTAAACAAGCAGTGATGAACTTGGAACATAATATACAAAAACAAAAAAATATTTAAGATGACCAGACAGATAACTCACCTTCTCCATCCCCGGTCAATTAGATCTTGGTAGTCTTGCACCGTCATGGTGTGAGACCACATCCCTGTCAAAAGCAAAAGAAATTATTTCCTTAACATGCTAAAATGATCACTTTATATACTGATAGTTACTCAAAAGTATGTAGATTTGAGTAGCAAAGCATAAAGAAATTTTATTTTTTTCTTTCTTCAGGACAACTGAGGTCTAAAGGTGTTTGTGTAATAGTTTGACTGAACACAGAAACCATGGCGATACCATTTCATGTCAAAATGGAGAAGAAGTGACACGAGGAAATGGCAGAAAGCGGCTCTGAAGTAGCTGGGCTCTTTTCACAACTGACCTGAATGAGGAATAAATAGGAAGCATATGTATGAGTAAGTTGCAGTTTGTTAGGAAGCTGCTTGAGACTCTGCAGCTGGGGCCAAAGATATGTTCTAAATCACAGTATCCCTGAAGGGTCGTTCCCACAGTGCTTTAAGGCCCCAACGGAAACACAGAAATCTATTATTTGTAGCCAGAGCAGATCTGTCTTCCCAGAACTTTAAATCTGAGCACCTCTCCAGTCCTAAATTTCCATTCAACAAACACACACCAAACTGTCAGTGTCTATAGCAAGGCAGGCGACTATCGGTTTCCATCTGAAACAACACAGAGAACTGACAGTTCACACAACACACACCGAGTTTACCAGTGAGTATAGTGTTCCATGTCACAGGAAATAGTGATTAGCTGGAGCCCAAAGAGACAGAGACAACTAAGCGTGACCCAAAAAGCAACACAACACTTATGTACTAAATGTCAGATGACTGGCCAAAAGAAACGACAGCATGGCGGCTGCTTTCTTTAATAAAGCCGCTGTGTGAGGAATGGATATTTTTATTCTCAGACCACCGATCAAGGGGCTTAGAACAATTTTCGCTTTTTATGTTGCTTGTTTGTAATGATTGTATATTAGACGTTACTAACATCTAAAATAATTGTCTGAAAACCTTTTACTTCTTACAACAAATACAATTTAGCTTATCTGCCATTTTCCCTTAATTTTTTTGGAATAAAAACCTGAAACTTAAATAAATTTGGATCCATCATATGATGAGCAAAACCACCCTGCATGTTTGAAGGTGCAAATATTTTGGTTTTTATGGTAAGCAGAAATACTTGGATCATACCACAAACTCGCTCAGACTGAGTTTATGGGCTTTGACTGGGACACACAACGGTATTTACATTTCTACTCTTAACCCAATAAGACAAAACCCATGAAAAAAGTGGTAAGTGGTAAGTAAGTCTCTTTTTTTTTTTTTTTTTTTAAATATGAGGTCTCTATTCATCTGTTTAATAAAAATGTAAATTAAGAAGTACCTTAATTTTTTTTAGGGATATTTATCATTTATTACTCTATGATATGTCAAATCTTTTATAGTGTAATCCTCTGCTTTTTCTTGTGTTCATTACAAGACAAAAATCACATGGTATTCTACAGGATTTTGAGCAAACTTTTACCATAGAGTGATGTAAAATGTCTCAGAAACTGTATGCATCATATATGTCACCATGGGTTCCAATAGGTTAATTCTGTGAAAGGCACCTTTACCAGTCTGCGGCAAATAATCGGCATTCTTAAAAGTAAATGTCAGTCCCAGTCTCAGTTCTCTGGAGGGGTAAAACTGTTTTTTCCTCAAGAACTGGACTTTAGCACCAACCGTCGTTTTCTCATAACTAATTCCCAGTCCCTGCTGATGACAAACATTCAACAAACAGCAGCACACTTCACTGCAGGAAAGGTGCTATTAGACTGATGGATTTGTAAAATGTGACACTTTCATTAGGGACCAAAGTTTTCCACTTCTAGCTTCCTAACCAGATCTTTTTCTTCAGTACAGTTTGAGAATGTCCACTGCCTTTTAGTCAGCTTCAAACACAGGGTGCATTTATTATTTTTCTTCTTTCTTTTTTTTTTCTAATTTTAATCACTAGTGCTAGAGATTTTTTAGAGATGCAAAGAGGGGGTGCAAAGAGGAGTGGTACTCTTCAATTCAACTTAAACACAAGCAGCCCTGTCTTTTAAGGCTATGTTTAGAAAAACCCTGAAAACTAGCCAGGTGGGACGTCAGAGATCTAAAATGCTAATGTTAGCACACCACACAAAGACATGCGACATGAAATGGACATAAGTGCAACAGCTGTGATTATAATGGCCCAACACGATTACCTTATCCATTTTTCAGCCTCCACTGAGGCGTGATGGACACAATGAAACAGGAGAGAGCAGATGTTGTGCTCTGCATTGTGGAGTCGCACAATGCAGAGCACCACTGATAACATCACAGGGCCAATCATACCGAGGAAAACAAACCCTGCTTTGGAAACTGCAAAATACATTGCTTTGTAACATACAGTACAGACTGATTATTGTCTTCCGATGAAAAGTAGCATTACTGCCAACTGATTGTTGTTACAACCTAAAACAAATAAAACTGAAACTGAACCCTAGTCCTGATAACACAATTACATTTTTATTTATTTTATGTTTTACAAATCTAGCATGCCTTCATCTCACCGATAAAACAGTCTCATACAAACTACAAGTGTAGTAATGTCTTGTGACTTCTCAAGACCCGGGGTGTGTTACGTCTACATGATGTAACATGACCAGATTACATGAGATTAGACATCAGCTCTCATCTGCAGGCTCCTAGTCCAGTTCCTCATTGACTGCATTAGGAACTACCTAAATCCTTATTATAGTCAACTTGATTCACCTCAGCTCATGGCAGTGGCACCATTCTGTTCAATAAGAAAATCCCTTAATAACCATGCCTTCTTTTTTTAAAATGCAGCTTCGCAACACTGTTTACTTGTTTTGATAGTGTGTCTATAAACCTAGTTTTCAGGGTCACCTGTGGGTCTTATCCTGCCCACATGAAAGAAAATGTTCACAGGCTAATAATACCCTTTAATGAATTATCTCTATAAACAAAATTGCACCCAGTGCAAGAGAATAACCAAATAGTTATTTAGAATTCCCCACCTCTTTTTCATGAAGCATTTTAAACGTTAGTGCTAATATACCAGGAGAGATTCATACTAGAGAAAAGTTCATGTTTTGCAGCTTTAATAACTCGAGACCCAGATATAATACAAATAATTAAACAAAACTCACACCCTGTGTTTATTTGGCTGCTCATGAATCATGTGAAGACCTCCCACAGACCAAATGAAGCTAATGTTTTTATCCTTCTGGGGTCAACAAACTTCCTTTCCCTGTCCTGTCCTGAGTCTGACGATACTACTCATTAGCTAGCCAAGATGCTAGCAAAGATTTTAGATAGCCTGCAAATTCTTTGGCAGTGACAAAACTCATAAGTGCATTATTATTACATATAATAGCAAGTTAACGCTGAGCCTTAAACTTAATGAAACGATTTTGTTCTGTGCAAGAAGAATTTTTCACAGATGACATGAAGGCTACAACATGCTAACAGCTAATAAACTTGGCTAGGTTGTCATTATGAACACTGTTATATAAAAGGTAAAGCTTATTAGTATGACCACTTTTTCTGAAGTGAATGGACCGATTGTAGATGTATAGATACAGTAAATGACAGGAGAGGGGGGAAAAAACATCAACATTTTAATCCTATTCGACTGCTATACCACCAAGTAGACGGAGCTAGTTTGTTAGCACAAGCTACTTCAGTCACACTTCATATATTCTCAGCAACTTCATCCGAAACTTACCCTGAGAGAAGTTGCCCTTTTCATTTTTACAATAGCCACAACGGTAACCATCATCTCCACCAAAATACTCTACAATCGTGTAATTTTGATTGCCTGCCATCTTTACTGTCCACTGACAGCAGTAATGATCTGGTCACCTGGGATGTACTGCTGATTATGAACTCCGCCCACAGTCAGTACGTCAGCACTGTTGCGTTGAGGGGATGTAGGAGTTTTGAAAGCTTCTCAAAAGGGAAATGTTCCTTAATCTCTGGATCGTCGCAACTGAGGCGAATTTCTGATTTTTATTTTTATTTATTTATCCAGTTCTTGGAGAGGAAAAATAGATTCTACACTCCCTTTACAAACAGTCTGTACAATAATAAAATTCAGAGCATAACTAAGGCAAGCCATTTCTTTTTCTTCAGATGTTTATTGCTGGTTGATTTTATGTTGATGTTTCAGTTAAAGACGGGGAAACGATAAGTTACACCTTATCTTTGTACAAAAAGGGGTGGGGGGGGTATACATACACTCTAGTGTGATGATGTGTATCTGAGAAAGAATATGATCAAGTATGTGTCACATAAGAGTCTTCATAATTAGTTTTTGTGATGTAAAGCCCTTTGATGCACTTAGTGAGATTAATGCTTTATAAATAGTTTGACTGAAATAATAGTCAGCATTAACATTTAAGAGTGGAGTACCTTTACTAAATGGAGCAATTACTAAAATCAGACCGTGCTCAGGCAAGTGATAATGACGCACAAACCCATGACTTAAGAACTGTACACCATATTTATTAAATTATCTGTGCAAAGAAGGACAGCAAGATAAACCTGAACCAAGATCCCGCACAAACACTTGCAGAAAAATAAAAGACCAAGGGAGAGTCTGCATGTAAAAAAATAAATTAGAAAAATCACAGTGGGGTAAGTGATTACGTTTTCTGCTTTTTATAAAAAGTCTGCAGGGGAAAGAGCTTCATCGATGTCAACATTATCGCATTTTTAAGCTTTAACACAATTCATTTCCACTGATCAGCTTTTCTTAGAACCACTCACTTTCTTAGGAGAGATTTGCATGGATCTAAAAACCAGATTGACAGGTTTAAAGACAGGTTCACAAAAGAACAAATTTAGCTGTCCTTTGAAAGTAGCATCCATTCTGCATGTAAGTTTTTGTGGCAACATTACACAGGTTATAAAGCAGCAGCTAGCAAGTAGAAATGTTACTTTAATAAACTCTGGATAGACATCTGTTCTGTTGGCTCTTTGAGACAGTGCTCCATCTTGGGTACCTAATTAAAATTTCCCTGAGGCACAGGGATGTTTTCATGAAGATATTTCATGCTGCCTTGTTCTGAGAAGTCAGCTACAGTGTGACCCTCCCCTCGAAGAACCCATTTAGTAGTAAGAAGTCCCTCCAAACCCACCGGACCCCTGGCATGTATCCTTGCTGTGCTGATGCCAACCTCAGCTCCTGCACAGGAAATTGTACAAGTTAGACCACGGTTTACTTAGATTTGTAAAAGAACGTGTGCAGATGAAGTGTTCATACCGAGACCGAAGCGGTAGCCATCAGCGAAGCGAGAACTGGAGTTCCAGAAAACACAGGCGCTGTCCACCTGCTGCAAAAACTGCTCAGCTGTATCCTCGTTCTCTGTTACTATGACATCTGTGTGGGAGCTGCCGTATTTGTGGATGTGGTCCACAGCATCATGCATGCTGTCGACCACCTCAATGCAGCATTCTAGGTCACCATATTCTGTGCGAAGAGACTTCACCTCAGATGGGCTGAAAGTTAAATAGGATGCAAACCGGGGGCCTGCATGAATCTTTACCTTAAATAAATAAAAAAAATTAAAAAAAAACATGAAAAAAAAATGAACAAAAAAGGTTCATATAATTTTATTTGTGGCCTAAATAAACTTTTTTGGATTTCTTACTTGCTCTGTTCTCAGCATGTCAATGATCTGGTCAAACAGAGGAGTACGTAGCAAGTCTCTGTGAATGAGGAGGGTCTCCATGGCATTGCAGGCAGCAGGGTAGTCACATTTGGAATCTCTGACTAGAAACAGAGTTTTTAATAATCATTAAGCAGCTCTGGGTAACCCCAAGACAGGAATAACCACAGCTTCTTCTTTTTTAACATCACATGGACAAAAATAAAACAAGATTTTTATCCAATTGTGTAACTCATTGATCACTTTCACAGAAAAGCCTTCACAGCTTCATGCAGTTTACACTTACCAACTTCAATAGCTTTGTCTATGCTGGCTTCGCTGTCTATATAGACATGGCAGACGCCTTCACTGTGGCCCAACACGGGAATGCCCTTAGCTGCCCTTTGGATGTCTCTAACCAGCTGGGATGAACCTCTTGGAATGATTAAGTCTATCATCTTGTCCAGTCTGCACAGATCCTCAACTTCCTCACGTGTGCTCACCTGCACAACAAAGTCAATTTTAAACATATGACAAATAGAAATACTATAATAATTACAAGGAATTTGGATCCAAGTTTGTTAAATCAATGGTTTTCAGTCTCACCAGCTGAATGGCATCTGCAACTCCATGGATTGAAAGTGCTTCCTGAGTGAGCTGATGCAGGATTTTATTGGTGTTGAATGCTTCTTTACCACCCTTCAGCAACAAAGCATTTCCACTGGCGATTGCTAGCGCCGACACCTGCAATCCAATATTTAAAACGACTTTAATGCTTTATTACTCCTAAGTAGAAAAAAAACCATGTGCAAGTTTTGTGCATGTGAAATGGCTGCACCTTTTTATTGGCTACATGTGCACCTCTGCAAGTAAAGAAATTGTTGGAAACTTGCAGAGTTGCCAACTTACTGACTCCATCACTATACTTACTGAACATTCAGACCTAGCGACTCTGTTTTTATTTATTCATTTTATTAAGTAACTGACGACTAATTTAGCCACTTTTTCTGGCAGTCTCTCTTATCAGCAGCAGAGGATGACTGTCCTTTTGCATCTCAGCCGCTGGGGTCACCTGCAGGTTAACTGCTGCAGTATCACCTGAATGGCTGTCAGTCCACAAGCACACAATGAAAACTCAGTCCCGACTTACTGAGCTTGTTTCACAGAAATACTGTTTTAAGTTTTAAGAAGCTGTTTGATGTGTTTTGAACAGACAAATGACATCATCGCCATCTTACTGATCAGATGTGACAACCTGCTTGTCGGTCCACAGTGAGAATTTTAAGAGAAAATTTTAGATTAACTGGATATTTATACAAGTTTGGGGTCTTTATTTTTTATTCTCTTAACCATCGCTTTCTTCTTAACATCATAGAAGATTGAGATTGTCATTTTGCTTTTTCTCTGTTCCAGCAGAGAAAGAGACCTGATGGCTGAATTTCATTTTGTCACTTCTTTAGAAGGAAGCAGCTTCACACAGTTTTGATATTCATCCTACTGACTTATTAGCTTTTCATCCTGGTCATATATTTTTAATTGTATTACTATATTTAAATTGAAATTAATAGAAAATGTTTTAACTTTTATGTAAAGAGAAAGCTAAATGTGCTTTTACATCAAAACTTGTTGCACTTCTGTTCATATAGATGAAGTTTTATTATAAAGTTTTGTTATAAAGTTTGCAGAACACTAGTTTTAAATCATCACTGAATTTTTGTGATTAATTATTAAATGAATCAAATAAAAAATTATGAAAATTTTTAAATCACCACCAATTAAAACCAAACCAGAAGAAACTGAACTAAAAAACACTTTTATATGTCTGTTTAAGCTTTTGTAAGATTTTTAGAAGACTTCATAACATTAAAATTAAGATTAGGTTGTGCACCCTTTTTGCTGCAAGTTATTTTTCCGCTCTGTTAACGTATGGTCTGACCTGTGGGAGGCAATCAGGACGTGACTCAAAAATAACCAGCAGGACACCAATGGGGACTGTGATCTGCTCCAGCTCTAGATTGTTCGCCACTCTGGTCCTCCTGAGCACTCGACCAACGCTATCCCTGGAGGAAACGGCAAGCTGACGCAGGCCAATGGCAAGGCTATTCAGCTTAGCAGTTGACAGACTCAAGCGATTGATCAGAGGCTGGGACAAACGACCTGGGATGAAACAAAATCATAAATAACTAACACCGCAAAACTCTGCTGGTTCATGGTGGAAATAATGGTTTTGTTTTCAGCAAAACAGTAGAAATGAGAAACAACTCCTGCCAACTATACAAGCATCTGAAAACCTCTGGAACCCAGCCTATTTTCTTTAGTCTCTAAATGGAGTAAAAAGGGATTTGCATATAGCTGTGGATTAAATTAAGCTCTCTATCTCCCTCTGTACCTGCTGCAAACTCCATGTCTTTCCTGTTGGCGTTGAGTATCTCATCTTTCTTCTCTGTAAGCATCTCAGCCAAACAACAGATGATCTCTCCTCTCTGAGAAAAAAAACAATTACCATTAAGTCATTGAAACACACTATAATCAAGAGTAATCAAAGCTACTAATTATGCATCACTAAAAACAAGGATAACACTTTATCCTTTACAACTTGTAAAGATTTTTTTTCCCCCTCACCTGCTCAGGGAGCAGCGAAGCCAGAGTCCTGCCTGCATGCCGGGCCATCTCTGTCTGCTGCTCCACAGTTGGACCTGACAGTGTTAATATTACGCACATGAAATATAACAGAATGGATGCAAAATTGCATGAGGTTGTTTTTTTTGTGTGATTTCTCTCTATACCTGCAGGTTTCACTTCAGAGAAAAAGGTGCCAACTTTTTTCCCTTCCACAATGTCTGTGATGACGTGGCCTGTTACTTTAGGATCTGTGCCGTTGGCAATGATGACGGAGGTCCCACCCTGCAGTGCCCAAAGGGCTGCTTTCACCTGATTAAAACAGCCTGATTGAGTTTCGTGTAACTTTGTCATAACTGTCTAACACTGCCATATTTACTGTCGACTGTGCCAACCTTAGCTTCCATGCCGCCAATGCCAACTCTGGACTTGGTCCCATATGTGATGGACTGCTGGTCCCCAGGATAGAATATATCGATGAGCTTGGCATCATCTGTTCCTGGAGGACTGTCGTATAATCCTGTGAGGTACATATTAGTTTATTTTTTTGGGTGTTTGTTTTTAAAAAAAACAAGCAATTACCTTTGGATAAGTAGTGGAGATACAAGTTTACACATTAAATATTTAAATGCAAATTAAAGTAAGAGGCATCAAATTAGATTTGAAATTTCTGTACCTTGAACATCAGACAGGGCAATAAGAAGGTCAGCTTTCATTTCAACAGCCAACCGTGCAGCCAAGCTGTCATTATCCTTGATGCTTATTACCTGAAATAAAAACATGTCACAGTAAGTTAAATGCCAGAACAACATACTGTTAAATACGCTGCCAAATAACACAAGTCTCTGAAACAACACGTGTCACCTTTCATCCAGCCTGAGAGACAGAAAAGAAACCACCACACAATGAACAGGGTGAAAACATGTGATACTAATGTGTTTTAAGGTTAAATGATGTCAGTAATAATGGAAACGGAAATGAAAAGACACATACATGTTTCACTGATGCACCGGGTTTATCAATCCACCATCACAATTTTGCACCTCTGTTAGCATTCCCAGCATGCCCATCACACAGTACCCACATTTACCCCCTGTAGATCACTGTTGGGCACAGGGGGCGGAACAACTGCATCGTTGGTGTTGATTATTGGAACAATGTTCATCCGCAGCAGTTCATGCAGCGTGCTGTTCAGGTTACGTCGTTTCTGCTCATCATGAAAATCCAGGTTGGTGACAAGAATCTGATTAGGCAATAAACAAAATGTAAAAAAAAAAAAAAGAGCAAATTGTTCCCCTCCCCCCTCCAATTTCCTATTATTTTATTTTAAGGAAAGTCCAATACATACTTGTGCGGTGCAGATGCTGTATTGGGTGAACATAGCCTCGTACAGTGCCATCAGACCACTCTGTCCAGCAGCTGCACAAGCTCGAGCCTCCAAAACTGGAACTGACTGAATAATATATTTAACTGTAACATCTCCTGGCTTGAAATGAAGCAATTGCTTACATATCAAGAGAAAGAGTGAAGCTGAGGTAAAATATATGATTTACCATGTCTTTGAGTTGGGTTTGTCCAGAGTGTAGGGCCTGCCTGACACTCTGAGACAACAATATCTCATGTCTCAGTCTCTGCTTCCCAAACGCCACAGCACCACTTGTAACAATCATCATCTCCCTGCCTTGATTCTGCAGCATGGCCACCTGACAGTACACACAGACCATAGCTTTCAGCCTTTCAAGTTAAAGCCGAGGACGCTTGTAATCAAGTGTTGGTCAACTTTATTACCTGCTCTACTATTGAGGCCAGCCGTCCCAGCGCCAAACCGCACTCATCTCCACGTGTAACCACAGCACTCCCCAATTTCACCACAATACGTTTGGCCTGCTTTAACTCACTGCGGTGGGCAAAAGATTTGCCATGTGGTCTTGGGAGGGAAACTGCAAAGAATAAAAGTTACACATTTTAATAAGTATCGACATACAACCAAAAGTAATGTTACTCATTCAATAGTTTGAGAACTTGCTTTCTCCTCTGATACTATGGAAGAGTTAGGTGGTAACTTACATTTAGCCTGGGAAAACGCTCTGATGGAGGCTGCACACACATTTGACTGCCGGATTTTGGATGGCAAGCGAGAGCACATGGCCAGCCTGGCAAACATGGCAGTGAAACCTGAGAACAGTGGGGACAAAAACACACAAATGAGTGTCAGGCTACGGCAACAGTGGGATAAACTCATCTTCAATAAGCCCCTTTTAATACACGACAGTCCTGCTGTATGGGTGTTCACCTGCTAATGCCAATAGAGTACAATTCTGACCAACTTTATTAAGTATGGATCACTTTTACTCCCAGTGAAATCTTTTGGTCAAACGTTTCCATGTTATCGATGACTGACATTTGAAAATGACACACTGACCCAATAAGATGTTGTTGGCACAAAACTAGCCCAAAAATACTGTAAACTATAGGTAAAAAGACTGTGTTCCACACAAATAAATAGAAATACATACGATAAAACTGGCTTGGAAGTAGGTAAGTCAGACAACAAGTTCTTCTTAACAAATGCAACTGTTGTTAAAATATGCTGTAGCTAGCTAATGTTAGCTAGCTACAGCCACTATTGCGAACAGCTGTTTACAATACAAACGATTAAATAAAGTTTGAATGACAACGCTCTTTACCTGACAATGTGAAGATCTAGAAAATCTATCTCTGAGACACTTGTGTATGCACTTCAAAGAGAGGGACACGTAAACAGTCAGACTGTCTGTGTCTCACTGCCACATCCACAGCCCACGTTGTTTGCGAGGTAAAGAAACGTGCTATTCACAAACAATAACTACGTTGAATATCTGGAGACATGGACGTGATGAGTGGTAACGTAAGGACGTTTTACGTACGCAGAAATAGTGTTCGTTAAGGGGGACGTAGCCTAGTTACCCATCAGATTTTATTACAATGCTATAAGAATTTCATTTGTCATTGCTTAATAGTTTGAAAATGCTTTGTATCTTACTTTATTATAATACGTGCCATCAAAACTGCTGGTTATGTATATTTTTTTCCTCAAGTTTTGTAAATGCAGCAACGTATACATTTGCTATAGTTTAAAAGCCTACTGAGGTCTCTTATTCATTTTAGTCAAATGCATTTGGTGTTACAAGAACAATTTTAGGCTAATTGTTATAAAAATAAATAAATAAATATTTAAAAAAAAAAAAAAAAAGAATTAAATTTGACCAAATAAGTCAAGATTGATGTCACGCAGATTTCTAAACAAACTTTTTACAAAATGAGATCTCAAGATGCAGGTGAAAGCCACAAAGTGGTCCAAATGATTATTTCTTCACATTACTGTGTTTTCAAAGTCCAGCTCAAACTCTTAAACACACTTTTAATGGTTCTATATTATGGATTCATTTATTATAACTTGTTGGGAAAGACAGTCAGCTGTATGTGTATGTCTCCTGAGACTTCAGCTGCTGATACAGTAACAACCCATTGGTAGTAATCTGACTCTAGTGCTCAGAGAGGGCATGTACTTGCCAAGAGAGGCCTGTGAAACATTAATGAGCAAGAAGTCCAGGAGCCCACTGCACGCTCGCCTTCCATAACAGGTGCAAGCAGAGCTATGGAGCCTTTTGAGCAAACTTTAAAGTGTCCCGTCTGCCAGGATTTCTTCACCGAACCTGTGACGCTCCAATGTGGACACGACTTCTGCCTCACATGCATCCAGGCTGTCTGGGAAACAGATGTGTCCCCGGAGGGCCCCTTCTTCTGTCCAGAGTGTCAGATATTTCTCCCCTCTGGCCTCGCTCTGGAGATAAATGCCGAGCTGCAGAAAAAAGTGATGGACTTTACTGGAAGTAGACATTTAGGAGAAGCAGAAACACAGACAACCACTCCAAGAAGCGAAACCAAATCATCTTTAAGTGTCTACTGTGACCATTGCATAGAGAAGCCATCTGTGGCTATAAAGACTTGTTTGACCTGTGATGCATCACTGTGCCAGGCTCATGCCCTACTACACCAGCAGAGGTCTGCTCTGAGGGAGCACACAGTGGTGGAGGTGACCAGGGATCTGTTGTCTCTGAAATGCAGGGAACATCGTGATGAGCTTAAGCTCTTCTGTATGGAGGAAAGGGTCCCTGTGTGCTGCTTGTGTGTGCTGGTTGGCATGCATAAGCACCATAAGGCATCTCAACTGCACCAAGCTACTGCAGACTTCAAGGTGAATATTATTCATTTTTTGCTTTCTGTCTATCTGTTTTGTTTACTTGCAGGATTTTCTCCTTTACTCTTTACTCTGGAGTTAATTTTCTATCGGCATGTTTTACTTGTCTTTACATGTCTTTAGAGTATGTTGGAGACAACCATCAACCGTCTGCTACAGAGGAGATGTGAAGCAGAGCATGCCATCAAGGACTTGGAGTCTTTGTATACACAAACTGTGGTATCATCACTGTGATGCCATTTTCCAAATTATGTTCGTTTGGGTTTTGTTGTCACTAAAAGTTTATTTCTTTACCAGAAATCTGCTGCAGATTTCAGAGAGAGAATCTCAGACAAGTACAGCAGGATTCGCGTGGTGCTGGATGCCGATGAACGTCTAATGAAGCAAATTATAGATGCAGAGGAGACATACATGACAGACTGGCTGGAGGCCCAGAGGGGCATCGTGGAAACTCAAATCAAAGAGATAGACAGATTCAGAGCTTCTAGCAAGTCACTTCTCCAACAAACAAACAACCTTCAGTTCCTACAGGTAAGTTACAGAGCCTGCAATGCGTTTGTTCAGTTATAGCATAATTAGTTTGTCGTTTAAGTTCAGGGTCAACTGGAAAATGTTCATAAAAAGGTTTAACTGCTTTATGTGTCTCATACTGTACAACTCTGTAATTACAGCATACATATATATATATATATATATATATATATATATATATATATATACACATATATATATATATATATATATATATATATATATATATATATATATATATATATATATTACAGTTGTTCAATATAGTGTTATAAAGTCAACCATGCTTAACTTTCTGAAACAAAACACATTACTGAATATATTTGGCAGTATTAATCTTTTTTAATTTAATAAATCATCAAAAAATGGTTTGGTGCAGATGCTGTGGTGAGTATATGTTGGGATACCTGGTAACAGATGTTTGGTTACCTATTCAATTAATATGTAGGATCTATCTACCCCAACATCCCCTTTTATTTAAAGTGTATCACACTGATCAACAGGCAGGCAATAATTAAATGAATGTATTTCATGGTGTTGTTTCAACAAACAAATTTGGACTCCAGACAAGGGATTTCTGACCCTAAGTATCAGCCTCTTTAGTGGAAGAGAGGAAGCAGCTGCTGAAATTTGGCTTTCTATCTCTGCAGACCCACAATAACAACATTAGTATGCAGGCAATGAAAGAGGGAAACATCCAAACAGTTTGAAGTATTGTCAGATTTAAAGGCATGCTGAATTTTTTGTGCAACTGCAATGCAAATATTAACCTTCAACCTGTTCATTTTCAATAGCAAATCACAGCACAGAATCTTTGGTGAGTGTAAAAACATAAATTGTTCTGCTGTAACAGTAAAGTTTTACTCCATGTAATCACTTGGTTAACCTTCTTCAGGTATGTTTTTGCATTGCAGTGATCCTTTGGATTTGCCACCAGTCCAGACAGTAAACCGGGATCTTTGTGACCCTGAGAAACTGAGAACAGTTGAGAGGCTGGTAGATGACCTCTCACTCGCTCTGTCCCAACATTTTCCCCGAATGTGGTCATGTTAGTAAGGAATCCAACATATTGCAAACAAAATTGAAGGCCTACCGTCTCCATAGTTGTTTAATAATGTTTTTTTGTTTGTTTGTTTGTTTTTTTTTGCAGATCTAACTTCACCTGCTTTAGACACAAAAACAGCCCATCCAAACCTGGAAATATCCAAAGACAATAAACAAGTGTACTGGAGACGCCAGCCTGCCAGTGAAAGACTAAGCCCACAACCTTATGATTCCCAGTACAGCGTCCTGGCTAAGGAAAGTTTTACCAGTGGCCAATATTACTGGGAAGTCATTGTGCAGGACAAACCATTCTGGATGATAGGTGTGACCACTGGCTTAGTTGATAAGAAAGACATTCCAGCTCAGAGTTCTTGCAGCCTGGGTGTGAACAGCACTTCTTGGTGCATCTACCATGGAGATGGACGGTATCTGGCATGTCATGACACGCAGGAGAAGCAGCTGTCAGTTGCAAAGATAGTAAGAAAGCTGGGAATACTGGCAAATATCCAGAAGGGGGAGCTGTCATTTTACAATGCAGACACCATGACACTGCTTCACTCATTTTGTGTGCAGTACACAGAGCCTCTATATCCCATGTTTAACCCATGCATTGATATAAATGGAGCAAATAAGCAAGCTCTTACTTTGTTTGGGATTAAAGATCCCTGGAACTGGCATGTAGATGAGAATGAAAATCCATCCTAGAAGGCAACTTTTAATCACTGTTGTGAAATAAGAATCATTGATCAAATTACTTTTACTTCCATCAGGGCAGAGGTTATGTATTTAGATTTTTTTAAGGTTCTTTAAGGATCTTTTGCCATTAGAGCTTCTAACTAAAAGATAATTCCCACAATTACTGGCAAAAAAAAAAAGGGGCAAACAGAATGGCTCTGTGGATGCTTGCATTCTCTGAGGGCTTCTCGTTTGTTTTGTCTTTATTCCAGTTTCGCTTATGAAATTACACAGTGGCGATGTCTAGCAAACCCTTAGAGAGCTGGTTTCTCCGACTCACTCAAATTTATAATAATATTTAATAGAAGCTTCTACAACCACAATTCTAAAATGATTTTGATACTATTTAAAATGTAATAAAAACTGAGTGTAACTATTTGCAAATCTTTATAAACTTATATCTTATTCTCAGTAGGACATAAGCAGCAAATATGTTGACAATGACACATTTTATGAAAAATTTTAGCTTATTTTCAATTTCACAGTAGCAATGCATGTAAAACGAGTTGGAACAAGGGCAACAAGGGGCTGAAAAAGTAATTGGCACGAATCAAAAACAACCGGAAGGTGTAAAAGTAGCATTTCAGAGAGGCAGAGGTTCACCAGTCTTCAACAAACTGCATGTTAAAGCTGTGGATCGATATAAAAAAAATGTTTCCATCATTTACTCCTCCATTTAGGGAAAGTAAGTAAAAGATCTTGTGTTAAATACTCCTAAAAGATTCATTCATCCATTCATTCATTTTCTGAACCGCTTATTCCAATTCAGGGTCGCGGGGAAGCTGGAGCCTATCCCAGCTGGCTTTGGGCGACAGGCAGGGTACACCCTGGACAGCTCGCCAGTCCATCGCAGCCTAAAAGATTCAGTAGGGAGGAATCTCTGTGTCCAGAGGTCAAAATCGCATGCTCAGGTGAAATTGACAAGATTCTCTAATTTACTGCATGGGCTCATGAATCTTTCCAAAAATCACCGTTTACCATGAGATCCACATTTACAACTAAATGGTCCTTCATGGAAAGGCAGTGGGGTGTGTCAGTACAATCCAGTTATCACACAGTTAAAAAGCCTGCATCTCTGATGGGATTGGGATGCATCAGGGCCGATGGCGTCGGCTTCACATCAGCATTGCTTAACTGGAAGAGTTCAGGTGGTGAACTGGCTTACCTGCAGTCCAGACCTTTTACTCATGAAAGGTCTGGGCCAAAATAACAGGGGTAATGAAGGCCTTCGACTGTTTAGCAGCTTCAAACTGGCATCAGATCAGACTAGGATAGCATTCCCCTCCTGAAACCACAATGAGTAATCTCCACACTTCCCAGACAGTTGATGCTGGGATGCTACACAATGTTATAACATCATCCTGTTCCAGTTTTTTTTTTTAGATGTTATTGCCATCACATTTAAAATGAACTAATCATGAAATGTTAAAAATTTTAAAATTAATTATCTGATATATTGTTTGTGGTCTATTAAAAATAAAAAATATTGTATAGAAGATCTACAGATTATTGCTTTCTTTTTCATTGACATTCAATGCAGCATCACAGTTTTTCTGGGGTAGTGAGGAGGAGGGGCTGGGGGGGTGGGGCGGGGGGGGGGGGGGGGGGTATAGTTACATGTAATACTGTATGTTTCACCAGTAAAAAGGAGGTTGGAGGTTTATGGAGCTCTGATGATGTTTCTGTTTTGATATTATTGCGATGCTGTTATCCTAACACTTAATCCTAACATTTAATCCTAAGGATAAACGCTATTTAATAACTATAATTTCTGGAGCACTTTTTCAAAGTGTCCTGTAAATATTTCATTAAGTTATTTCAAGTCCACGTTCAATTTGCGCGTTTGTTCTGAAGCTAAGTCTATCTCTGTTCACTGCAGCTTGTGTTTGATGCAATATAGTTCAGGAAGTACCGTAAATGACCCGTGTTTAAACCACTGGCTTGTTCTTTGTGCAACTGTCTTTTCAGCTCACCAGTGCATGCAGGACATGCATGTCTTTGGTCTCACATGTCAGTGGCCCTTGCTGCCCTGCAGCAAACAATGCAGGTCAAGTAACCCAAGCAGCAAGACTATGTTTCCACAGAAGGGCGATAAACCCGCTGGTTTGCACAATTATTTGCACGATCTAGTTTTTCTCTTCTTTTTTCTTTTGAACACAATCATCTTTAGGAAGATGGCACAGACTCAAAGTTCATATTCAAAATAGGATTTTGGAGAGAAAATATCTCATCACAATATGAGGACATTTCATGCAGAGACAATGCAGATGCATTTACAAAACATATCATTTCCTTATTGGCAACAGATCTTTTACTTACTTGCTCTAAATCCCTAGTGAGTGAAAAAGATGCTTAATTAGAAACTTACACTTTGTCTCTCAGTGAGCAGAAGAGAGTGCCAACTTTATTGACTCCTTACTTTTTCCACATTTGTATAATTTCTGCCATTATAACTGAGTATGATAAAATGATCTCCAACTTTTCTGTAAACCTATAAACAACTTTAAACAAATTAAACATATTTAGAACATCTAAATATTATTACAGTCTGACTGATTATAATGTAGTGCAATTGCATTTGTTGTGTAAATTAGAACTATAAAAGAAGTGAAATATAAGATAGAGCCAGATAAGTCACAAGTCAAATCACGATAAGATTGAATTTATAAGCAGGTTTTTGGCTGCATGCATGTTGAATACTCGTAACTTCAGGCTGCTTGTGGAGACGCTTGAGTCTTTGACTTGATCCAGTTCAGGAACTGGGTGACTCGTGTGTAGACTCCAGGTTTGTTCTTCTGTCCACACTGGTCTCCCCAGCTCACAAGACCATAAACAACACTGGTGGCATTGTCTTTACAAGTCAGTGGTCCTCCAGAGTCCCCCTGAAAAAAGAGATGGATAGGAAATGTTCAACAACTCACTACTTTCTTTTTTCTTTATAAACCAACCAATTACATGTTATTAATGTGCTTTTTCTGACAGGATGCTTTTAGCAAAGAATCTGTTTGACTAACCTGGCATGAATCCACTCCTCCTGCTAGATGACCTGCACAGAACATGGTATTATCCAGAACATTGCCATAAACCTTTGGTTCAGAGCACTTTTCCTGGTTGATCAGTAGTACATTGGCCTCCAGCAGGTGATTGGAACCATAGTCAGCTGTAGAGATAAGGTGGAAAAACATTACCCACTAAAGCAACAGATGCCAAAGATCGAAAATCTGCCTTACATTCCTCGGTAGCTCCCCATCCAGAAATGGTACACTCCATCCCATCAGGCAGTTGTGCATCAGGCAGGCAGGCTGTCTTCACAAACTGTGTCTCATTGGCACAAAATCCATCTTTGCCCTTCAGCCTTAGCAAAGCTTTAAAAATGTGGTTCAGATAGATGTCACAATATTTGTATATTTGTATGTTAAATACAGATTACTTTGAGTTAAACAAGGGGAGAGGTTTGTGCAAGAGTATTACCTATATCATTGTAAACAGCTGCAGAAGTGGATCTGTAGTTCTCGTGCACAATAGCCTTTTCAACTTCCACAATTTGAGCTGTGGGGTCCACCTTATTCAGTGACAGGCCTCCCATGACCACCTGCATGTCCTTGTTTCGTTCACTGTGGATGTACAAACAAGTCAGTGAAGTTTATGTCTGCATGATGTGCAGGATATGGGGTGCAGCATTCTTACATGCAGTGTCCAGCTGTGAGAACCCAGCAGCTCTCGATGAGAACTCCTCCACAGACATGTCTGTATGCCTGGGGGGAGTTCTTTGGCTTCTCCTGCACAGACACCTGCCACGGTATTGCTCCTGGTGTGACTTTCAGACCCCCAAAAATTCTTGTTACTGCCTTTTTCGGCTGGGGATTACCACAGGTGAGAAACTGTTGTGGTGCAGCAGTAGTATCAGGGGTGACAGTAGAAGGTTGTGGAACCAGAGTGGGCTTCACAGACGGTGGTAGGGTTGTCGACGGTAGTTTAGTAGATGCAGGCTGAGGATCTGTAGGAGCAGTTGGCACCACATCTGAAAACAGAAATACAAGAAGCTCACACAGTTGCTATACTGACCAGCTGAACTAAGAAAGATATACATAGCTTTAAATCTGAAATCTGACCTGTTGGATTAGGACACTGCATCACACTGCAGTAGTCCCAAAGCAACCTGCGGCCCCTTCTGTAAAAACACCACGGCCTCGGCTCTCCATCTGGGTTTCTGCACGATTTAAAATATGCAGCTGAGCTTCCTTTTTTCAATGTTGTCCAAAACTTAGCATGCAATACAGTTCTTTATTTCTCGTCTGACCTGCAGAAGTTGTGAGGGCCAAGCCCATCACTATCCTCAAAAGAGTTGAAGGGGTCCGAACCTTTCTCCAGAATAAAATGAGAGTTCCAGTTGAGGCAATCGTAGCCATCATCAGTCTCACTTACATTGCCACGATATGTCTCCCCGTCATCCACAAAGCAGTCATCCGGACCTGAGAAACATATCACGTCCAGTCAAACATAAATTATGATAAACTGTGTTGGGAGTATAAGAACAATCATGCAGAATGCACTATTTACCAACGTGACAGAAACTCCCACTGAAGCCTTCAGGGCACTGGCAGTCGAAGTCATTACCGTCCTTGATGCACTGGCCACCATTTTTACACGGATTTGGCTCACACACCGAGTCTTTGAATGAAAGCAGTTTATTTGCCTCCTCTCAGAAACTTTAAAATGTATTAAAAAGCAGCCTTCTGTCTTATGTAGCTAAAGATATATATCCCTTACATTGTTTGCAGTCTGGGGGCTGGAAAGGTGCCTCACATTTGCATTCATAGTATGGCTTAGTCGAAGTCAGCACACAGTCACCACGTCCACACCTGCCTCTCCTACAAACCCTTGGTCCTGACACAGCAAAAAGTGTACATTTTTTCCATACTGGTATGAAATTCAACAGCAGTATCAAGAAGAATAGATCTTTTCTGACCTTTCTCACATATTCTCCCCTTAAAAGGGTTGGGACAGTCACATTTGAATTTTCTTTTGCCTTTTTCTTTACACACACCATTGTTGAGGCAAGGGTTTGGATTACATTGGCCTGATGAATTAAGAATGAGAAATTTATTGTAAAAGATAAATTAGATCATTTCAATGCAATGCAAAATATGATGTGACATCATAGCATCATCCCAGCATTTGTAAGTTTTACCTTCTGGATCCTGAAGTTCCAAAAGCCAGTCTGAATTACTTGGGTCTTCCTCATCATCGTCATCCGATGTTTCGCGGAAGAAAAAGTCTAAAACATAATTTTCCTTTAGATTTAGGACATTCAGCCTTTTTGTGTTGACCACAAAAACATTTGCATATATAATATTTAAAAATAAGAACCAGAAGATGCGCTTACCTTCAATTATGTCTTCAAACCTTGGTCTCTTTCTCTCACGCATACCATGTTTGTGATGTTTGCTATGTCTTCTCTCTTGTGATTCCGGGTGCCCCTTTTTGTGTTTGTGTTTTGACTAAATAAAAACAAATTCAAAATCTATAAATTTCAAAATATACAATGTTATCATTTGAAATTGTTCTTTGGTTAATCCTTCACACTACAGCATCACGTCGTGCAAAATTAACCTTTTTAAACAGGAACTTGGTATACCACATTTTATTCACAACATCTGAAAAAAAGATCTAATCCATGTGCTTATTGCTAAAAGACAGCACTTCAGTAGCAAAATGGATACATACTTCAGCAGGTATAAGGAGCACTGCTAAGAAGAGGCAACAGAAGAGCAGCTTCAAGTTCATGCTGGCAGCAGATCAGGCGACTTTCAGGACAGTGAAATGGGACTGGGAACCCCAACACTTTTCTAAACATTTGTAGAAGGACACTAACCTTTGAAACATTGGTTTTCTCTGGCATTCATCCATGTTATTGGGTCAATTTTACTGATCTAAGCTCTACTGGTACAGGGTAGTTATTCCAAAACACAAAAAGATTTAAAAAAAATTTTTAAAAAAACACTTGATGTGAACAAATAATTGATGTCAAACTGTAATTTTTCTGTGCAACATGTGAAATATTTTTCAGTAAAAAGCATTTAAATGAAGTGTAGCACAATAGCTCCCACACACCCACATGCAACACCAAGGCTCAGAGAGCATGTTTGCAAAGAGCTCATTATTTGTTGGTAACATAGACTTTGGATCGACACACACCATGTTCACCTGAGGACAAATTACTTTGTGTAATTTTACTCTCTTCATACACTCCAAAGCAAAGTGAAGTACTTTTATTTAGAGACAGTATGTATTTACTGCCGAAGTATATGTATGTCATGTCTAACCCAAGTTCAAATTCAGTTTACCTTTATTACAAGTTTGCAGGAGCACATAGTTGAATTTTAAGAAATGCGTGTCATGTTTTTCTTCCATGACCTGCCGGCACTCATCAGTTGAAACTCTTTCCACCTGGGGCTTCCTAATTGCCTCTGCTGTGCTCATCAGTCTCATTCTGTTCACCTGGTCTTCTGCCCGTTTTATCATAACTCACAGCCTACATAAACACTCTCTAGTCTCTTCCCCTCAGCCAGATTTTCATCAGATCTTGTTTCTTGGATTTTCTGGACACAGACTCTTGCCTTGTCTCTGGACCACCGAGCCTCGCCTATCGTCCAGGCTTCATCTGCAACATAAACTTGACCTCACGCCTCCCTCCTGACCTTGTCTCTACAACCTGGATTCTCACAGCTGCTCTTGTCCCTGGATTGATCCTCTGCTCCTTAGCCTCGTCCTTCATTTCTCAAACTGGTTATTGTTCACAGCTACTTTGTGTGAGGCTGAACTTCCAAGTCTTCACATTAACCCCTTAGTGTATAATCTGGCCACCACGGACATGTCGTCCACACAGGAGTGGTGCTCATGTGTTGAAGAATCCATAAACAAATTGGAATCTAACATGCAGAAAATGCCTAACTAACTTCTCCGGCCACAGTTTCACTAATTGCTCCCTCTGGCTGATCTCCTGGATCTCATCGCCATGTCTCATCTCACCATGAACAACATCTGACTCCTGATGTGTTCACAGGTGAGCGGAGTTGGTGTCGACCCTTCATTACCCCGTGTAAGATCCACTTTGAATTGCTGCCCTCTTCCTTCCCATCTGAACAGGCTAGGATTCTCTAAATGATTTCACTTTTTTCAGGAAAAGCCAAGCTGTGGGGAACAGCTGAATGTCAGAGACACTCTCATCTGATACAGTTTTATAAGGATTTCAGTAGGGAGCTCATCAGAGTCTTTGATCCAGTTCCATCAGAGAGGGGGCTGCCCGGGGTTTATCATTAAAGCAAGGCAAAAGACTGGTCACTGACTATCATTGACTTCCAAACTCTCTGCAGAAAGCCGTTGGAATGACGAGGCATTATGTGATGGTTTCTATCAAGGACTCAATGAGGAGATTAAGGATAGGCTTGCTACCCAGGAAGCTCCTAGGAGTCTGGACCAGTTAGAAACATTCTCTTCCAGGATTTATCAGACTTCAGGAGCGGAGAGTGGAGAGGAGCCGTACCTCTCTGAACCAGGCCCCAGCCTGCAATGCAAACCTTTGGCACAGTCTTCTGTGGTTCCAGCTTCTTTGGAGAACTCTGTGGAGCCCATGCAGATTGGACGGACCTGCCTGACTCCCCAAGAGTGAGCATGATGTTGTAAAGGCATGCTTCTACTGGGGTGAGTGGTGATCTTTCACCGGTGACCATTAAAAGACCAAACTCAGTGGGAGAAGGGAGGTTGTTCCTGAGTCAGATGTTGGAGAAATCCTCTTTGGTTTCTGTTCAGGCACAGCTTAAAATGTTTTTTTTTTTTTTCCAGCATTTATTGACTATGGGGCTGATACTGAATTTATTGACGCTGGTTTGGTTAAATCTCTGAACATTTGGTCCCTCTTGTCAAGCTGCCATCATCTAAGGAACTTGGGGAGATCCTAGCCCAGGAGGTGTTCTGGTTACATTTGCTTCCTGTTGACATAGTCTCTGACAGTGGGCCTCAATTTGTTTCCAAGTTCTGGAAGGAATTCTGCAACCTCCTGAGTATCCAAGTAAGCCTCTCTTCTGGGTACCGTCCACAGACAGATGGGCAGACAGAGCAGGTCAACCAGGAGGTAGAGACTAAGCTCTGCATGTTGTGTGAACGAGAACCCTCTGTGGTCGTAGAACCTTCCCAGGGTAGAGTATGCCCTGAACTCACTGCGATCCACTGCCACAGGGTTGTCTCTGTTCTACACTGTTTATGGATACCAGCCGCCTATCATCGAACTACAGGAGAATGCTGTTACAGTGCCCTCTGCCTACCCTGTCTACACTGTTGGACAGCTCCCCGGCAGTGGGCCTGTGGGTTGAATTACCTGGTTGACTGGGAAGGCTATGGGCCAGAGCAGTGCTATTGGGCCTTTCCTCGTTTTATTATGAATCAGTCCCTTGTCCGGGAGTTTCATCTCCGCCATCCTGACATGCCTGGTGGTCCTTACAATGTGAAATGATTCTTGAGTGTTATTTTAACTGGCATTATGCTCTTATATAATCTGACTTTGTTTATTATTTCAGGGGAAATCAGAAGAATGCACATGGTCATGTATCACTGAGTTATGTTTTTCAGTTTATACATATTAACTGTCTCATGGTATATATTTCCAAATTTGACCCAAAAATAACCAACTAACAAAACAGTGTGTTTTTTATGATCTGGAGCAGACTCACCTAATTCATCAATGCTTGAATAACTAAATCTATATGATGTTCTCTCAGGTTCAAAACCCCATGCTGCCATATAGGACAAAGGAATAACCATTCGGCTACCCTAACCATCACTGTGAGTGGGCCGTCACAGAGATGCTAACATGGATTTAAGCTCTACTCATAAATAAATGCATGAAATTTGGTCATTAAAACACTTTAAAATGTTTGCTATTGGTTGCATAGAAAGTACAGATTTAGCTTGTAATTACTCAAGATTCTCATTAGAACAAGCAATCAGAGATCACTGGTAGGAGATGAAGAATTACATATAGTTATGGGTTTTGCATTGTTTCCGTTGTGGTCATGACCAGGACAGAGGGCCAAGTGGAGGCATTCTGAAAAGATTCCAGCACAAAAAGAGAAGAGGGGTATCATTTTGTCTGCCTCCAGAAACGTCACCAACCCTGCAGGGAAACTACATAAAACACCAATCCGATGGAAACGTTTTGTAAAAGGAAGCTGGTGAGGCACCCCTCCATGCCACGCTGTATATTCCCCGTCAAAGAACTCCACACACCAGGACTCAGCTCCCCGGCCAAGCCAGCAGTCCTCAGATGTGCCTTTGCGGGGAATAGTAGAATAGGTAAGGCCAAGCTCCCAGTAAGTCTTCCCAGTCACATCAATCTCCCAGTAATGGCGACCGAAGCTGAAGCCTTGCAAGCTGATGACGTTGAGGGTGGTGTCAAAGCGTCCAGCCACATCAGGAAGTTCCTGCCAGGTGTCTGTGTAGGCCACACTGTCACCTTGGGGAGAAACAATCAGCTTTGGGTGGGCTGTCTCTGGATCCAGTTGCACCTCGCTGGAATCTGAGGACACATTTTTTAACATTTTTACATGCAATGGATGCTGAATAGGTTTTCATTTTTATGATTGATAGTAGAAATAAAGGGTGAACTGACAACTCTTCATAAGCTTCTTGATTAAAGGGGTCTGTGAGGAGATAAGCAGAAGCATGCTGTTGGTGAGGCTGATGATCTGCTCAGCTTTAGCTTCGTCTAGGTGCACGCTGCTCGGGTCTGATTGGCTTAGTAGATCCATAACTCTGGGGAAAGCAAAAAAAAAAAAACTCACTTGTTGCTACAGTTAATACTAAATTTTAAGATTTGTGTAATCCGTACCTGTCAGCTGTATCCATGTCCTCCTGCTCAGGGTAAGAAAAGAAAGACTGGGGAACAACACATAATGGTGTTGGATTAATTCTTTTTTGAAAGCAACAGGTTTTTATGTCACTTTATATTATGATTTGCCACGACTGTCAGTGTTTTTACCATTGTATCAGGTTCTGTGTCTATCTGGTCCAGTGCTAAAGTAAGCCTGGCCAAGTCCTGCTCTATTTCCTGGATTAGAGAGCAGTTCCTTTCCATGAGCGTATCCAAGGCAGAGACAGCAGCACGCTCCTCCATCTCCAGGTGGGACAAAGTAAGCCTCAGGTCCTCCTCCAGGACCGTCTGGATCTCCTGGTATTTCCTCATGATACCTTCCTTTATCACAGATGATTTTCTCTGAGACAAAGATGTTTACCGTACATATTAAATATACTTTCTGATCAAATGATTTTTTCTTTAAGATCAATAATAAGATGTTAATATTTTTGTAACTGATTCTTCCTCAGAGAGTCTGCAGCTAAATCTCACATCTCTGAGCATCACTCACTGTGATTTCCGACTGCCGTGCAGCCAGTTTCTTCAGTCTGTATTTCACTGCTTCTCTTTGCTTCTTTAGACACTCTTGTTGCTTTTCTAATGCATCCTGTAGAAAAAGTTGCACACATGATTAGTTTGGCTTGTTTCAACCAGAGTTGGCCTGATGTCTGATGAAATATTGGTTAAGATGAGCAGCTGCAAATGCAGAAGCAGCTTGATATGAACATAAAGTAAACAAGAACAATGTGTAAACTGAATGGCATCATAATTAGAGCAATAAGTGTCTCTGTATGCAGATGATTAACTTATATATTTATCACCTAACTTGGCAAGCCATCTCACCCACACACATTTATTTTTCTTTTAGAAAAGAGCTGAACCCTTTTGTTTTATTGTTTTTGAAGTCAAAACTGAGCTGCAAGGTATGTGATGAGTCTTTATGGATGGAGTATGAAAACGTGGGGTTTTTCGTAAAAATGCCTATATATGCTTATATTTTTCTTTTTTAATGCTTTATCTAACAACCCAAGACTGTAACCTTACCGTTGCTCTATAACAAAAATAAGAAAAACCTGAAAGGCAAACATCTCTCCACATCAGTGCTGCTTCTTTGGGATAAAAATCAAAATAACTTTTTTTGTAATTTAATAAGATCATCCTGGAGCCTTGCATGCATGCAAAATTAAATGCACTGCATTATGGTTAGGAGTGACACCACTGAGACAGTACAATTAACTTTTATATTTAAACATTATCAATTCATTAATGTTAATGCAAATGCCAGAGCACATAAAGGTTTTTTACTTTACAAAAGTTCCTTCTCAGATTTGTTTATCATAAGACATCTTCTCTCATTTTCAAAGGAAGATATTTTTACATGTGAACATGTAAATGAAAACACAAGTGCAACAACTGTGACAAATTTGAATATGAAAGGATTTGATGACTTTATGACTTTTCTGTTGGTTTGAGTCTGGCCAAGAAGATGACTCTGTAACGACAGAGCAGCATTATACAAGAGATTTTGATGAAGTTTCAGTCTTCGGGTGTGAAACTCTAAAACCTTTTTCAGGCTGTTGGTTTTTAACCTTAATACCAAACATTAGGTACTTGGCTTTCAGTCTTTTGGTTTGTTTTGTTCTTTTCAGCTTTGTATAAATCTTTTCCACCCACCAGGAGCCCTCAGTGTCTTTCTCCTGTCTTTGGCTGGATTTTAAACCCATCTGTATCCACTTACCTTATAGAAACACAAACGTCTCATTTTCTGCCAGATTCTATTTACCGCCTGGTTGTTTGTATTTATTGTTACTGTTATTATTAATGTAAATTTAAAAAGAAAGCTCTTTTTTCCTTGTTTTTAAACACTCCTGCCAACCTTCTTGCACATTTACATAAAGGGTATAACTCTTAAGTTGTCCTTAGAGTCATTTAAATATGCCAAATCGTCAAGTATGTCATGAAAAACAACAAACTAAACAAACAAAGAAAAAGAAAATCTGCTGATAGGGCCTGGAAAAACAGGAGGTGTTATTTGTTATTTGAATGCATGTGGGGCAGGTGATGAGCTGAGGACAAAAAGCTTAAACAAATACATCACCAAATCAATAAGAGCAAATCACTGGGTTACTCCACTGCTTTTATATGTCCACATCTCCATTACGGTGTCAGCTTTTAGTGTAACATTTGCTGATGCCTTACTGGTAAGAATCAGACTCACAGGATTAAAAAAAAAAAAAAAAAAGAAAAAGAAATCCAGTGGATGCTTTACGTCAAATTAACATTATATTCTACTTTTTAAAAAATCATGCTAAGGAACAGCTGTCTTTTCTTTACTCAGGTGTCAAACACATTCAAGAATGTTTTCTTTTTATAAATATGCTGGACACAGTGTGTTTCACACCTGTCAGAGCAGACGACAGACAGACAGACAGATAGATAGATAGATAGATAGATAGATATTCATATGTGTGTGTGTGCGTGTGTGTGTTTGTTTAGAGTGGCAGTGACTGGCATTAGTTCTGGTCTTCAACATTGTGAAAATATGTTTGTTCCATCTCATTTGCCTAAATATAAGTAGTCATAAACGGAAAATATTTCCAATCTAGTACTTGTGGTGTGGAGCCCTGTTATCATTTGTCTGAAGTTACTCATCGTGTGCCCTCTGGTCACTGTCCATCCTGTGCCATGTCGTCAAACTGGCAGTTTTAGCATGCAATGAAAGAAAACAATGAGCAGGAAAGAGGCCGTGCTTAACTTTGGCATAGCAGAGGGCCATCATGGTTCATGGTGATTTCAAGCTTTATTGGCTTAGATTTCATTACAACAAATGGCAGTGTGGGTTTTCATTTATAAAACAATACTTTCAAATACAGTTGTTTCTTACATAATTGGTTTTAATCTTTTTGACAGTTAATTTACGTTGGATACGGCATTAAAATATATTAGAATTTGTACTTCCAATAAATGTAAAGGGAGGAGGGTCTAATCGTGTTAATGAGAGCCTGAGAAGAGAGACCGTTTTCGTCTGCTCAGATGAAAGTTTTGTCTGCACAAAAGCCAGGGGAAGAAGACTGATGATAAGTTGGTGCTTGAATGATTCACTCCATGTAGATCCAGTAAACAGTTGGTGGGTTCGCTGACTGTTTTCCCAGAGACTTTTCATTTTTTATTTAAAGACTCACTGAGCCGATTCTTGCAAACTTTGGGCTAAAAACAGTTTCAGCCCAAGCGAAGGAAAGCTGACACACATTGAAGCTACAAGCATGGGCAATCTGTAATGGTGCCATGAGGTTTCAATGTAATTACAAAGTTCCACAGGAATCAACAGCAACAAATAGTAGGAGGAAACAAGCAAGAAAGTAAGGAAAGCAGTTCCACTCAAAGCAAAGCAGGAGGTAAAATAAGCGCAATCAAACTGAATAACTCTGCCCGACTCATCATTCATTCTTTGTCATGTTTGAGCATGGAAGATATTCCCAGTCACTGATTGCTGTGTGTCTAACTGGACAAATGTTTCAGTTCATCATCTCAGGAAGATGCAGGGCACACAGTCCATTTCATGGCTTTCTTAGTTATATCAGAATAAAACAAACAACAACAAAAAAAGAAAAAGAAAAGAAAATTTAAGAAAAGAAAAACAGAAGAGGAGTAAATAAACCAGAACCTATGTTTAGATTACAGTTGTTGTGTGCTATCTAAATGAATGTACAGAGTAATGCATGCTGCTCTGAGAGTTAGAAGAGCTTGGCCTTCTTTTTCATGTCGTTGCGTTTCCACAGGGGAAGCCTGTCAAACTCCTGGATCTCCATTCCAAAGATGTCAAAGAACGTTTCAGGTGCTAAGTGGCGCTAGAATGGAGAACAAAGGTGGAGAAAAACAAAGGAGGGCAAGGGAGGAGTGGGGCAGGAGGGAGGAGTGTTCTCAGTTAGGCACCAAAGCTGTAAAAAAAGGACCACTGCAAAAATGACAAGAAGCAAATGCATACTGCACATTCCCTGCCCCGGTTGAAATTGTGTAACATGCTGTTGACACAAAAAATTAAGAAATGCAGTTTCAATTGTGGAAGATCAGGTGGAAAACTGATACCTCCAGTCTGGTTCTGTCCACATCCCTGGGCAGTTTAGCTCTCCCTCTACTGGTTATCATGAGCATTTCATATGGATACACCTTCACAAGGAGACATTAGTCAGTGAACAGGTCACAGATACAAGCTTGAGTTAAGCCTCAAAAACTTGCAGACTATTAGAATTACCAAGCAAAACCATCAAATTTGGATATTTTGGTCATTCAGACTGTGAGAAAGGGAACACTAGGGTGGGAGTACAGGTATGTGACAGGACTGTTTTTTGGGGTTTTGTTAGGTTGTTGGGAAAATGCGGGTGCCATGGTGTGCACTCCATTTAGTTTTTCTTTGTGCTGAAACGTGCAAAAGATTCATAATGAGAAAACATGACAACAGAATTATGTAACAGGCTGCGTTTTTAGTTATTTAATGCAAACTAGAAGAAAAACTACCATCAGTAATGTAGGCCAAACAAATCCACATGGGAATGATTGTCCTGGAAATCTCAGGTACTCGTGATTTTCTAAATTACTGATGCAAGACGAAACTGGCTCATCTTTATCATAAATGGAAAGCTCAATAAGTCGTTTGGTCAACTCATATCCATACAATAATGAGTTTACCTCTGTATAGACTAAACAATATACAGTGATATGAGTTGTTTTGGATGACAGTTGGGGCGTTGGATTTTCCACTGTATGCTGCATACAGTATCCAGCCACTTTAAGAAAAAGCTATGTGCAGATGAGCATGGAAAAGCCAGCATGCTAAGCGCTAGGGTGACTTGGCAGCTCCTTAAGCAGCATGCTGAATCAGAAAAAACAGCTGAGGTGAGTCTTTGGCTTTCAGTAATTGATTGTTTTAACTGATTTCACCCCTTTGTTTTGGCTTGATCATTTTTTAGTTTGTGCTAAAAATGAAAAAAAAAAAAACAAAAAGCAACAGAAGAGAAAAAGGTATCTATTTTCTACTGTATCTCAGTGTAAATTGCAGGGTTGTTACTGGTACAAAAAGAAGAAGATACTTGCTTTTGGTTCCAACATATTAGGCATAGATACTCCCCTGTCCATCCTTGCAAGTGCTGCACGGCCATCCTTAATGTGCTAAAGAATGAAACATACACAAATACAATATAGTGGAAGGGGACTGCAGAGTTCATGACATGAATATGTCCTGTTTTCATTGGATGGAGCAAGTAACTTGTCTAGTTTAGTATCTCAGTAAGTAAGCTGGGCAAGTGTTTATGTTTTTAAATATGGCTGCAGTATTTTCTCTTCGCTATGGTTAATTTCAATAAAATCATGTTTAAATATAATTTAAAGCTTATGTCATCACACTGAACAACACACAGAACAAGACATGAGGCAATGACTGTACACTGCTTTTCTACTATGCTGCTTCATCTACTGGGCATTGCGTGTTTGCTTCTTAAATCGGTTTGAAATCACAGCACTACATGCCCTGTAGTTGACATTAATCCAACAGTGATGCAAGCACATAGCAGGAATTGGGAAGGAGGGGGGGGGGTGCATCCAGGGCAACGTGTGTCTTGCAACCCATGAGCAAGCAAATATATGAGGCAAGATGAGGAGGCATGCCATGTAAAAAAGCAGACGAGAGACATACCTGAAACTCTGCAGGACAAAATGGGACAGAAAATGAGACTCACAGTTAATGGTTTTGCTGTTGAGTCCCCTGCCAGGCTAATAACTACAACACTGCTGATCCTGATTAAAGCAGATATTTCAAAGTGCACGTCTTTTTATGTACAAACAGCAAGCCACTTCTGAGTACTGGTGCTTGTGAAACTGACAGATTTGTTTTGTGGCTAACCCTCACCTCTGCCTCCCCCACACATGTCACTGTAGCTGTTGTACTGGGTGAAATCTGTTGACTGAGGCTGCAGAGGAGACAAAACGGCGGCTCATCAACATGTGGACATTTTGTTGTTGAATTATTTAAGATGCCATTTTTACATTCCAGTTGTTAAATCAGACAGTTTTTTTTCCTTTTTTATGCTTATGCCAACATTTAGTTGATTTACTTTTCATAGTGATTAAATCTTTGCAGAAAACATTTGTATTTTTGTGTTTTTGTCCGCGAGTCCTCACCCGATGTAGCCCATTCCGTCCATAACCAGGCAGAGAGTTGGTCTTGGTTGGAGAAGTAGGATCTGAAATACAAAAACCTTTAAAGTTGTGTCTTACATTTGATTAAAAAAATGCAAATTATTATGCCACAGATTTAAGCCATTATGTTACAAACACATGATATAGAGAAATAAGGTGTCTATGGTACAAGTACAAGCACAGATCTTTTGTTAAAAGGAACATATCATGAAAAAAACTTTTTTTAAAAAACAACTTTTGAGTCTGAAGTCACTACCAACTCAAAATCTCAAGAAAACCCCATAACTAACCAGGATATCTAACTTCAATATAGAGTTTCTATTTTTATTTTTTTTCCCAGTTAAAAGTTTAAAATTCTGATTTTCTGTATGCTGTTGAATGCACCAGTAATGGCCCCAGCTATCCCAGCATTACAAAAACTTAAAGAGAGACATTAAATCCTGCAGTTTATCAAGCTAAAATGTGATGAAAAATTGACAACAGTTGTTTTTTTATATAACTGATGTATTACTGCACGACTGTCATGCTGATTCAGCATTTCTATGCTGTAACAACCCGTGCAAGTTCATTGCATCATCAATGACAAGATTATGCTTTAATCTACATTTACTGCATGTTTCCAAACAAACTAAATCCAATTATGTCACAGTTTCACATGTTTGGGGAAGAAAATGAAATGCCAATCCACTTAACATGTGCTGGTTTCTTTAATAACTTACTAAAGTCCCACCAGAAAGTAATAAAGTACAGCTGACTTTGTCTGGCTAATGGCGGTGGTCTGCAGATTCGAATTAGCCATGGTAGTAATGCTGGATTTTATCTGAAAAGTGCATTATAACACATAAAAACACCATAAAAACTAAATAACAAGATAAAAAGTTTAATTTTAATGGGGAAGAACTTGTGAGCAGCTGTAACTGGCTGAACTACAGATAAGGGATTACTAATCTTTTTCTTTCTTTTTATTACTCTGTAAGGAGCTACATGCAGACTCATATGATAATAAAGCGCTTCTTGAGTTCATATTGTTTAAACTATGTCCAAATGTATGTTTACCAATCTCAAATGAGGAACAACTTAAAGAGGATTTGACTGGCTTGCTCCACCTTTTAAAACCAGCTGCTATGAAAAGAGTGTGTCACCTAGATGTCATTGGGCCCGCAGAAAATTGTGTTAGCTTAAGAACAAAAAAGCGCATAATATCTATTGTTAAGTGCATTGCTAATAGTTCAAGAGCACACGGAGCTACTCAGTACCTGCATCACAGTTGTTTTGTTTGGGATCGTAGCGCTGAGCAGAGAGGCTGCGTGCATGCCGCTCCCTGATCTGCTCCTTTTCCATCTCCTCCTTCAGGATTAGCTTCCCCAAACCTGACTGAATCTGAATACATAAATATAATTTACAAAATTCAAAATTAACCCTCAGGCATCACAGTCACTTATTATGATGGCTTGTAATAGATTGCTTTATCCCATCTTCAGAGACTGTACTGGGTTTGTTAACCGTGCCGATATTAGATGGTAAATCTGACTCACTTTACTGAGATGTTCTTCTTGGAGCTGCTTTCTTTTCAGAGCCTCTTCTTCCTCTTCTTCTCTGGATCGCCTCCTCCCCTCTGAACCTGCAGATGCCATGTAGAAACCAAGAAAGTTACACAAAAACATACAGAGCCAGGTCCCCTAAAAACATACATGTCCCCAGACGACGCCATGCTTCGCTTATACCGCATTATAAACCCACATGTAAAGAAAAACACAACAAAGTTTAATCAATCAATGAGAAACAGGTAGACATTTGAACACAAATGTGAGACAGAGTTGACGAGACAGACAAACAGAGGGGCCTGTTGGAATATTGGACTATACTGACATGGAGAAGCTTACACATCATCACCCATGTCAAGATTTTAGTGGATGTCTGATACACAAAATGGTACAATGTAGGACAGACAGACAAAAGTTTGAAGTCAGTCTCAGTTATCTCTGTCCAAGTCATTTGTGATACTTTTGCACTTTGCTTGAGCGCCCAACATGTGCAATAAGACAATGTAAAACGGTGAAACTGATGCTACCTCAAGCAGAAAATAACATGGCGGCAACAGAAACCAAGCTGCACTTTTTGGCCTGTGCAAGCAAAACTTAAAGGGCAAATACGGTGACGCTGGAATGCGAGCGTGAGCCTGGAGGAAAGCAGTGATGGAGTTTAGCTCGGGGGAGGAGAAATAAGAGGAGTTAGGTTGTGCTGAGGTGAGTGTTGTACCACCAGGAGGCAGTAGAGCGGACATGCCCATCAGGAGCCTACTGTACCTAAAACAGTGAGAGAGTGGGGCCAACAGTCCCCCTCACATCTCGAGCTGTCATCCGGAGAGGGAGCATGGGCAGCGGGAAAGGTGGCGGACCTGATGATGTCATCAGCAGACTTGCTTTGATGCGCTATGGCAGCTGTATCTAGGTTGGCAACCATGGGAGCTGGACTATCAGTGTGTGGGTCATAGTCTCAACCACAGGTAAACATCATAGCATCACTGGATCATCAGGCTCAACAATCATTCAGTCCTGCTTCATCAGTCTACAGTGCAAGGATGTCTTTCCTAACAAGTCACTGCATAATCATTCAAGTCATCCCTCTAAGATAAAACCTGCCAGTGAGAAATATAATATAACATCAAAAGCCAGAGTTTGTGACTTCTGGCTAAAAATACATCAGACTTTCCTTCTTTTTTCACTGAGTTCTTACTGAAGGAAATATTCTTGGCCTCTTAAGCAGAAGTGGTGCTTGGCAAACAAAGAATCAGAATATGTTACTTTTTACAGGTGTGACTTGTTAAGATGGACAAAGTGCAGCGTCTGGACAAGCTACAGGTCCGACAGCAAGAATTGGAGACAGACTTCAAACAGCACACTGACGCAGAGGGTGACTATGGTCAGATGAACACACACAGTCAGCTGAGTTAAGTAACATCATAACCAGGAAAAGCACCGCGATGCTAAATGGACACAGATATCACCTAATAATCGCCAAACTACCATTTTCCAAAAGATAAAACCACTCATTACATAAAGGTGGATCCTAATATGCACCTGATTTACTGAAATTTTCAACATTCATTCTTTACTTTTCTTTCTTTGAGCTCTTTTCATACTCAGATTATATTTAAAAAAAAAGAAAAAGAAAAGGTACCGTGTTGTTTGTAGATTGGTGGTTTTCTGTAGATGTTGCTCCCCTGATCTGAAACCAGTCACAAAAGGCAGTTAGAGACTAAATGACGTCTCATTTATAATTGAATATGACAAAATTGGTTTACATTACGTTTGGGCCTCTGTCCTGTTATATATCTCTATACTTGTTAAAGACGAAGGGAAAAACACAAAATAAAAGAAATAAAAACAAAGAAATAAAGAAAGAGACACAGAACAGAGAGAGAGAAAGAAGAAAAAAAGAAGAGAAAGAAAGCAGTGACAGGGTGCGCTCCAGCTCCTACCTGGGAGGTGAAAATGTTTTGGGGTCTGAGAGAGAGGCGGGGTGACTGGCCGGCTGTCGGGCCTGAGCGGGAGGGGGGAGCTCCGGCCACTCGGCGGGTCGGTGCCTCCAGTGAGAAGAACCAAGAACATAAGAACATAAGAAGGGACACTAAAGGGATACCACAGATGTGAATGCAACACATGGGGACCAGCTGGACCAGGCGAGGCCAATTTCAGCAAATGGGATGCATTCTGGATCTTAATGCGGTTAGTGGGACTGAACAGAAGCAGATCAAATTAGTAGAGCTTCATGTGGAGAAATTAAATGGAGATGTATGCAGATGTGTGGTAATCTGTTGCGTTTATGATGACAAAGTCAGTACTTCCCAGCATGCAACGGTAAAATATTTTTTTTAAATAAACAGACTTATCACCTTAGTCTAACACTTTGTAATGCAACACTAAGAGACGAAAAATATTTTGGATGTTAGGTTTTGATCACTGATATCTTTAAAGTCATGCAAAACTGCAAACAAACACCAAAAGCTTCATGGCAACTTTGCACGAGGATGTGCAAAGCACTGTAGAAGAGATGCATGCTAGTAAGGAAGAGGTGGCTTGGCTGCATGATTTTGACCAAGAAAAACATTATTTTTGGCATTTGCACCAAAATGACAAATGGTGATGGGCCCAAACTGCAAGATAAGGCATTGATTGGAAATGGCATCCCATGTGACGATGGAAGTGGTGTGCTTCTTCAAGGCTGGAGTGGAGGGCAGATAAGACTGGAATGGGGCCCTTACCTTGGCTATGGGGGAGAAAGTGGTGTCTGAAAGGGGATGTGGGGCGGGAGTCACTATTTCTGGAGCCCACACTGTTACTGCACAGAGAGGAGCAGAGCTTCTGCATGCCTGTGAGAGCCTCTGCAAGGACGGAAGGTGTGGGACAATGGACAAAACACCAACACCAGGCAGAAGAAGTGGACAATATGGAGGGAGGGACATAGAGGGTGGGACGGCGAGGGACAAAAGAAAAGGTAGATATACAGGAGTCAAATGTTGAAAAAAAGAGATAAGTGAGAGGTAAGGTGTCTACGAGATAAACTAGGAAACACATTAAAAGCTAACTTTTAATGGCAAGAAGCTAACAGGCACTAACAAAAACAAAATTTGTATTTAAAGATGCAAAATTGACTATAAGGTTGTTACAAATGTGGGATTAAACAAGAAAATATATAATAACCTTAAGTCAATTTTGGTTATATTCCTCTAAAGTGGTTAAGAGATTATAAGGAAGGTAGTGGGAGGCCTTAATGTGAAGAGATCACTGATCAAACTCAATTACAGTATCTTTACAAGAGTCATCTTCTTAACCAGCAAAGATCCCAATCATCCCATATAAAACCCTGAAAGCCATTGTCTTTAAAATGCACCAACACTCACACAGAACAGTTTCTTTAAATACTAACCTGGCCTGTGGAAATGCTGTGGTGAGCGCGACAGGGTGGGGGTGTAGCCATGGCGATTATAAACTGGTGATCCTATGGATCCCTGACTGGTGGATCTTTGAAGGATCCGCTCCCGCCTGTCATAATAACCCTGACACACACACACACACACAAACAGGTAGCTTTACAAACAGTTGGGAATAACAGTACACTGCATATTACACTGTTAATAAAGACAATAATGAATCTCAACAACTTGCTCACCTCTCCAGGTGGTGTTGGTGACATGTTTCTTGAGGACTAGAAAGAATTAAAAAAAAAATAGCAAGTTATAACATTTCCTGACTTAATTTTTTATCTAGTTCAGAACACATTGCGGCAAGTCTTACCTTGTCATCAGGCAAGGAGGAACGTTCCCTCCTGATATTGTGGAGCTGTGAAGGACACAGAAAATCAATAGTGCAATAAAACCCATCTGGAGGAAATAGTTATAGCAGAGGAAAACTGCATTACATGAGAGTTGTTTGTTTCCATGCACTTTCCCCATATGCCCAGATATGATCAGCATACAGAAAAAGAAGCATGCAGTCGCTGTGTTTACCTCTCCCACACTCTCTTGTCTCTCCTCTCTCTCATCCAGGGATGTTGTGTACATAGGTTCGTAGGTAATAAGATCGGGACGTTCAATGTCATAAATGGCTTTGACTTTTGGAATGGCAGCTAGGTCTCTGTAATCAAGGATCTCATTGTCTACTTTTGCCTAGGGAGACGAATTAACAAACAAACATGCAAACACACACAAGAGTAAAGGGAGATTACTACTGACATATCGGACTAAAAGAATCAGCACAATCTAAAAACTCTGTTTCCAGAAAAGTTGGGACATTTTCTAAAATGCAATAAGAACTCAAACTTTTGTGATCTGTTCGTCTACATAAAACATGCGGAAACACATTAAATGTTAGTCCAGAGATGGTTGTCAGTGTCATCGCTGACCACCTTCATTCAGTTTAAAAGATCTAAATGTCCATGTTGCATCTTATTTTCCCGGTTTTACATAAGTCACTTGTTTTGGAACTGAGGGAACTAATTGCTGCTCTTTTGTAAGAGGAAAATATCAGTTTCACAACAGCTCAGGTTATCCTCCATTATTTGTAGTCTTGCACAGAGAAACATGATTTTGTAACTTTTTTAACTTAATAACTGAATTTGGTACAAAGTGATGAGACATTTCTTATTCCTACTCGGAACAACTAAACCTGCAGTAAATGTTCCTTTTATACCCAATCCTGGCACCCTTACCAGTCACTACTTAATCTGTTTATATGCAGTTAGTTGCATGTTAACTTGTCTGTCTTCCTTCGCCTCTTTCACAACTTTGGGTTTGTTGCCAGTATGAAATTTTAAAATTGTTTTCAAAAGATCCAAATTAAATCAATTAAATCAGTAAAAACACTGAAAGGTTGAAACAAATGAACAAATGAAAAACCAAGGATGTCTTTGCATTTTAAAATGGTTCCAACTTCTCTATGAAGGAGTCTTGCATTTAGCTATGACATTTCTTACATAGATCGTGTGACCCGGTGAGCCAGGTATGCTTGAACCAGGTCTGGAACAAATACTTTCGGAGGACGACCTCGTAGGCTATGAAAAGCAAACACATTTGATCCTATTAGATCAGTAAATGAATACATAAATAAATAGATAATTAAATAATATCTATAATCCACTTCCATCTGCACATAGTTTAGTCCCACAAATCCTCCAACAGAACACCATTTGACCTTTATAAACTACATGAGCGATGAGGGGCGGGACCTCTCTATTTATACTTTATGAAATAAATGAAGCACTTAGAAATACTAACATGTCATCTTATGTTTACTACATTCATTTGCAAATTTGCAAAGTGAATGAGTGTTTTAGTGCTGTGATCTGATGCTCCCAGGAGCATCATGCCTGCTTATGGGAGGTGAATATCCTGAATGGCAGCAGCAATTAGCACAATTAGATGAGCTTTTCACCTAAAAGATAAAGGATGATTTAGATTTTTTTTTTTTAATTCAATCTGTCACATCTTGTCTGTTCCTCCAAATGTGTACACATCTTTGACTCATGCACTTTGTTAATGAGCGCAGTTCATCAGCAAAGTGGTTAAAGACAGGACTGAATGGCTCTGTATGACACACAAAGGAGGGCACTGCAGGCTGTCCCCAGCAGGTGGCAGCATACAGCGCATCGTGTCCTATAGACATGGTGGAACACAGGGTGATGCCATATCATAGCCAATAGCGAATACAGTACCTGCCTTTCTGTTTTTTGGAGGAATAAGAGGGACGGAGGCAAAAGCTGTGGAGGAAGGGAGAGGGGGGGTTCACAAGACATCACACAGGGGTTGTGCTCTCTCCTGCCCAACTCAGTTCACACACACATATATCAATGGGAAAGTGTCCACATGTAAATATGAACAAATTTTTACAGGCGCACACACACACACAAAGGGCCACACACACACACACACACATGCGCGCACTGCCAGCATTACCCGAGCAAGGAAAATATCTAAACCACAGCAGGTTAAGTTTTAACAGTCCAACAAGGAGGGAATAACAGCTCATGTAGACCTCTGTTAAATATTCAAAGTTTCTCAATTTTTCTGGGGTGTTTCTTATGCAAAATGAACAACAAAGGAGTCAATGGTTCCCAAACTCCTACCCGCTCCCTGTGCCTCTCCTCTGTTCTGGTTGTGTTCTTGCAGCCAGGATGCCAGACTGTTGACCCTGAGGAGGAAGACACAGAAAATACAAATGTTTTTATTCATGACAGGTCAGCCACAATCTGGTTGTTAATACAAACAGGTGACTTATTTATAGTCACCGTCACATCTAATACTATAAGGAAATATCAGAGAAGAGGGATGCGTAGTGGTTTGGAAATGATCATCTACATAAAAGATTCTGGAGTGACTTAGTAGAAACTTGAAGAAGAAAACATTTTAAAAAAAAAAAAGCTTTTGGTGAGGTTTTGTTTTGAAGATGTCCAGTATTTTTGCACGATGGCATGCAAAACAACATTTATCAGAAATCACACCTCCATTCTTGTATTATATCCAACTTTAAATGCAGTGGCATTTTAGCCCCTTAAACTTGACTCAACCTAAAGTGGAGCATGCACATCATCTGCTTTCATTCAAAGAAAAGAAAACCCATGTGAACACAAGGGTAAACATAGATCCACTCACCTTGCAGATACATCTCTTCTCCTTCTGTGAACATCTGATTGCACCTGCTGCATCGCGCACAGCTGGGGTGGTAGTGCTTATCTCCTGCCTGCAAAACGCAGCGCACAAAGCAAACTTGACATCACAGGAAAATGAAGATCAGTGAAGCAAAGAGAGCGAAGCTGAGCTGGGACTTCTAGGCAATAAACCTGGTGCTCCACCTGCTCTCAGCTACATTTCTTTCCTCTTCCTAACACCCTGTTTGTGCAAGAGAGAGTTTCATCAGATCCACTGAACTCATAACTGCTTTTACCTCCTTTGAAGAATTACTGAAGGTAGCAATGACCAGGAGTGGGTGGATATGCTACTCAAAAAAAACAAAAAAAGGGGAAAAAAAACCAAAAAACACTTCCTCCGTTGCTCTCTGGGGGTGGGGATATGTGGGAACATACTGTACTCTTACTTCATTTTATGTTCCAGTATTTGCAGCAGTTTATTCAGAATGTGACCACCCTGACATCTATCCACTTGACAGAGTCAAGCTGCCTTCAAATGTTTGAGCGTGCTGCTTTGTGATAACCTGGATAATGCAACCCATTAAAATGATCTGATGGCTAGAGGGCCTAAACTTCCTGCTTCACTGATGTGGTACTTTGCATGCAGAATGATCCATTATAAAGCCTGTGTCACATTGACCAAGGCTGATAAATACCCAAATCAAATGTAGCTTGCCGTATAACAACCCTCACTAGCATTTCAGCACACAAGTGGCCACTCAAACTCGTACAGCTACTGCCTAATAACTGGTATTTTCCATTTTACTCCTTTAAAATAAGTCACAGAAGGACTGTTTCAGGTCCAACCAAGGCTCTCTCAAACTGAATGTCTCTTTCAGACACTCTTCCTGCTCTTTTTCTCCACATTTCCAGCTGTAATAATGACCTCTGTGTTAATAAGCCATTCATATTGCTCTACCAGAGGAGCAGACAGTATTTGAACTAGGACTTAGGTCAGTGATTGCTATCAGGCAGACTGGAATGTCTTTGGTCCGGCTGATCCACTGGCAGTGGCTCATGGGTGAGATGCTGCAGCATTTTTGCTATTGTCATAAAGACCTGCATTAGTCCTGGATTACTGTAAGCCTGACTGGCTGGCTGGCAGTGACATTTTCATACCATCAAATGACACAGAACTTAGCATCTGATTGGATCGCTGTCGTACAGACAGGCTTGCACTTGTTAGTCAGGATGTAGGGGTAGGGTGTCAAACACTAAATTCTGGTAACATTTTACATAAAAGCAGCTCACATACAGTTAAAAAAAAAAAAAAAGCTTCAACAGAGAGTTTCGTAATAGTTGCATGACACTCCAGATTAATGATTAATGATCACATCCTAAATGTCAGATTGCATTGGTGGTTTTATGTAATATTTACATAATTTATAGCAATGAGAGCTTGTGTGAGTGAGTCTTTAGGCAGTGTTAATATGACTAAAAAAATCTACTAAAATGTAATCTTTTAGTTGGATACAGTCATGTCAAAAATCTACTTGGCTTGGTGCTGAGGAGATTACGCCAGAGATTACCAAATTAAATTTCACAAATATGTTGCACGCAACATCCCGTGTCTGTGTGCAAAGCACAGAGTTGTGGTGAAAACTCAAACTATGATAAGTCTGAACCTATTTTTGCTTAAAAATGTCATATAATCCATTATATACAATATTAGTTTTAGACCTAAGGCAGTTTTTTACCTGTTGTAATAAAGATTACCCTCAGTATATTTACCTGAAATTCATACACCTGATTGCTGAGGTCGGTTGCACTGCATCTTTCCATGCAGTGCTGTCAAATAACTGCAGTTAATTGCAGGATGTGTATCTGCATGTGTGCTTGTCTTACCTCTAACACTTTCCCTGTGATGAACTGATGGCACGCTTCACACTGAACTCCAAAATGGATCTGATAGTCTTTCTCACAGTAGGGGGCGCCATCCCTGTAAGGAGAAGGAGAAACAGACTGGAAATGTGAACATGATCCAGATCTGGATTTGACCAGTCAGGCTGTAATAGCAATATAAAAGCTGCTTACTTGCTGATGTATTCCCCAGTCAGAACTTTGTTGCAAGCTTTACACTTAAAGCAGCCCAGGTGCCACTGTCTGTCCAGTGCAAGAAGAGCTTGTCCGTTCTTAATGTCCCGGCCACATCCTGCACAATCTGCGAAAGAAAATGCACAAAAAATACTCGGAAACATTCGCAATATTCACAACTGGATAAGTTATGGCATTCAAAACGTGAGACGTGCTGTCAGTTCTGACCCTACACACTAGATGGCGTTAGAGAGCAACCAGTAACGCTCTGACAGCCGTCCCTTCACATCATCTCTTAGCTCTAAAACCTCCATCAATTTTCAAGCAGGATCCTGAGGCTCTATAAGTGCAAGAGGTTGGTTTCTAAAAGAACAATCTTCCCGTCATCGCTTCTTTAATGAATAGAGGGGTGAGAGGAACACAGCTCTCCTCAGACACAGGGGATGATAACTTTGTGAGGCATAACAAGGTTGGGATGATGACGCGAGTAGAATCAGCATGCCTTATTTATAGGTGACCTTGTCTAGAAGCTCTTCAAATGCCAACAGAGAGACCAGTGGGGATGAGAGAGGAGGGGGAGAGAAAGAGGAAGAGCAGGAGGGAGGATGTGAAACTGGGAGAGGAGGAATACACACCCCCTGATTCAGAGGGAAGAAAATGCACGGCTATGCATTATTTAGCAAAGCCTGCACAGAAAGAAAGGTTATGCTTATGGAGAGGAGGAAAGAGAGGCTTAGGACCTTCCTGAAAGGTGTACCTCCATCTCTCTTCACACATGACTGGGTTGTAGGGGAGTTCCTGGGATGTTATGAGGAAGTTAGCTTGACACCTACAAGCTTAAAGTTTACAAAGTTCTTTACAGGTTAATTTCTACATAAATGAGCTGTTTGTCATATAGAGGATCACCCTCCGTGGCCAGAAGTTGATAAGATTATGGATAAAGGTTCTATTTCTGGATGAAATCTACATTATTGGTCCGTAATGACACATGCTTGAGCGCACCACAAGCTTCTTTGTCTCATTTGAGGCATGCCAAGCTAACCACAAAGCAAATGTGTTTCATGATGATGAACTGTAGATAAGTAAAGGATTAAAGGTGTGGAGGACAGATTAAATAGCTTGCACAGCGCAGGTTTAGTTTCTTCACAAATCCAACTTTGATTGTAGTTGATTCCTCCTAAAAGCTTACAGGCACTCCGGAACTAAAGAAAACTCTCCAAAACTGTAACATAACCTCTTCAATAAACATAGTTTCACAAAATGTATTATTCAGAGATTCATGCGTCTCCAGTGGGAGATGGTATGAAGCTGCATGAGGCAGCGCAGCAGCAGATTCTAATGAACAGCCACCAACACACCGCTGTTAGTGACAGTCTCTGTTGATTCATTCTGTACCTCTTTAGATGGTTATCTTCAGCGAATTATATCCTAATATTCAAGCAAGATGACAGAGTTGGCCCAAACATCACAGCTAAAACAACTGGCAAACACCTACTGCAAACGTCTCTCATGAATCACACCTGGAAGCTACGTCTTACAGACTTCTTGTATTTCATAAATGTTCGAACAAGAGATTTTCCAGCCCAAATGGCATTTTTTTCAAACCTGTTCTTTTTTGTTCACTAGACAATAAGTACTTACTGCTGGACCCCAGGATGTCCTTCGGTCCTGGAGACATGGGCTCGACACAGTACTGACATAGGCAGTCCTTCCCGTTAAAGGTCACCCTGTCCCCGGCAGGGAACGGTCGTCTGGAAGACAAACAGTCAACAAAACATGAGCTGTTGCCTCATGGCAAGCGTAACGGTTTATTTGTTGTGGACCGCAGGTCGCTTGACAGAGCTGAAGATGACAGGGACCCATGATGGGGAAGTGTGTCAACACTGACTGCCTGAGGAGTCTATTTAGTCAGACAATGTACAGACATGACACACCGCATCCTACTGTACACCGTCAACGGGAATTCCTGCCACCCTCAACATTGTTTATCATGTAACTGAATGAGAAGGTTATACACACTGCAGGATTTTTCATTGGGGACGATTATGGTCAGAATCAGAAAATAAACCAGTGCAAAGATTAGCTTTGAAATTTTTATATAGAGATGTTTTGATCAAATTCAGTCCAGAAGAACAAAATGCTCTCAAGCTGTCTTTTCATTCCAATTCAAGTATATTTAGAAACCTCCTTATTCAGTCTCATCCTTATTCCTGTTTTTATGTCAGCTGTATCTTACTTGCAGATGGTGCAGACGAAGCAGGCAGGGTGATAGGTCTTGCCCAGGGCAGTGACCACTTCTCCCTCAACAAAATCCCCACAGCCATTGCACCGGGTGCCGTGCATGCGTTGGTAGTCCAGCGTGCAGAGATACTCTCCATTCTTCATGAAGAAGCCTCCCTGTGCAAGGTCGCAGCCGCACACTATATGGGACACGCACACACATTTGCTCTCATTTAGTGCTGTGCACGTAAAGCCAGCCGACTCCGCCATGCATCGGTGGCCTTGTTACGGCCGTGTAATCCTAAGAGGCAAACTGAGCGCGTAAAATGGATGTTGACTAAAATGTCACTGAAAAATACATTTTAACAGCTCAGTGTATGACAGTGGGAAGTGCAACAGAAAAGCCTTCAATAAACAGTGTGAAAACAACACAAAAAGAAAAAACAAACTAAACCACCTCCCTTTGTTGTGGCTGCATTTAGAGTTCATGTCTATTAATCAGCACTTGTACAGTAGAGTCATTTTAAGAGGCTGAGCACTTGATGCAGGAACAATTGTGTAATTGTTTAACCTGGGAAATGGTCTTCATCTGCTTTTGAAGATAACTTGCAAATATAGTTTCAGTTTGAAATAAACTTCCATCTATTCATATATAACCTTGCCATCTACACTAAAACAATTGGCGAAGGCAGAGATGCTAAATGAGAAACAACTGAGCTTTATTACGGAGCGTCTGACTCCAAAGACTCGTGTTTTAAACATGGCATCCAAAGGTGACTTTAGCAGCTTCATGATGTCAAGTAGAGACAATAAAATGTCATTTTTCTTACATGGTTTATTATTAAATGTGCTAATATTCTAACTTGATAGATTTTTAAGCAGGATTTCATAATGTTTTGGCTGTAGCCCATCTTTCTGGTAATTTATCTGTGATTATCAATCAAAACAGTGAGGATAAAATTTTTAAGCTGGAGGCAAAACAAAAAGGTTTGAAGGAGGCAAAAGGTCACAGTGTGCTACCTGAAAAGCTTCAGGGCTCCGTGACTCAATATTAAAACTGACATGTCTTCAGGTCCAGCGGTGAGATGAAATACAATTTCTCAAAAAAAAAAAAAAAAAAAAAAAATTTAATTTGGGTCATGGTGAAAATTTTTGGTAAATAAAAGCTGTTTAATTCTCATGCTCAGTCAGTGACTCTCACTGACTGCAATATGAATGTTGTATTGTTACCACATGAACCATTCTCCTTAAAACACAATAATATTTAACATACGTGTCTTTAATATTGACAGCTCATTATGAAAGACATGTTTTACAGAGCCACAGCAAAAACTGCATATTTCCTGCAAATGCAATATGAGGTTTCATCACAGTGTAGGCATGTGATCACATGCATCTTATTTAAACCACATCCCTGCCTACCACATGCACTTCACCTTCCCAGCAGCTCAGAGTGAGCCATTTGGAAAGGGCTACAGCTAAAAGGGGAAATATTTCAATGCTTGAGATAACTGCACCTAATAATTGTTATGCAAAGAAGCGCACTAAATCCAGGGGATGAATGGAGCGGGTGAGAGAGAGAATCAGAATTAATTGCATTAGGGCTCAGGCATGATGAGATTAGCGTGTGAGCTAACTGAGTTTCGAGAAACCCCACAGTGAGAGATCTGGTGGCCTCTGTCTGTGATGTCCAACCGCTTCCACGTTTCATCAGATGCATGCCGTTACACAAAATACCCTTTTACAAACTTAATAAAGTTGATTTATGAAATTGAAATTAAAAAGAGTTCCAGGAAGCTGAGAAGTTGTGCATTTGGGTAAAAACGTCTTATTTGGGATATGATATCAGCTGACAGTTATTATTAGTCACTTTGTACGATGACGACCGCACCGTGCTTAGAGGGTGGTTCTTTAAACTGTCCTCATGTCCACTTTGACAACTGTTAACTAGTAGTAAAGGACAGAATTAGGTACTAATCTGTGTTATTCTAAGCTGCAGGTGAACTAAAATAACTCTTTAGCAGTGTTCCCATCCCCGATTAACTACAAACATTCAACCGGACAAGACCAGGTCAGAGTGAGACTTTGGTTCGGCTGTAAGCACCAACACTGCAACTGTGACAGAATAGCAGAGAGGATCACTAACAGTGCTGAAGACAGGTGGGATTATCACGGTGACATGTTGGAGAGGTCTGGATTGTGTTTTATTTTAATGACACTTTATATTCTTAAATGATGCCACCAGGCTGACCACTTGTAAGACAGAAAGGACTTACCATAGTGGGACCGAGTCATCTTAGTTTTACTACCGTCAGATTGTTTTTTACACACGTGGACATGAGGAAAATCCCTTTTTAGAAAGTAGACTGTTCTTTATTTATTATGCAGGCCACTGAATGAAATGTACGAGCAGCACAACTATCATGCCAGTATCAGATTAGCAATGAATTTTAAAACTTCACACTTCAGCTGCACTTTTTCACACAACTCCCACGTTGTTTTTCCTCTGGTCAGAAAAAAAAAGGTCTATCAAAGCTTCCTGACGGCTCACTTGAACATAGTAAACACATCACTCAGTGAGCACTGGTAAGAGAAACAAAATAAAATTAAATTAAATTAAATTAAATTAAATTAAATTAAATTAAATTAAATTAAATTAAATTAAATTAAATTAAATTAAATTAAATTACAGTTACTTAAGCAAACAAAACACCCAGAGTTTTAGGAAGCCCATGTATTATTCTAGGATTATTTTCATTTACCTTTGCAGGTGAAGCACTTGAGGTGAAAGTGCTTGTTCTGCACTCGGAGCACCTCACCCTTACATGGTTCCCCACACTTATAGCACTGGATCAAGGGCTTCTCTGTGGAGTGGTGGTGGTGGTGTGTGTCCTGTGCATGAGCCACTGCAAGAGTTGAGACATTAACATTATAAATGAGGTGGAAAGTTAATGAGTCAGTTTTTGTGACGTTGCTGCACGTCTCTTTGTCTGACGAGGAACCTTATTCTGCAGCGTCACACAAACACCACAAATAAAGATCCACTGCTCAGAACATGTCAGGGGTAAAAATAGGAGCAGCACTGAGGAGGAGAGCACAATTTAGGGTTCAGAGCCAGACAGGCTCTAAGGAGAACAACGACCTAAATATAGTCCAGCTTGATCAGTTGAGGTCAGACAGCTGAAATGCAGAGAGGAGCATATGGCACAGAAAGTGTATTGATAAAATCAGCTCTGCTACTTTCATTCCCAAAGGAAAGTACAATGTAAAGCAATGTCCCATTTTGTCTCACTTTTCCTTTTCAGTAATCATTTGACTAGTTCCCATGTTTTAAAAAGAGTCGTTGTTTTAACAAGACACCAAATAAAACAAGAAAATTATGTACGTTATTATCTGGTTTGGAAGGAGGTCCGTTCTTTGCTGTGGGTGTTAAATACTGAAATGGTGCTTTGCTTAAGTAAGGCCTCGTAAATGCTGTGGTTCAATATCATGTTCTGCTGAAATTGCGAAGAAGAGAAATAATAGATGGCAAAAACACAAAAAAACTGTTTGAAGCCAAGTCTTTTTTTTTTCCTCTGTATTTTGACCTAAACTGAAAGTGTGGAGGAGCCAGAAAAAAATAGAGAAAGACAAAAATGCCTCATGATCAAGTGAGACATTGAACCACAGCAATTATGAGGTAAAAGGCAGTGATGGCCCTTAAAAAGCTATGATTGTAGAGCCAAACTAGCAGTTCTATTTCTGTACCTCGGTGTTTCCACCTAAAGTTTATTTTAGCATGCTAACAAGCTACTAATCACATAAGCATTTGACAGGCATTCACATCACGTTTTCCCACAGAAACTTAGCATTAAACATTACATGTAGCAAATATATCTGCACTGTTCAACTATTATGTGATGCATGTGAAGCCCCACAATCCCTAAACCAATCTAGTGCTGCTAATGCACCTTTACGAGCCACTGAACTAGCTTGTGTATAATAATGTAATTTAAATAATGTTAGTTTTATTAGCCTGTAAAGATGTAGACCTCACTTTTGTTTCTGAGGGGTATTGAGACATTCTTTGCAATCATATAACACAGAGGTTATTATTAGCTTGCTTTATCTCTACAAGCAGCAGCATAATCTTCATATCTATGATATGCTTGCCTGCAGCCTCCTCAGTAAAAAGTTTGATGGTCCCTGACATGCACAGGCAAATAATCCCCCTACTGTATGGGACGTAACTGCTGCTGCAGTGCCGCACTGCACACAGCTTATCAGCTGTCTAAAACCGGCAGATTATTTAACAGTCAAAGCTTTAACTAGCAAGGCAGCTTTTTCTTTTATCCATCCTTTCTCTACTTTTAAAGATATATAAACACACACACACACACACACACACACACACACACACACACACACACACACACACACACACACACACACACACACACACACACAGGATGAGAATTCACATGAAAGGATCCTTGCTTTTTCTGTTCTACAATGAATCATTAGTCTGCAAGGCTAAAATAAGACAGCAGCAAAGGAACAGAAATAGCACCACGAACGATCAATGGTCTACCAAAGACAGACATTACTTTCTCTCACTCATTATTGAGTGGGATGTTAGCTTGGCCTCACTTGCATCCCACTTTTACAGTTACAGTAACTTTCTAATGCCATCAGATGGTCTGATTGTGGTGAAACCTACTTGAGAAGAGGAAACTCGCCTTTGGACTTGTTTTAATGAGACACTTGAGCCGTCTCTTATTCCCTTTCTAGGGGCTTAAATGTTGCACTGCAATTCTGTTAGACCTAATTACAACAGCGATGCAGCATCTCTTCATAATTTCAAATAGAGAGGTGATGAGAAGCAGGCATGAGAAAATTAAAAACAGCACAAAGTGGAAGACAAAATATCAGGAAGGAGACAGGACTGAAGGTGGGTTATGAGGGGAGGATCTGTCTCCCTGGTGTCTCTGATGTGATTACACTCAGCAGGACAATGAGTCATCTTTGGGTGAACCAGACTGCTGTGACAGTGAACTGACTCTCACCGGCTCTGTGTGTGACATTGCACCTTCATGGAAAAACACAGACCATCTGGGTTACTGCAAACTGCAAAGTATCCAATCTAACAAGTGATTTTTATCCTCATGCACACACTGGAACAAATTAAATGTCAAATCCTTCCATTAAAACCTATTTTCCTTTGTTTTGACTGTGATTTCTATTAGTAATGATGGTACAGCTGTCATTATTACTGACTGAACTACAGGTTTGTCCATGTCTTGGTTATCTACCGCTGTCACCTGACTCCATCAAAGAAATAACAATGGATAATTGTTAAAAAGGACAAAAAAAATTTATAGGTAACACATGCCTTTTCGAACCCTTATCAAATACAGTCGACTTATGATCAGCACAATATGATTGGTTGTGAACTTGCACATAATGTAGTTTCTTTATGCCCACTGCATACTGTATATAATCTAATTGGGATAATTCTGCTTTATTTTTTAAATTCAATATGATAACGTACACAGTTAAGACCAGTTTGAGCTAGAGGTATATATATATATATATATATATATATCCTAACAACTCTATGAGAAAATGATCAAGACATTCTGCTCGTCTGATTGTCATACATGACAGATTTGAATGGAGATTGTCACATGTGAAGCTGCTTATTATGAAAACCAGGATTCAGTCATAAGCTGATGGCGTCTTAAGGTTCTGCTGTGTTTGAACATCTGACAAACGCAACTAAAAAAACAGGTGAATAAAAGCAGTTTTATAAGAAATTCAAATGTGTAAAAAAAAACAAACATTCAGGCTCTTGTTTTTGTTTTTAGTCTTGGATTTTGTGTCATTTCAATCATCAAAAAAGCCAATTTTGATCTGATAAAATAATTGGTTTTTACAAGCCTCATGGAAATACACAAATTGTTGTTTAGAGGATATTACAGTTATGTTTCTGACATTTCTAATCTCATACCGACTATTAGTATGGGCTGTAGCGAGCTTCATTGTCTAATGCTACATACATGATGATTATTACCAGGAGCATTTAATGGCTCTTTAACAGCTGTTGCCTCGGTGGTAACAAACAAGATAGATTATAAGTGAGCAGTTTATCTGTCATTGCAAGATCCCAAACATATCTGATGCTTTCTTTGCCTCCGAAGTACATTTTTCTTCTAATAGTTTTGCTTCATACATGATGTTTACACAATCATACATGTCATTTTCTAGCCCAAGAGGCACAGACTGTGATGCAGACAAATTAATTTCTTATGACTGATGATTGATATTAAGTTGGGATCAAAATTAAACAAATTTTCAGAATGGAAATTGTGACTGTTGTTTACATGTTAAGTAATTTTCAGTGTAATTTAATTTAACTTATAAATGAATTAGTTTATACTCTTTTTTTAGATGTGAAATGGTTGTGCAGATGTTGTGTTATCACGGCATCACTGATTGAATCTCAATTGAGATGGAGTTCATTCAAATATTTTGATTGTAAAATCTTATATATATATATATATATATATATATATATATATATATATATATATATATATATATATATATATATATATATATAAATAAATGATGAGTATATGGTTTACTGGCCCAAGAATAGAAAATTGTTTTGCAAATTAAAACGGTATAACAAGAAGCTTTAAACACAGAAATGTTATATTAATGCTCTGTAAAGTTAAATGGACATATACAATATTTCTTGGTAAGACTTGCATTAAATCATGAAAACTATAGGTAAATAAACACATTAGTGTATTCTCTTTCACAACAGAAAAGTACTGTCAGTAAATGACTCTTAGTCACCACACTCAGAGTTTGTAGGGATATTCCCATGTACTTACATCTGACTGCTATTTAACAGACAATAAATGAGCCTGGAAAGACAATGTGTATGAATGGAGTGGAGGTCCTCAGGTTTTCACCGTAGAGATTGGTTGTCTCATTCGGGTCTGTGTTGGCCTTGTGATGGATGGGCAACCCATCCAGGGTGTCCCCCACTCCTTGCCTGATAGCAGCTGGGATACACTCCAACCCCCTCTACGACCCTGAACTGGATTATGTGGCAATAAAAACTGCTTGGACTGAAGGTCTTACACGGCACTTCCATCCCAGAGGGCTCCATAACACTGACCTGTTCTACCACCTCTTTAATTAATGGTCTTATTCCAGTCTTTAAAGTGGAGATCTATAAACAGATGTTGCATTTTAGTTTAGCCACTAAATTACCCATCTAACTATAGATGTACTGACTGAAGAAGTATTTTGTGTGTTAAAATAAGAAGAAATGCAGCAAAATGTATTAAACCAAACAAAAAACCTGTAATTCCCTGTACACATGAACCAAAAATAGGTTTTAAATGAATGTAACTGGCAAGATGGCAAAGAACACAAAACACACTTTCACCTCGTGTTGGAGTTCTCCTAAGGTTGACGTCAAGCTTCAGTCTTTTTCCTACAGCAATCCAACTTCTTAGTAAGTCAGTAAAAAGTGAATAAAAATGAGTTAGATTAAGGATAACTGAGGCTAAAATTCCAGGAATCCCAGACATTTCCTTTCTCCAAAAGCATGAAAGCTTTTGTAAGAAGTCATTGCCCATCAGTAAATCAGAACACATCTCCGCTCGTAATTTTCATTCTTGTAGTTTTCATTTCCGACTCATTACTGAAATATGAGGCTCTTTCAGTGATTGGCTAAATGTCTGAGAGGTTTACTTTGCTTCTCCAGATCCTCACTAACCTTCAGTGTTTGGCATTTGGAGTACTTTTTTTGTTTGTTTCCCAGAGTGACTAAAATGCTTCAAATTCTCTTTGTGTGTCTGTCACTAAAACTTAAAGCTTTCTAGTTATTTTGTTTCCTAACTCTTAATATAAAAATGTTAATCAGTGCAGCTTTGTTACGATGCCAAGAATTTCCCTTTTGACCCTGTTTGGGTGTCTGACTCACTATTTTTAACATTTAACAGTGTCAGCGGGGGACAGCCCAGCATGGAAAAGTCAACACTGCTCACGTCATAACAGGTTGAAAAAAAAATCCAAGACAGATGTTTGGATCCCACGTGCAGATGATCTCAAATTTGAGGTTTGGCTGGGAAGCTATGGGCAAAGTGTTTTTCCAGTGGCTGTGCAGAGGTGGGGACAAGCACAGATGGAGACTTTATGAAAAATATTTTAAAAAGTCAAAGAAGCGACATGAAAAAAAAAAGCTTTTAATGCTCTCGAAGGGCTACAGTTGTTGCATTTGCCAGTTTTCTGAGAAGGAAATTGTAACTTTCAAGGACTTCAATAACATTGATTGTAAGTAAATCTATTAGTGAGTCTTCAGTAGCTCATGTGATAGCAGCAAAACAGAGCTTGATTTGCTGGAACGTACATTATATAAGAGTATAAATAAGTTAGTAAGGGCTACATGAAGCGAGCTCAGCACAGTGCAACTTACTGTGAAATATACAGTTGTACCAATTTTTCCAAGCGCTGCTCACATTCCTGGTTCTTGGGCTGCAAGTGTTGGCTGTGCTGACAGAGTCATCTGTCCTGCCTCATCACCAGAGGATGGAGGGACTGATATGAGCCTAAACACACAATGAACACACACACACACACACACACACACTGGAACTCGCCGATGAGAGGACAATAACCAGCAGAGCATCCCGAAGCCAGGCCCAGAGAAAAAGGGGGCTGCTCTTTCTACCCTCTATAGTCAACCCACCCCCCACCCATTTAAGCAGAGTCTAGCTGTGTTGGCGATAATAAAGGCTGCGAATGATACCCAGGAGGGAAGTGAGAAAGCAACGTTGAATCCCCTGTGGACAGATGTTTCTGGAACACGTGCACCCCCCCCACTCCTCCTTTCCGACCCCCCCTATCCTCTGGTAAATCACTGTGGATTGTGGCTATTGACACAAAGTGCAGGATTTGCTGAGGATGGTTCAGATTTTGTTGCCTTCATTTCCTGCTATGAACCCCGAGGAATGCAACACCAGAGTGGAAGTTTGGGAATGCGGCAGGAAAGGGGGGTGGGGGGTGGGGGGGTAGGATGAAGAAAGATAGGAGGTGAAAAGATCTAATGAAATATTAAAAAGCTCTTTCCCTTTTGTTTCAGACAAAACAGTTCCCAGCCTAAAACCTCCACGTGCACACGCATAAGTGTGTCAGGGGCCGTGTGGGACAAAAGCAAGAGAATAAGTCTTCACTCTGGATGTTGGTGCCAATGATTTTTTGCCCCAGATATGTTGACTTTCCAGACAATAAGACACACACAAACACACTTTCTCACCCCTTTGTCCTTCCACTTTTCGGGGGTGAAATATTCCAGGGGGGAGTCTGAACTCGAAGTTACATCAAAGAGAGTAAAATATGCCCACCATGAAACCCCAATTAGTAATCGGGCGTGCATGTGTGTGTGCGTGGGGGAAGGGTGGTGGAGCTCTTTATCACCCAGACATAACAAGGAGCTCTTAACCCCTCCCCTCCATGAATATGTATGGCTCAATTCAGTCCTACAACCAGCACCCCTCAGACAAAGCACTTCAAACATGGGCCACAAAGTGTGTGATGAGGGGGGGGGTGACCATATCAGCCTCTACCAGTCCCCCCCTCATGTTTCATAACTAATCCACAGAGACCGAAGCTTTGAATAAGGATCTGCTCTCAGCGGTTGAACTCCACAGTGCCGAGCATTTGTTCTTGGCAGGTACACAATAATAATAATAACACCCTGATAAACGGAGGGAGACTTCCAGCGCAGCTACTTATCTGAGAGGAGACAATGGTGGCTTTATGAACTGCAGAAGCAATTGTGTTTGTAGAAGTGGAGCTAATGAAGGCTTTGGCTTTTTGCCCCTCCATCCCGGCCCATAGAGGCCCCGCGCTCCTGTGTCGTATTTCCTCTGATACTGAAAGTGACTGATGGCGGACAGAGAGGATGTTTGTCGACCGTCACAATGTAGCGCTATGGCCTGCGTTTCTCTCATGTGACTCCCATGTCACTCGTGTTGTTTTAGCCCGTCAGTGGCGTGACAGCACGCCTATCTCATCTGTATATTCTGGTTCTGTGTGCCAGCTGTACAAACAGCGAGTGTGTGTTGCATTGATGTCTGTGAAGGGGTTTAGTTCCTCTTTCAGGGGATAAAAACAGGCAAGCTTCAAAGATGAGGCACCACTGCAGTTGTCTGCAGCACTCTGTGAAAAAAAAAAAAAAAAGCTAAGGAGCCAGCTACAAAGGCACTTGACATCAGGCTTTCTTTCTGAAAAAGAAAATGTTTGGATTGTGAAAGCAGAGAGTCCTGGGAGGCACACACACACACGTGATGACACTAGTCAATGACAATAAATGCGTCAGTTTGTCCTGCTGTGCGAGTGTGCGTTAAATTCAGATGCACATGTACAACAACATGTGACTTGTCAAGGTGCAAACAGCCCCAATAAATTACAAACTATTTCAAGAGTATTCTTGGCTTTGAAAATAGGGCAGCAGCCTGCAAGCAGACAAATGCTAACACTGCAATCTCCTGATTATGATTCATATTTCAGAGCATAAAGAACAACTCAGTATTGAGGCAGCTGTGCATCCTGATGGTACAGAGCCCACCTGGCTTTGGACAGGTTGCATTATGTGATCCCTGGAGGATACATTAAGGTAATGCTCGGTCACAATATCTTCCTGTGTAGATGAACGAGCAGCTAGAAGCCTTTTATCTGTGGACAAACCTTCTTCCATCAACAACTCCCACTGAGTACGCAGGCGAGATCTCTGGCTAAGTCCACGGAAAACTTTCAGAGGAGTTTGTGGGGGATGAACATGTGGCAGCCAGAGGTTACAGGACTTCTGCCAGCATTGGGACGCAATGGCAACGACCTTTTTTCTTTGTGGCCAGTCGGATCCACATCAAGGCGAAAGCTCCAGAGCTGGACGCCGCCTCCAGCTACCAGAGCGCTGTCACATACATAAACAGACCCACATACTGAAATCTGTCAAAAACAATTTTAGACACCACACTGAAATATTACTCCCATGTACGAAACGAGTTTGTTCTCACAGGCTGGAGATAAACTCATAAAAGATTCACTGAAACAGCAAAACACTCATGAAACTGTTCAGGGACTTTGACTTTAACAAAGATGCAGTGTGATTTTATTTTTAGCATGATTAACAACTTTTACTCTCATTCCCTGACTTGTAAACCAACTTTTTCTTTTCCCCCACTGCACCCACAAAGCCTCCTGAATATTTACACGTACAGTTTTAATTGCGCTTTGATTTTTGTCGTTCATTTCAAACATTTGTTGCCACAACCTTTATTTAAACCTTTTACGCAGCAGATTGCTTTAAAATGGAAAATTACATGTACATTACTGCTTTCTGTGAGTCATCCTGGCAAACAATGGTCAACCTCATGACCACATGCCTTAGGAAATTGCAGGCAGCATTAACATCTCTGAATGATGCCCCCCCCCTCCCCAACTTCACCTAATTCATCCCACACAGCTGGGTGACCCCAGTTATAGGTGGAAACAATCATCTTTTTTTTTCTTTTAGCAGGACACCATGAATGGGGCCACGGTTGACAACAATGGAGTGTACCTTTTAAATGGTCGCTATGACAACGGCTGCAGACAGAGTGAGAGAGAGAGAGAGAGAGAGAAAGACGAAGTGAGTGCAGGTCTGTAGCTCTGCGCAGTGTGCCTCCCCACACTGGTGCTCCACTTTTCCCACTCCACACGTTAACGTTTATTCAGCTTCCATCCAAACAACGAGTTGTTTAAACCGACAGCTACCACGTTGTGACTCCAAAGGGTTTGACGTTTTGTTTCAGGCTCTTACACAACACAACCAGATGCTTTGTTCTAGTAACATTTACATAAAGCCTGACGCTGCCAAATTAAGCGGACTCCAAGCAGCAGCTAAAGGGCGTAGCATGTTCAAGTCAGCTACTCTGAGAGAAAATGTGGATGTGTTGAAGATGCATATTTAGACTGTTTCATTAGTGACGCTTCTTTCATGCAACACAAACCCCACATGAGGGACATTATAACCATGTTATTACGACTGCATCATGCATCTCTAAAGAAAATAATCAAATCAGATAATTAGACTTCAGTCCAGTTAAATCTAATTCAAGTCAGATGAAGGAGTCCACATCCATGTGAGCGCACTGCACATCTTCACCAACTGCAGACAGTCAACAGCATGACAAGCCTGACAAGCAAAACAAAACAAAAAAAACACTGATACACACAGCTGCTGGACTACCTTTTTCTTTGACCATGACCATTGGAATCCAGTTGTAGCTGCACCAGAAAAGACTCCGAGTATCAGCCGTCAGGAACACAGGAGCTGCTAGATCCTTTTTTTTTTTTTTAGTCAAGACCGAAGAGCTAAAAAAGAGAGCTGAGACACCAGAGAGATGGGGAGGGAGAGGTGTGGGCACTGCTAAGCTCTCCTCCCGAAAACACAGCTACAGCGTGGGGTTTGCCTCCCGACTGCTTGCTTTCCTCCCATCCCTCTCTTTCTCCTCCTCCTCCTCCTCCCTCCTCTTCCCCTCCTGCTCCCTCTGTTGTGTCAGCCGCCTCCTCATTGCAGCAACCAGGTGGCTGCTGCTGCTGTGTGACCAAAACCCTCAAGTATACAAAAAAAAAAAAATCAGACAATTAAAATGAACATAATGCAGCAAAAAGAAAAAAAAAAAAAAAAGATCACACATACTTGTTGAGATAAACTGACAAGTTAACTTTATATTTGTCTTTCTATCTTTCATATATTTATATAGTTTTGTCCTCATATTGAATCAGTATGACTTAAATTCCATTGTAAACTGCGTGGTTAAGATGTGAATGTGTCATCACTGAAACATAAAAAAAACACAATCACAAAAAAAAAAAAAGTTCTGCACTGCTTTTTTCTGGAAAGAATCTGTGATCACGTTGAGGTATTTAAAACTTAAAGAAAGATACTTTAAATTCTGCTTGACTGCCTCTGAGCTGATCCAACACTTGTGATTGAGTTGCGTCAGGATCTCTACAAGAAAATCATTTAAATACAGTCCGTGAGTCACACAAGGTCTTGGTAAATGACTGTTTTAGTGAAAAATGTGACATTTAGACTCACGCATGTAAACGTCTCATATGAAGAGATATAAATACAGGAATGTGAGTCAAGGTTGGGAGATACCTCTGTATTCTGCTTCTCACAGCTCCTACAGATGCATGTCTCTATGTTGGAGTGTTTTGCTGCCTTGTTGGCGGTATCTGAAAATATGTGGAGCGATCTAAGCTGTGGGCTGCTTTTAGTTGTGTTCGTGCTGCTGTCGGTGCTTTAGCTTCACTCTGCTGTGGAAAACACAAAGTGGATACAGATCTCCGTTGTAATAAAGTGAAAGTAAGTGCTTTATAGTGGAGAAAGCGGGGTGCAAATGCTATCTGTGCTTTCCACTTTTGCTTCTTTGCTGCTTATAGTTTCTGCTGCTTTCTCATTTTTGGTATGAAATTGGTTGTTGAAGGTTCAAGTTGGGCCTTAGCACCAACACACACTTGCATTGTTAGGTGTGTTAGGTAACTGCCTATAAGAAAAGGCAGAGAGCAATGCAGACAGATACTTCTGAGAGGTGTGTTACCTCAGAAGCATGAAATGCCCATCCTTTTTCTGACACCCCGCCTGCTGTATTTTGGTTGCTCACACCCATTTTTATCTTTATTTTGATCTCAAATATGCATCTGGAAAATCAGCTTACATGATATGTCTGCTGGTCCACAGATCTATCAGACATAACCCAGAAGACATCCTGCTGAGGGGGACGTCAGCAGATAAACCAGCAAGTTCTTGAACCCCACCCTTTATTGATATCAGAACATATTGATGTCAGTTTACACACTAAACGAAAATGACTCTATAAAAGGTTAAAACGGCTGAGAATGATGGTGAAGTTTCTATTTCTGACCCCATGGATAACATGAATATTTATTTTGATTTCAAGAGTAAATCTATAAAGTTGTGAAGTTACATCTTGCTTCGCTGTAACATGATATAAGTGTCCCATGGCAGAGAATTACCTCAACAATCTGTCCAAGCTGTGGTTCCTGCTCCAACAACTTCAGTCATGAAACACATGCAGACTGACAAGTTAAGAACTACGGTATGCCAGCATTCACAATGCAGGTGGAAATAAAAAAATAAAAAAAATCCTAAAATGCTTGATATGTTGTAGGATAGCATTGCTAAGACATTGGTGATGGTATTACCAAGAATAAACTAGTTGGGATTTAGAGAATTCTGTTTGTGTGATCGCCACAAACCCGGCTTCACCTCTGACACTTTTTTCTCATTTATGTCTTTCGCCAATCCGTAATGTAACCAACAGCAAAAGAGGTACTCTGAGGTAGCAGACCAGACTTAACGTGGTGTCTTACCTCAGCTTTGTATTAATATCTTGAGTAGATCCTTTGGAATCCAATTACAAAGAGCACCAGGGAGCACCTTTGGGACTGGTTGTTATCTGCAACTTCTACATGAGAAACTGGTCTATTTTTTCAGATCTGCACATTCATATAAACGTCTGTTGGATAAAATGTCAGGAAAAACCTCTACTGGTTCTGTGGGATAGCATGTTTTAGCATGCTATGACACAATCAGGACCAGTGCTACACATGCTGGCAAATAGCAGTGAACAAGGCAGCGCTGGAGGATACTTTGAAGATTATGACTTCACTTGTGGCCAAGTCAGCTGTGTTACCCACAGCAGCAGCGAGCAGAGACCAAACATTTACATTCATCTGTGTCCCTTTATGGCTGCAAAGTTTATGAGCATCCCCACCAATGCAACTGCTCGTGCAAGCACCCCATTATGCATGGAGACTGCATTCATCCACTGGAGGGACAACTGTGCCACCTTCTGGATACCCACCAACGTACATTTGTTTCCAGAGGGCGTTTTCTCCCCATCTGGCAATGGAGACACGCCAGGCCAAGAGTAAAAAAAAAAAAAAAATACACTTAACGGAAATTTCTCTGCTGTCCCACCCTTTTTCTTTCATGATGGAGAAAAGGAAAACGCCTGTAATGACTTGAGTAACTTGTTAAAGAAACACCTCGAGTTTGATGGTGCAGCCACTAGCTACAACACAAAGACATCCCATTACCCTGTCTACTGTAAGGGGCCTGCCATCATCCCGCCACTTTTAATCATCTTCATCTGAGCTGAAGGACATTCATGCCACATAGAGTTTGCCAAGAGTAGCAAAGCCTGTTATGCATGGATGAAAGCTTTCCACTGGATTTGGCTCACCTATGGATGATCAATGTCTGAGAAGCCATTATAAACCTGTCTGGTGGAGATCCTCGATCCTCATATCAGTGCTGATTGGTTGTCATATAGCACTCTTTGAGTAACCAGTGCAGTTTGATTGATGACTTTAGACTAGTGCTTTGAGTATAAGCTAAGGAGGCATTACAGCGCATGAAGTCACATGTGCAGTAAACAACAGTGCTTTGTGTGGACACTGTGTAGTTGGGCTTTAAAATAAACACTGTGGGACGCAAAAGACACACATACACATGCACACAAAGACACATATCCATACACTCTGGGAATGGCTAATGGTTTGCAGAATCTCTGCAGAGAAGGCAAATAACTTGGATGAACTCCTTGACTCTTTGCAAGCAGAGGCACCAACTCTTCTTCGCACTTCAACAACTTACTTCGTTTACTAAATGGGTTACAGAACAGTAAAAGTCTGCGAACAGCAACCTTGTGCAGCCAGGTGAGTTATCATTCATATTCCGCAGCTACCTCACATAAACAAAAATGATATTGCAACAATCAGATGACATTATAGTCTTTTTTGAGTCTTTAATCTTTGTCTGCTCATGTTAATGTTGTTTTGAAGTATCATCAAACCTCTGTGTTTGACCTCTGGGTTGCAGTATTTGGAAAGCAGGATTAGAGGGACTCATATTCGAAACCAGGCAGCTAGTGAATTACAGCAGAACTGTTTATGATGTGGAGGGAGGAAACACGCTGTGGCTTTATGAAAGCATAACTATTGTTTCTTTGTCAGCGCTTTTTTTTCTTCCTTTTTTCATTGCAGTGAAATGATTATAGACTGCAGTAAATATAGACAGCAGCTGAAAGTCACAAATCCTGATTGATTTTCGCTGTACGCCATCGTGAGCTTTGATCTCAGGTCAGTTTGCAGAACATCCATTTTCTTGAAGCTGAGCTGCAAGTCAAAATCAGAGAAGCATTAGCTTATGTTTGTGGTATTTAAAGATAACTAAGTGCCAAGTGGGAATGGTTTTTACTGCTGTGCCTGGCTCAGAGTCAGAGAATGAGTAAAATCTGGAAATCTCAACTTGTCCTGATGCCCACGTTGTAATCCTGATGTAAGCATCCTGTCATTTACTATTGCTTGGCAAAATGTAGCATATTTGGTTGCATTATGAATATACAGAGAACACAGTAATTAATTTCTGGATTTTTCTGACATCCCAGTAAAGATGAGGGCTTTTAGGGGGTTGGGAAGTTGCATAACTGACTACACAGAACCTCTTATACTAATGGTGCATTTGAGTTGACTCAGAGCTTGGAAGTTGTATTAGCAGCCATCTTTACAGGTGGGGACAGAACTAGTACGTCTTTCCTGACTTTCTGCGTCTGACTGGGAAAATGCAGCTTCTGAGTACAACTCAAACGCACCATAACACACAAGCCAGACATGAAAAGCCTGCAGAAATGTTATCACTCGCGGTTGTCTGATTGAAATAAAACAAACTCTCATCAATTCAGTTTCAAACACAACACAAAGTGGTAAACTGGACCAACTGTTGGTTTAACAAACAGCATTGCATCAAGAAGCAAAGACCAAAGGAGACAATGGAAAGAAACAGAAATGTCTGGGAGAAAAAAACAGAAAAGTACTTGCAAATAACTTAAGTGTTTACATTGTAAAGAACATTTTTTGCAACTTTCTGACTAAAAAATTACGATTCAAGGTCATCCATTCAAGAGATTACACTACATGTGTTCTCTTATCTTACCTGTAGCGACATCGTTCACCTTCTCACTGAGATAGTAGTCATTCGGATTGAGGAACGGGAATTGTTCAATGCACTGTTTAGGAATGAGGTACAGGATTTCAGCCACATGTCCATCCTCAATGACAGACATACGTTTAACAGAGCTCTTCCGTTTTACTCGGACACGGTGGGCACGATTGACGCTGTGGCTACGGCTGGAGCTGCACAGCTTGCCCAGGCTGTTAAGATTGGGGAGGGTGGGCATGGTGCCTTGTTCCCCTTCAACTGTCCCACAACACTGCAGGTAGAAATCAGCCAGAGTCAGACTCAGACTTGCAGCAACATCCGTCCCCGCCGAACATCAGGGATGAGAAGCTTTCACGACGGTTCAGAGAAGAGACAAGGGAGCTTGATGGATAAATTCACACAACTAAATTAAAGAAATATCCAGTGAGGTCTTCAGTTGTAAGTTTCCTCGTGGAGATTCCTCTGAAAGCCACTTCACATCTGCAGCACCTCTGCTGCAGGTAGAGCAGAGTGAGACCCGGAGAAAGAAGCTTACACTATGAGTGTCTTCAACCCAACCAGCCTAGTGCCTTAAGCAGCTTAGGGCTGACGTTGAGCCTGATTATCTCCTGGGTGGGGTTAGGTTGGTCTGTGTCAGGTTTTCCCAGCGTATGCTGGGAGTCTAACTACCTGAAACATCACATCAACATCCCTTTATTCTTAAAAATGCATTGAAAAAAATGGCGATTCAGTCAGACGTTTCAAAAAACAAATGAAAAACACTGTTTTTCTTTCTGTTTCGTGCATGATTAAAAATCAAAATGTTTTTCCATGTGAATTCATGTAAAACCAAAAGAATTAAGGTGCAACGTTCCAGTGATCCAAAGTGTGCAACCAGAACAGAGTGCCTTGGTAGCATGCCAGTCCTTGAAGAGGTCAACAACCAGCAAGGTTATTCCAGCATCCAGCAATCCCTAAAACCCATTTCTATCCACTATTAGAGCCAAACATAAAGACACTGCAACCACATCAGCCTCCAACTCCAAATGACATCAGGAGCTCTCCATTATCCAATCAAATTACATCAAACAGAAATAGGATTTTACTGGATGGAACTTAATAAGATGGTATGTTGAGATCTTTTAATCCTCCTTGAGGCTAAAGTTAGTTTCTCTGAACACTTCCAGTATGTTTTGCAACAGAGAATGTGCTTTTGCATGAGGTGAAGTTTCAACTCAATGATATGTCCCAGTGGGAGGTGAAAAAGATTAAGGATGCTCAGGGAGGAGCTAGACAAAGTCCACAAAGCATGATATCCCTCTGACACTCGTTAAACTATTATGGAAGTAAAAAAAAAAAAAAAAAAGGTTTTGTGGAAAGAAATGATCAGTCTTTGCTCCAACAGCTCCTTAAACAGATCTAATGACGGCTGAAATAAAAACAGAAAAACCCCCATGTGACACCGAATATTCATCATATAGATAAAGCTGATATCACATATCTTTTCTTCCATGACAACGGATGAGACAGAAAGCATACAGCATCAACGGCGCAACAGTGACAAAGCACAAAACCTCCTTTCAGCCTGGACATGCTCAGCTCGGCCTGCACTTCAAATTTAATGATTTCCCTCTTTGTCTGACTGGGAGCAGAAACAGAGGACCTGGACTTAGTTTACTACTATTAGATTAGTACTGCTCTGATTCGATTTGACTTGCAACCACACTTTCATTCAGAAAACTTGAGTTTCACTCCAGAGAACAGGCGAAGTGTGATGTAAAGGCAAGAAGACGTACGATTTCACACTCACGCATGCAGACACATGTACCTGAGAGTAGCTGAGGACACGGCTCTCTGCTGCAGTGAGGCAGTATACCCTCCAACTGTCACCCACTTAGTCGTAGCTTCACCACAAACAACACAAACATGCTCAGAAAATATCACTGCTGTCCCTGCGCATTTGAACTCGGCATTTCATCCAAAATGTACGTTGCATTTAAAATAAAGCCCGTGCCCTTTGTCCATCCTCATCTGCACTTGACAAACCCCCCCCCCCAATGTCTTATTCATCTTATCCCACCATCTTACCATCCAGTCCAAAGCAGGAGGTGATTTTTTGGGCGTAGTTGCAGAGCCCATCGTAGCCAGGCTGCTGCCTCACTGTGTTCCTCTCCCCCATCTCTACACACTTCCAAACACACCGTCCCGTCCGGCAGCGCTTTCACTCCTTCCACCGCTCGTCAATTATTCAGGCTTTTGCCAGGACACATGCATGCGCATGCACACCCCTCTCTTCTTCACACATATAAACACAGAGACAGACAGAGAGAAAATTGCTGAGGCAGGGGGTTGTGCTGTGTTGCAGCGTGAGCAAGCCCTCTCCAGTCGCTAGGAAAAAAGGAGGAGGCATCAGATTGGGTTACTGCAGAGTGGAGCCATGCCTCCTTTTTTTGTATCCACCATTGATCATCCAGATTACACCGCAGTGTAACAGGTACAGTGTCCAGGATGGGCCACCTCTGTTCGGGGAATGGGCGGGGCAGGCTGGGAAGTCAGACTGGGGCGAAACCAAATAACAGCAAGTAGTATGAGGAGTAGAATTTTTTGTTGTTTCTGCAAGTTATTTAAAATTAATCCAGGCATCATTGTGATCATCTCACATCTGATTACTATAAAATAAAACAATTATGTCTTTTAATGATTGCTTTGAAATAAAAAAGCATGATCTTCTTCCCTATTAAGTCACCAAACAACAAAATTTCCACAGCTTTCTTTCATGTTGCAACTAATCAAAGCACTTCTGTGCAGAGATAGACTAAAAATGAGAAAAATATTTGCACATTCCAACTTTGTGGGAAAATTGTTTCATGTTTCTACTATTTAATCATAAATTGCATCGGAATGGAAGCAAAATCCATATTTTTAATACAGTTTACTGCACTTCAAAGAGGTCCATGAAATCACATAATTAAAAAGGCAACTCACACCATGAGTAACAGACTGCCGAGTGAAAAACACGTAGTAACAACTAACATGATGCTTTAGGGCTCTGTAGTGGAGCAGAGAGTGTAATGAGTGGCTTAATGGACCAAGATGAGTAATTCACCCACTCATAACTGGCCAGTCATGTCCACAGTAAAGGACAAATCTAAGCAAAACAGCCAGGTTATAAAAGAAATGAAGTGTCTAACTGTGGTAGGCTTTAAGGAGATTTTCCAGAGACTGCGATGCAGATGGAGAAATCTGATCACTGCTGGAAAGGTGACCTTCAATAATGCACTTAACCCCCCCCCATTAATGTGGCCTGACTCCATAAAGACTATCAATAGCTCTCATACATAGCAGCTTGCAGGTAGGAATGACCACGATCAATTTTTATGCAGCTATTTTCAAGGACTGTATGTAAACTAAATAAATAAGAATCAATACAGAAGGAAACCGTCCAGGAGATGCACTGAGACTGGAAAGTCCAGCCTGCAGGGGTGTCCTACAAGGTGGGTTAACTAATGGAAAACCATCACTACCAAGGTAAAAGCTGATGTCTCTGTGCTGTTAACACAAGACTGAAAGCACGACAAAGGTCCTGATGCTCCCTGGGCAAATGTCGGGGGGAGGGGGGCAAAAGAATGAGTCGCGGGGGGGGCAGCCTCACAAAGCAAACACTCTGACTTGTGACAGTAACATCCGAGGGTTGGAGAGATGGAAACAAGAAGTCCAGGTGTTTTGCTACCATGATGGCGCGTTCTCGTCATCCTCTGCAGTGCAGAGCTACAACTTAAAGCCAGCATGAAGAGAGAGTCAGGACATCACACTGACAACTCTCCTGTAGGTGCTGGAGCGAAATACAGATGGTAGCGTAAACATTCCTGCTTACGACAATACCACCAGAGACGGGTTCACACCTTAAATAGAAATCCCAAAGAGGTAATATCTATAGTAGTTTGGAAAAATAAAGTCCAAAGTCTTTCATTTCCAAGTCTTTGCAGATCAGGAGATTATTTCTAAAAAAAAAAAAAAAAAAAAAATTAAATGGTCTTCACTGGATCTTAAAGTGAATTCAAACGCATGTTTGAGTTTGAGTTTGAGTTGCAGCACGCTCTCCGTTCGGTTTCCATGGCGACGAAAAATGTGTCGTTTTAGAGAGTTTTTTCTACTTGGAAATCCTTGTGACGTCCCGGGGAATAAGGTTCGGTGATTGGTTACCTTCTACTGGTTAACAAGGGCATGTACAAATACATCAGGCGGGTAGAAAACGTCGGATAAAGTTATTTCCAACGATGGCTGGTGAGTTTACCAAAGAGAGAAATCCTGCTGCATTCGTTGCTGTGGGTTGCTGTTTTCCACTTTGTTTTCAGGGTCTGGTTCAGGTTCAAACATGTAGGGCTGTATGCTATGTGTTGACATTGTATTTTGTTTTTTTTATTGAGTTCATATTAGCTTAATCCTTCTGTTTATGAGATGTTACAATGACGGCAAAAGCGGTGGCGGTGCGCGCTCCCGATGTAGTGCAGTGGCGGGAGGCGGGGCTTAATGCGTTAGAGTCTTAATCCACTCGTTTTGCCCAAGGAGAGGGTCGGTCTGAAGTAAATAAAGCGATTTGTGACAATAACTCGATCAATCCCAGCCCTTCTGGTCTCAGAAATAAAAATAAATTAGCCTGAAATGCACATAATAGTTCCACTTTAAAGTCCCACCACTGAAATCCATTTATTCTAAACTGTAGCTGTCAGACAGATGGTCTTATATTTGACTTGAGAATATTGTGTTATACAGAGTTAGTGGTAGAATCACCTGCAACGTCCTTCTAGTCCTGTGGCTGTGAAATGAGTCCAATCACCGGCCGTCCACCACTGTGCTTGGCAGGTGGTACGAGGTGTTTTTGCTGATACGTCGCGTTTGTGGTGCTGTGCATTATGGCCAAACCGCTACTATTCAGTCAGTTCTGCAAACCCAAGCTGGCATGTTATTTTAAGAGAGAAGAGGATTTCTCCTGACAACTCTTCCAACCTGTGATCAGCTTTAATATTCAACATGCCAACTGTGCGTAAATATATATTATGCTGCAGTGTCCACATCTGAAAAGATGTGCAAGTGTCGTAAATGTTTTTTTTATGTATGGATAACCTCTCTAAGTGAAAAATGATGGACTCCAGATGATTTGAAATGGCCTTGTACCTCTACTCAGACTGCGGGTAGCAACAACTGCTTCGCTATGATCATAGCCAATGTCAGAAGCGCCCAAGTCTGGTCGTAGACACCTGCCATTGTCCAGCTTTTAGATGTAACCCTTCTCCAGCACAGCTAAATCAACTAGCTGAATTCCTCTTCTGCATGTCATCCAGCTCCGCAGAGGTAATGAGACATTGATTTGTTTCAGGTGTGTTGGATAAGGGTTGCATCTAAAAATTGCAGGATGGTACATCTTGCAAACCTGGGCACCCCTGGTCTGTGTTTTCCCTCCTTGGCATTGTGTTAACACACACTAGAACGTCACAAACCTGCAAACTGAAGACAGGTATTCTGCTTTGCAATGTGCTCACACTTACTGAGGATCAGTTAATCAAGACGTTAGATTTGCAGCACCTTACTGCAACTTAAACTATTATATGAAACAGTAAGGGTTTTGCTCATTTTCCACACATTACTACAGATTTTATGCAGCGATGCTGCATATCAGCTCTTGTTTTAGTTCAATACTCTTCACTCATCTGCTCTACAATGGAGATCAGGGCAGCAACTTCCTATGAATAGTGATTGGCAGTTTGCAAGGACTTGAGCATGATAATAAGATTTAGAGAATGTAACATAGGGGCTGTGGAGCAGGGGGCTCTGAGATTCATCGATCTCATCCAGCAGCCAAGGAGGACAGATACAGTTGACCGCATCATTAATGGAGAGAGTTCAAAGCATCTCTCTGCTCAGGCTCAGTCATTGAAAGCTTGAGGGGAGAGTGACATACCACTGCACAGTGAGTTTCTTTCTGCAAAGGCTTTTGTTTTACCCAAACACAGATTCAAATCCATCATGTCAAATCTGATAGTAGATTTAATAAAAAAAAATCTAAAAAAAAAAACCCTGGGTCACATCAGAACTTAAACTTCTCTGCTTTTTATCCAGCCTCCAATCAGTCAGCCGGATCATCTGATTGCATCCTACAGCGGGACCAGCTGGAGCCTCTGCCACAGAGCAGAGTCCCCACATCAGCACAAACAGAGCACACACAATCCACCTGCATGGTATGCAGGTATGTTGTCTTATTTAGACTCAGCAAGTAAATCCAGCCTTAAAAAAGTATAATTGGACAGATGCATCAAATCACAGCTTGCATTTCCCCCTTGCACTTGCATACCCCCCCCTCCCCAACACACACACACAAACACACACAGGTGCACAAAAGTGTCACTTTTAGCATCACCAGTGTTAAGCAGATAAAGTAATCATCAAATTTGATTGTCCACCAACAGACTAAAGCTTTTAACTGATGACACACCAGGTCTGATGGAAGATAATGGATCAAAAAGTGAAAGTTCATGATGGTTAAAAGTGCAGTTAAAAAGAACAAATGATTCTAATCTTTTCCCATGTTTCTGTTCACATCATTAAAAGTAAGTTGGAGACTGAACACGTCTGCAGCAGTGTGGCAGCTGTAGTTCCAGCCTCACACCAGTGTAACCTACTTACAATATCACTTATTATCACAGCCCAATTCAACAGACAGACGACGCAAAACGGCTCTCTTCTGCATAGGCTAGGAGCCTCCACTCCTACACTATATTTAAAAGCCTGTTTCCCCTTTTTTATGTGTTATTATGAAAGCTTCTGCGGCAAAAGATACTCACCTCTAGCAGACATGCCCGGTAGGTAGAGCCTCTTTTTCTCTGCCGATACTAACAGGACAGGAAGCCCAGATGCAGCTTTGAGACCAGACCGATTACAGTTTGATTAAAATATAATGTTTAAGTTTTTTTGCCTGTCATTTGATGGGAATAAACGCATGGAAACATGCTGCGAACTGGTAGACTGAAGTACAAGGAGCGATGGAGAGAGCAGTTTCCAGCGACAGGGCGTGTCCTGGATCAGAAAGCGTCCCTTTTTTATTTACCAACAAGTTTCTGGCCATATTTGAACATAATAGCACAGGATTTACTGAGATTTAAACTAAACCATTGTTGAAATTCCTTGACTGGAGCTGCTGTCGGCTCACCTAATCGTCTAACCGGATAGGCTGCTCTCTGTCTGGGATGACTGCGCTGTTTGGAAGAGGTAGCTGGTCTAAATCACAAAGTTGACAGGCACGATGGAGCTATCAGTCTGGCTTCGTTTTCCTCCTTTATTAGCCCGAATGCATTTCAGGATTTGTATAGAAAACCCGTTCTTTTAATATTCAGAGCGACGACAGCTTCACAATAACATTACCTCAGTAATGGTATAGGGAAATCAACCTAGTTTCAGATAAATCTGTGCTTTTTACGGCTGTTGTAATAGTTTAATTTTACAGGTCACTGAGATTTACTACATTTGTGGTAATATTTAGTTATTAAAAAATGTGGAACATGACGTTTCCGAAGTAAAAACTGGGAATATTTATTGGTTGCGCTCTTCATTTATATGCACTGATCGTTGTCAGTAATTACAGAGATGCTTTGGGTAACAGCGCCCCCTGGTGGTGTTTGGCGGCAGCGTTTGGCGAGGGAAGTGCCACCGTGTCCAAACTGAGCTTACGTCGAGTCTGTAGACGTCTTGTTTACTGTGGTTTGTGCCAGGCCTGTAAAGTCCTGAGGCCAACAACGTGTAACAGATTTATTGCTCACATCTTATTCTTTCGTTACAAGGGTCAGTGTATGAAACCTGCAATCTGGAGCGAGGCGGCAGCAGCAGGAAGAAGAAGATAGAGGATTTCTCTAGGTCTTCTCGGGAAAAACTAGTCCAGTCGAAGAACAAAATGTTCTCTAAATTTACGTCCATTCTCCAGCATGCAGTGGAAGCGGTGAGTTTCGATGAAGTAGTGTTTCTGTCACTTGGTTTATTTTGTGGTAAACTAATTTTTGGTTAATAGGGGGGCTCTGTAGTCCCACACACCCAAACCTCAGCGTTAAATAGGAAGCTAACAAATTAGCATGTTAACACGTTAGCTTGTTGTGTTTATGTTGTTAAATTTTTCATGTTATTTACAGCAGCAAGTGTCCATATGGATATTTATCACTTTAGTGATTGTAACCTTAACTAACAGTTTCCTTTTCTTGCAACTAATGACGTGTTAAAGGCATCACTGATGGCAAGTTAGCGCACAATAGCCTCAAGAAGTTGTTAGCTAGCTATCCCGTTGCAATCTGGGGGTCTTGTGATGAGGAATGATGTCGAAATACTCTGGCATCTTATTTAATGTTGCGCAATCATACTGTCACTTATAACATCGAAGGAGCAGTGTGTGGCTTTCCTTGCTTAGTATTGCATGGAGGCGTAATGATAAACACAAGGTTGCAAGCTAGTATACTAGCTCAAAGCAGTAGCATCCAGTCTGAAAGCTGCTCTCCAGGTGCTCTGGTCCCAGGGATCCTAATGTTAGGTCTACCTAACATGGCAGGTTACCATAAGGTATTTTGATTCCAGATATGGACTGAAAATTTTTTAATAGCAACTATTGTCCCCTATGAAGTTGTTTATAGGGTTGTGTAGGGAGTCATCCATCCCAGATGTAAACATCCCACCCTTAACCAAACCTTTTGTTAATTGTAAGACTTTGACTTTGTTTACTAGTAGCCATCAAGCAAAATTATTTCATAGTCTGATATTTTATCATTTTAAGTCTGAGAGGAAATCATTGATGAAGACTGACCTAAATTAATGAATATTTTAGGTCATGTTAGAAATGAGCTGGTACATGTCACTGGTAGGAACATATGTTAATCTTCACTAATGTTCTGTTTCAGCTTGCCCCATCGCTGCCTTTGCAGGAGGACTTCGTCTACCACTGGAAGGCCATCACACATTACTATATTGAGACATCTGGTAAGAAAAAGTCTCATTTAAGCTCATACTTATTCTGGCCTTGGTTTCTATAGAGTGATTGTGCAGAGTTTCTTCTGAAATGTTGATGGTGTCTTGTGTGGAAAAGACATTAGTTTGAACATTTGTATCTGTGTTGTATAAAATATGCTCCTACTATGCATGATAGTGATGTTTTCACAAGAGGTTGCTACCACCAAAGAGGATATGTTGCAGGATTGATTTCCTGTCTGTTAGGAGAGTTAGAAAGTCGTGGATAGATTTTTTTTTTTTTTTTATCCTTTATCAGAGGTGAGCAAACCTAGAGGTAATTAACCTGTGATGTTGATCTGGTTCCAGTTTTACTTGTTATGTATTCCACATTGATTTGAATTAAATGTGCAAGTTGCACATGTTGTTTTAAACTTGCCTACAAGAAAAGCATTTAAAAAAAGTAGAATATTAAGTTTCTCTTTTTCTCTATTCTCCTTAACTACAATTAGTGATTAAAGTTGGATATTTTTTTGACCACTTACTCATGCTGCACCGTTGTGTATCGGCAAAACAGGGAATGAATCTGAGACTTGGAAAGGCATATCTGCTAAATATTCAGAGAATGCTGTGCTGGCTGAGTTCAGCAGCTTTATGTGAAACAAGCTGTCCTTCACTTTGACAGGGCAGCTTATGCTTCTCTGTGGTGATCTGTGCAAGTAAAACTTGTAGGCTCAGTGTTTGCCTCATTTTTAATCCAACACATGGTCAGTGGGAGAACTCATTTAGGATGTGCTTCTAGAGTCTGTTTCTCTCAGTCTTTATTAAGCAAGTATGCATACTTAGTTTCTATCTGTGCACCTTATTAATCTGTTTCTAATCCATTCCTGTATGTTTTGTAAGTAACAGGAGATTATTATATGCATCTATGCATTGAAATACAACAATTAAATCAGCGTTTTAGAAAGAATATTTAGAAAAGCTGGAAAGATTGGTTTCTCTGTCATAAATTTTGTGACGGGGCCTCCATAAAGTCCACTCCTCTCATTGCATCAAGTTTTTTCTTATCCACCTACAGTTCATGTTTTTGTGCACTCTCCTGTTAGATGACAAAGCCCCAGTCACAGACACCAACATCCCATCCCACCTGGAACAGATGCTGGACATTCTGACACAGGAGGAAGCCGAAAGGGAGTCTGGGGAGACGGGACCCTGCATGGAGTATCTCCTACACCATAAGATCCTGGAGACTCTTTACACTTTGGGCAAAGCAGATGTAAGACGGTCCTGCTTTGGATTTAACATAATTTATAAATCCCCCCTCTGAAAATGTACATATCATGAGGAAACCATGTTTGTATGATTTCAGTGTCCCCCGGGGATGAAGCAGCAAGTTCTTACCTTCTATACAAAGCTGCTAGCACACATCCGTCAGCCACTTCTGCCTCACATCAATGTCCACAGACCTGTACAGGTGAGAGGAGTTGCAGTGTGGATGTCAGGGTTTTTATGACAGCTCTTTGCCTCATAGCAGTCTGCTGGCTGACAGGTTATTTAACTGATTTGTAACTTCTCACTCCCTTGACTCTGACATACCTCTCAGAAATTGATCCGTCTGTGTGGGGAAGTGCTGGCTGCACCGACAGAAAATGAGGAGATCCAGTTTCTTTGCATAGTCTGTGCCAAACTAAAGCAGGACCCGTACCTTGTCAACTTCTTCCTGGAGGTGAGTTGCTTTCATCCCTAAGAAGATTTTTTTTTCTTAGTCTTGAAAGATTTTCAGCACATGATCCAAAGACTTTTGTTGACTTTTTATTTTTTTTAAGAACAAGTCAAAGAAACCAGAGATTAAGAGTCCTGTTGTGACAGAGGAGAGAGTTTTGGCTCCAGACACCGGTCAGTCTCTGCCAGAGGAGCAGGCAGAGCGACGAGAGGAGCCCCTGGCTGCAGCTGCTGCTTCCACTTCCAGTCCAACCAGTAACAACAACAACACCAACAGTTACAACCTGGTCACATCTCTGCTCAACCTCACAAAGAGTCCTGTAGGTCTTTCTAAAATGTTAAAACGTGCCAAAGGTATTTTTTCTGAATCCTGACTCTTTTTTTTTTAATGATGAGCTGCACACATGCTTCCTCTGTTCAGGACGGCCGGATAGTGGTGAAGGCATGTGAGGGCCTGATGCTGCTGGTCAGTTTACCAGAGCCTGCTGCTGCCAAGTGTTTAACAGAAAACACTGAGCTCTGTGAGCTTCTGACTGACAGGCTGGTCTCCTTTTATAAAGCCCTCCCACAGTCTATGGACCCTTTGGACATTGAAACAGTGGAATCGGTCAATTGGGGGTAAATTTCTCTTCAGATTTTACTTCCTAAAAATACCTTTTTAAAGTATTACTTGTGTTGTCATCTTAATTAAACTCATAAGTATCCATTAACTACGTGTTATTTGTCATATTTTGATGATTTTTTCCCCTCTACCTCTTTTAGTTTAGATGTATATAATCTGAAGGAGGACGCAGCAGTCTTCACAGGGAAGAGAGCTCTCATCTCGTTCCTGTCATGGCTAGATTACTGTGACCAGCTCATCAAGGAGGCTCACAAGGTTCCCAACTAGTGCTGACTCATCCTGTTCTCATGTGTCATATTGTAGTCTGAATAAAAGAAATTCTCTCCAAAGAAGTTTTTTTTTTTTTTTTCTTCCTTGTTTTTGAAAGCAGCAAAAGACTGAACTCTCATGTTTTTGTTTTTCCTCGCTGTCTTCCAGTCAGCAGCGGCAGTGATGGCAAAAGCTGTGAGAGAGAGGTTCTTTGTGTCTGTGATGGAGCCGCAGCTCATGCAGACGTAAGTCCCGCCCTCAATCAATCAACCTTCACAGGCTTAGCAGTGTTTTACCACTTTGAGTCAGGACTGCCCAGTAAAACCTGTGTGTGTGGATTCATGCAGGTCAGAGGTGGGGATCCTGACCTCCACAGCGCTGTTGAACCGGATCATAAGGCAGGTTACATCGGAGGCTCTGCTGCAGGAGATGGTGTACTTTCTGCTGGGGGAAGAGAAGGAACCAGAAACTTCAGCTACAGTCGCTCAGAATCCGCTCAGGCACAGACTCATAGAGCACTGCGACCACCTGTCAGATGAGGTTGTTATCATGCAGGATCTCATCTGTCCTGCAAATGCATGCACCTCCCAGATTAATCAGACACTACAGACATATTCAGGCCATCGCATAAATGTGCTTTTTCTCATTGTTTCTTCTTCAATACTCAGTGATGATAATGGCCATCTGTCTTCTAAGGTTTTGAAGTTCCAGTGAATCATACTATTAACAAAAAGCAAAGGAATCTAATTAGTACATGGCAGAGGCTCTGCCTGCGCTTTATCACACAAAAGACGAATGAATCATCTCTTTGATGCTCGAGCAGCCACCGCCTACTTTTCCATCTGTGAGCGAATACTTGCCTTGCATCTCTGGGGCTGCAGTTGGAGCTGAGCTTTATTTCTTCCCCTTTTGTCCGCAGATCAGCATCATGACACTTCGGTTGTTTGAGCAGATCATCCAGAAGCCCAACCAGCACATCCTCCACAGCTTGGTGCTGCGGAACCTGGAGGAGAGGAACTACATAGAGAACAAACCGCAGGAGGAGCGGGAACCTCTGGAGAATGGCCAGCCCCATGATGCTGTGTAAGGACCTGCCTGTGACCTTTGACTCCCCCCGAGCTGCTGGATTTCTTAATGGCTGTTTGTTTGTTTGTTTGTTTGTTTTCTCCCAGTGCACAAACATAACCAACTGTAAATAAAAAAGATTGCATCAATTAGCTGTGTTGTTTAGATACGCTGCCACTTCTGCTCAGTTTGCAGTTTAGTGCTTCGTCAAGATTCTCCTGAGCCGTGGTTGGGCTGGAGCGTGATGATGCCGCTCAGCTATTTATTAGTCTCCATCAAAGTAGTGAGAGTGAAACCTAATGAGCATTAATTTGCATGTTTCCTCTTGTATTTGCTTCGTGTGATTTAATGGAAATCCCAATTAAGTCCTAAATCCTTAAGAGAGTTCTTTTTTTTTTTTTTTAATAATTGCCTTTTTATCAAACAAAGGAATTCAGTTGCTGCATTTGTGACTGTAGGAAAACACATTTCTAATAAAAATGTTCAATTAAAATTCACTGGCAGGACGTCTGTCTGCACGCCAGATTACACAACAGAACTCAGATTCAAAGAGCCATAAAATGCTGAACGCTTGCATCGTTTGGCTTGTGTGATGTTAGAACCAGAGGGGAGCATTGTTAAGTCATAATTGTGCGTAAGGGTGATTAATGAAATCTTAAAACAGCTGGAAACATGATTATGTTTCTTCTGAACTGGCAATTAAAAGAAATGTGTATTTTTCCTGCAGAGATCTCGAGGAGGATCCCCTGTTCGGTGACGACCTCTCACCGGACGGCAGGCTGTCTGGCTCTGATTGGCTCAGCGCTTCTCCAACACTGAGCCCCGACCACTCAAAGTCAGACGGGAAGACCGAGGTCCACAAGATCGTTAACAGGTGAACAAGCTGTCAGGTCAACAACACGAATGGTTCAGTTAGATTAAAGAAATAGTCATTTAAAACATGGCATTAACCAAGTCGCAAAGAGCGCAATTAATTTTTCTGTTCCTCGGTGTGAAAACCAGGTTTTTTTTCCAACCTGCAGTTTGACCAATCCACTCCTTCAGTCGTACTTCCTTTCATCTGGATTGTAAAACGGTCATTTAAACATCGTGTGACTGACAGCTGCGACTCTAAAGATAAGATGCGTTGGTGTCCGCGATCCCCTCCCCACCCCAACATGACGACTGAGGGATTACTGGTGTGACATGTCACGTGTCGTCTTGTCACCGTCCTCTAAACAGAAGACTGGAAAACAGTCAGAATCTTCATAAATCAGGAGAATAAAGTGGTTTTTGATGGATCTTGTTCAAAGCATCTCCAGTACCAGTTAAAAGCTTGAACATATTTTCCCATTGGGTTTAATAGGAACGTGTGTCCAAACTTTTGAGTGTTAGTGTAAATGCAGAAAAACAGCTTCTCTGGTGGAGATGATGCCAAATTCTGAATTTTCCAGTTCTAATTCAGCATATTGTCAAACTTTGTTATATATGGGTTAATGTGCATTAATTCCTCTGATTTATGTCTGAATTATTGGTTTCATGTTCACAGCCTCCTAAAAATCTCACCTTTTTTAATACATGGAGGCTACATATTTTTTTACATTATCTGGCAAGCCCGTGTGACTCCCAGTTTGAGAACCACTGCCACATATGACTGAAATGCTGACAATAGCCCTACTTGTACTTCACATTTCAAATAAAGTGTCGATATTACTGAAACCCACTGGGAACACTGGATCCAGTCTAAGCTGTGAAACGCAGCTTGGAAATGACAGCGGTGAGGGGAGATTCAGCTGAGTCTTCAGGATGGACATGAAGTATAAAAATTGAACATTTTCAGGCAACAAAATCACATTCTGTCTTTTTTTTAAAGTCATTCATCCTGTTTCTTGGTTGAAATTTAAGTATAAATGTGTTTTCCTGTAGTTTCCTGTGTTTGGTGCCGGATGAGGCCAAGTCATCGTATCACGTCGAAGGCACAGGCTATGACACCTACCTCAGAGATGCACACAGACAGGTAAGCTTTGGCGGTCTCGTGTTGGAGACATTTCAGTGGGGGGCTTGTGACGGAGCGACGCCACCTTCCTCTGGACTGCTGTTTATTTGCCGTCACTCTTCTCAGTTCAGGGACTACTGTGGAGTCTGCCAGCGGTGGGACTGGAGGGGAAATCCAAAACCTTTTGAGAAGTGTAACTTGGACATGCCGTTCTTCGAGGGTCACTTCCTAAAGGTTCTCTTTGACAGGATGGGTCGCGTTCTGGATCAGGTGAATAATCAGCCTTGCAGCAATTGATTTAGGATCAGCTTCTTGGTTTAGATGCGAAATAATGAGACATTGTAGAAATGCTGCTTTGAAAACCACAAATGTAACCTAAAACTAGATGCAGTCAGTAGAGGCTAGCCTTCTGGCAATGGAGCTTACATTTACATTAAACTACTTTCAAGTGATTAAATGAACTTCAGAAGATTATTAAAAGATACGTTTGATAGGTTAGTCCACAGTGTTGACCTAACTTGAGGTGTACAATCAGGTTTCAGTGAGTAAAGTTGAACTTTCTACATGAAAATCAGCCGGATTTGCTGGAGCTTTGCTCATTAAGGAAAATGTCCCCTGGGGAGTAATAAAGCTTTTCTAAATCTGAATGCAACACTTCCTGATTTCTTTTGCAAGAAACAATGATAATTAAGAGCTGAAGCGTTGAAATGATAAGTAGTGTAGGAGAGGAACAGATATTCAGAAATGCACTTTGGTTTTTGGCTGCACTAAATCAGTTGATGAGACAAACATTAAATTACTGGTTTTCATGCTATTTCCTTATTTTTCACCTGAAATAGTCATTTCAGGACTAATGTCAGTAAATTTCCTGCATCTTTCTTTTATCCCTCCATCTTCCAGCCGTATGATGTCAACCTCCAGGTGACCGCTGTGCTGTCCAAGCTGTCTTTGTTACCACACCCCCACTTGCATGAATATTTGCTGGACCCTTACATCAACCTGGCCCCTGGCTGCAGGTCTTTATTCTCTGTCATAGTCAGGGTAAGCCTTCTGTCTCTGGAAAGTAGTGGTTTAGGGAAGGAGAGACACGTTTACTGGTGGTAAGAGTTTTCTGTTATGTTTATGTGTCAGGTGGTTGGAGATCTCATGCTGAGGATTCACCGCATCCCAGACTTCACACCCAAGCTGCTGCTTGTCAGGAAGAGATTATTAGGCCTTGAGCCAGAGGGCATCACGTATGTATTTCTGTCCGTCTTTTGGCTGTTATTCTCTGACTCGACTCAGAATACACTCACCTCTCTCTCTCTGCCGTAGTATTGACCACATGACCCTGCTGGAGGGGGTGATCGTGTTGGAGGAGTTCTGCAAAGAGCTGGCAGCCATCGCCTTCGTCAAATATCACGCAGCTGCCTCATCCTCACCGTAATCTTCCCGCTGTTCTTCCATCTGCCTCAGCAAGACAAGACAGGTCAGGGCGAACTGGGCCTTGGGAGGGGTTTGGAGGCGGCGCCGGTGGCACAGGGTCAGCAAAACATTACCACTTAACCGGTCTCCCCTGCAAGACTGTTAAACCCCACAAGGACAGACTTCATCCTTCCCACTTCCTCTGACCTCTGAAAAGTCTTTGGTCTTGTTTTTTTTTTTTTTTTTAGTGGGTCAGAGCACAGACACACTGCCCAGCCAGCAGAGGAGCGAGAGGACGAGGTGCAGAGAGATGCTTACTGGACTCTTTTCAGCCACTGTAATGTCTCTCACTGCCCATCCATTTTTCTTCTCTCACCAGCCAAAAGATGAAAACCCTGTAATTATGGTATCAAGGATACAAAAAAACCAACAATAACAATGTTTGTGTATTTATTTTCTCTCCCATAACCACCTGTTTGTAAATGTCATTGCCTTAGTGTGAAATCACACCTTTCAGTTACAGCTAATTGTTTCCTTTAGAAACATTTTTATCTGAACCCCTCATGTTGTCTGTTTGAAGACAAATGCAGTAGAGAAAAAAGGAAAAAAAATCCCAATCCCCCAAACTCTACACATAGCTGTAGTTACATGAAGAAGTGTAGTTTTTCTCATACTGCGCTCCTTTTTAAAGCCAAGTCAACTTATTTATTTGTTCATTTTCAGGTTGCCTTTTGAACCGTTGTGTTAGGATAAAAGGAGCCTATCAGTCGATTTAATGACTGATTTAACAAATGCTATTTACTGCATTTGCTTTTCTCATCTTTAATCAGTTTGTATTTATGTACTTCTGTTTAATCACCCAAAGACTTCACTATCCATCACATTTTATCCAATGACATAGTGAATTTGCAAATGATGCTAGTTTGCACACAAACCTTTGTCTCGTTGCACTTGTTTCAGTTCATGTTCGTTCATGATGTCAAAGTGTGATGTCATTTGTAGAAAGAGACATTGAATTTATGATTCCACGTCAGTGTTTGCTCTGGATCGTCACTCTGCAGAGCTGTTGCTTTTTCCACCACACACACACCTGTATTATCAATAATTTATTTGCTTCATTCAAGGTAATGTGATTTTATTACTCAGTGTCTTATATGCATTCATGATCGAGGACATCCTGTAGCTGATTTCCATCCTGTGTTAGCTTGTGACTTTAAACTGATGCTAAATTGTTGGAGAGAAGTTTTAAAAAGAAATCTAAATATTTAATCATCTCAAACCACTGGGTTAGCTCTGGATTCCCAGTTTGGAAACAGGTGGATTACAGTCCAGAGCTCTGAGCTCCTTCATAGGTCATCATTGCTCCCTATGATGTGTTGCGTTAACTTGCAGTATTATCTTAATCTTGGATGACGAGGAAATGTTCAGCGATGTTAGGACGAGCGTGTTGCCTCGATATCTCTGCAGGGTGTCTGAAATGTCAAATCTGACCTCATGGATATCAGTGATGCTACTTAATGTAACTTAGATTTTTATCTGATGTTCCCAGTGTGAATGCCAGTCATAATGGCAGGTGTAATTTGTGCGTGTCTGCGTGTGTGGCCTTTTGTTGCTGTGGAGAAAATTGGGCAGTCATTCATAGAAGTCTCTGGTCTTTTAGCCATTTTTTTTTAAACTCCTGAAAACATCACTAGCACCTAATCTATATTATGCAATTGCTTGCATGGAATCAGATTTGCACATTGTCTTGTTTATTTTTGTAATGTCTTTTTTTTCCCCCCTCTCTTTCTCCAAAATGTTTCATTTATAAACCAAAAAAGAAAAACAAAAAAACTTGGATGTACCCAGGAGTAATATTTCTATTTTACTGGGGAAACATTTTTTAAACTGTCAAACATGCACATTTTTTATCAACTATCTTTCCAACTTGGTGTGTACAGTTGTATATTGTATATGTACAGTGGCAACAGAGATACTACCTGATGTAAATGCATGCTGATACATTATTTTTCATTGTAAAGAGGAAACAAAAGGCAGTCCAGCCCGTGATGGTTTCTTAGCTGTCAGCACTTCGGTTTTCAAAGACACTGATGGGAAGAAAGCTGCCGTATCGAACACTGTGGAGGTCAAAATGTGGGGTTTGTGCGTCACTGATTTATTATCTTATGCTTTTTACGTTATGCAGGTTTTCGTTTGGTTTTGAGACGGTGTACAGGACTTTATTACAGGTGTACAGGTATTGTCAAATCTGAAGCCAACTGATTTCACTTCATGTTATCTTAGACCAGTTGCTGCATTTAATTGTTTTCATCTCTGCCTCTGCAGCGGGACAATTCTCATATCTATTTCTTGGTCAGTTTGTGCAACTGTGCAATGTGTAATTGAAACATTAAGGTATGGTGCATGCTTACCCCTCTCAATGCTTCAGGAATGATCAGAAGTGATTACTGCTGCGTCTGCAGAGGTGTTGGTTCATTTATTCCTCAGCTGTCTTCATTACTGATATAAACATTTATTGGCTTTCATTGAGCACAGTTTGTCCCCCCCCCCTCGACATTCTCCGTCCCAATAAAAAAAAAAAAAAAAAGTTCCTCAGCAGGAGATGTGGTCATTCTTCAAACAGTTTGTGTTTCATCTTGTTTTATTACAAAATGTCTGTACAATAAAACAAAATACACAAAATATCCATTTCTTTCAAATGATACGGTGACAGCCACCAATTCAATTCAATAATCTCGCGAAATAAACATTTCCGAATAACCGGCAATAGAAGCGGACGCCTGTAATGTCATTTTCCGCTGCAGGGTGACACAACAACATGAGCAGAACATGAAAATGACCTCTTGCCAGTGAATAAGGACGCCAGTCGGCATGGGTACTTTACCCTGTCACATTCTCCTTGGCTCCCTGCCTGCCAAGCTCAATCATCCAGCAAATTCTGGAGAAATGAGTCAAATCTCACTCTCAGGGAACAGCAGAGGATGGTGTGACAGGCCCAAAGCTAAGCGAGCTGCTCTGGAAATAAGTAAATCCTACACCTCTGTCGCCTTGCAGTGCTTCAGAAATCAGCCATGGAGAAGAGGCACTACGGTGCAGAAAGGAGGCTCTCAGTGTAATAACTCATCCTTAATGATAACAGAGTTACATAACTAAGATTGCAGTCAGTCAGGGTCCTAAAAGTACATCTTGAAGGAGTATTAACATTTCATTATCAGATATCACTTTTCCTGATAAAGAGATCCTTATTCTAAGAAGACTTCTCATTCAGTACGGTTCTTCAGCTGAAATTACTCATGAATAACAGAGTTCATCCATGCCTGTTTACAGTATCCTGTTGCTGCAGGTAAGCTGGAGATACAGCTACTGGTTCAGTCTGACACCAAGACAAGGGTCAGCTTTTGAAATTAAACTCAGAAAACTCTGTGTGAAGTCACTAAAATGATGTTTAGGATATAAAATGACTTCAGGTTTTTGTCAGTGTAAACTGAAGCAAAAAATACAGATGGCATTATGATGACGACTGCCATCACATCATCATAGTTTTAACAACTGAAAGTGCCAGATCCATGCCTCACTGGGATATGTCTCATGTGAAACCGATTCCAATGACCAGACCATCTGCTCCTGCACTGAAATCTCACTTTCCAAAAGTACAGAATATGATGGCGGTACATCATGACGCTTATACTTTTCCTTACCCGCTTACTTGACTTCTATGTCACAATCAAAATAAAACATCCAGCGTTCTCTCCTTGTAGTGAAAACTCCCAAACAGTGTGCACATAATGATGGTCTATTAAATTATTTTACATATACTTGTAAATAACCCAAATCATTGTCATGTACATAAAAAAGGGGAAAAAAAAATACCATTAGGTAAAAAAAACAACTACATGCCGTTGTGCAAACTAAATCAGGCTAAAAATACAAGTTGTCAATTTCTCAAAAATTATTTACATTTCCAAATGTTTTCTTTTTTTAAAATTTTTTTTTTAATCATTTTGTCTGTAAGCATCTCCATACCCATTTACAAACTCAGATATGCATACACAGACATGCTTGTGCACAAATTGCTCACACTGGAACATTCAGACAAACAAATGTCTCTTTGGCTGGTGTGAAGCTGCGGCACTTTGCACTGTGTGTATATAATTATACATTTCCAAGAAGAAGAAGAAAAAACACTCACACAAAAAAATAACACCATCTAAGAGCATAGAAAATAGATTCTGATGCTAGATATTGTGATTCATTTCCTATGCCTCAGCGCCTAATATTATATTATATTATATATATATATATATATATATATATATATATATATATATATATATACTGTGTGTGTGTGTGTGTGTGTGTGTGTGTGTGTGTGTGTGTGTGTGTGTGTGTGTAAAGTATGTTTTTGATAAGGGTCTGCAACACATATGCCCTCAATCGTGTGTGTATACATATACTTTAAAAAAAAAAAAAAAAAAAAAAAATCACATTCAGGAAGTGATGTTAGACTTTATAAAAAGGCATCAATAAATAGAAGTGTGTGTGAATGTGTGTGTGTGTGTGTGTGAGAGAGAGTCCCTGGGTCTGCCATGTTAAACAGCTCCAGCCGTCTGTCAGTCACTCTTTGAGTTCTGTGCTGCATCCAGGTTGACCACCTGGAGCTCCGTCAGGTTACTGCTGCTGCCGCTCGACTGTTGGCCAATCACCATCTGTAGCACAAGCACAGCCATGTCAGAAAAAGGGTCATCTGGCACATGCTGATGTTTCCTGTAATGTTCACGCCATTTGATAATCTCAGAATGGATCTTCACTATTCAGAGCCAATATAACATGGCTTCTTAATAACGTTCCACCTCCATGTAATTTAAAATCACTGTGCATCTAAAAAAGAACACAAAATTCTGTTTTCAATGCTCTGCTACTGTGGTGCTTTATTAGGGCTACTGCATGTGTATTTTTGTAAAATGCCAGCTTTTCAAACGCATTCATACAAGAAGGCAACAGATAACAACCCTGTAGCCAGTGTGCGCCAGTGCTCTGTTAGGATGCAATAGTGCAGGCAAAGTGGCATGCTGGTTGCATAGGGAATATAAGAGTTTCACTTGTAAAATGCAGATCTTGCCGTACTGGGTGTAGCTGCACTGCTGAGACGGGGATCTGCACCGTGCCTGGAGGTGCTGTGAGGAACACTTGAGGGACAGCACCTGGGAGAGAAGTTACAAATATAGCTGTTAATTTCATGATAAGTTCATCCTTCATCCGAGAGGTGTCATTCGGTGTCTTACCCGTGTCTTGGGCTTGTGCATGGGACACCTGCATGGCTGTGGTGCCCTGGGAAAAGGCGTTGAGCACAGCCAGCCCTACATCAGCTGGTGCTGGTGTGGAGGCGTACATCACTGTGTGAGGGCTGGGGTACATCATGTGACCTGCCACAGACGTTGGCACTGATGAAGTGACAATGGTTGCTGGGAGACTTACCGTGGCTGCAGGGAAGCAGAAGGAGGATGTCATTCTGAGGGCAAGAGGCATGTGCAGATGCTGGACAGCAGATGGCGCTTCATATTTATATTTACTTTCGAACACCTACTTGTCCCCTGGCATTTATTTTTATCACACTTATGTCAGTGAACTTGGTGATGTAAATAAGCATTTTCTGATTAAAAACTTGTTTATCTGAGTTATTGTGCACGGGATCGCCTGATTTGATCCTGCATACTCTCGTAGACTAAAGTTAAAAAAAAAAAAATATATATATATATATATGTATATATGTATATATATATATATATATATATATATATATATATATATATATATATATATATATATATATATATATATATATATATATATATATATATATATATATATGTGTGTGTGTGTGTGTGTGTGTGTGTGTGTGTGTGTGTGTGTGTGTGTGTGTGTGTGTGTGTGTGTGTGAATATAACCTGAGGAAGACAGAATCTGCGTTTTCACAGAGAAGAGACCCACCGGTGGAGTTTGTTGAGGTGTGGGAGATCTCCGGGCTGCTGTCACTGTTAGAGGTGGACTGTGCATTAGGATGGACCTGGATGGCCTGGAGTTGCTGGGGGACGCCTGCTCCTGCAGACATATAGAGAGGAAAAAGAAAGCCATTGAAGTAAGTAATAAAATACATCAGCTTGGAAAGAGAGGCAGTTCCAGCTTTTCTGAGGTAGAAGTCATCATGCAAGCAGCGTCAGTACTTTTTAGTCGTAGCAGAGGAAATGACGAGCGCAGTTTGAGCAGCAGCAACTTTATGAAGATATGACTGTGAGTATAATCAGCAGGCACAGTGGTGGCAGCATGCAGAGCAGGTCACCTGTGAGAGAGACAGCAGCAGGGAAGCGGAAGACAGCCTGCTGTCCCTGCTGGGGCTGCGGGGCGGTGGCCAGGGCCTGACCATGCTGCCCCTGGAGGGCAAGGGAGTGCTGCTGCAGCTGGCTCAGAGGAATGGTGGGGGTGCCAGGGGGGAGAGAAGTGCCTGCTGCAGGGGGGCATCCACCCATACACAGGAGAGTGCGCGCACACGCACAGACACACACACACGCATACACACACAAGGGAGTGGTAAGGCCAGATGTGAAAGGATAGTACAGTTGGAAAGCGCACTGATAACTTGAAGGGAGCGTGTGCAAATTGCCCTTTTCATTTATTATCAAACACATGTACGAGTCCACTGCATGTAAAAAGCAACCCTCATCATTTTTTTCCTCTCAGATCAACAAGTGTTCTCTAAAGACAAACTTGCATCTATGAAGCATCAACCAAAACTTTTAAATCTCACATAAGGGGCGGATGAGCAGGCTGTCACCATCATTTTCTTACCAAAAGTTGCTTTTGCTGATTTTTCTGCTAATAAATCCAAAAAATGTCTCAACTACGAGCAAAACACACAGAACAGCAGGTCGTTGGCCATATAGGTAAACAGAGATGTCATCATGCAGTTCAGGCATGTGAGGAACTGAAGGTTCATTTATTTCTTATGGTAATAAGCCCACAACTATCTCCAAATCTCCAAAAGGGATTCAGCTGCCATCCATTAGCTTCCATCCTCACTGTATTTAAGTTCAATACAACTAAACTCCCACTAAAGCTGTTCCCATTTACAAGTTTTTCATTACTGTAGTCAAACAAAGGAACTAGTCACTCCTGGGATTAAAGCATGGCTTGTGAACTACGCGTTGACCAGCAGCAATGAGGGAATTTTTGGCTTTACAGATAATCTACATCACTAGTGTGATTTCAGCTACATTAAGATGTTATATGACGAGCTTTGAGAAATCTTTGGGATTTGAAGAAAAGTCTGCGTGGTAGTTGGAGTTGAAACCTTGAATCTACTGACTGGAAATGTCCCATTTCCATATGAACAGGTAAAAATATATACATTATCTTATATATAAATTATATATAAATTATCTTCACCACAAAAGAGAAATAATTCATCAACATCCTGTCAAAGACTTGGCAGAAGTACCATGTACGTTTTGGTATAAGGTGTTCCACTGGAAGATTATTATCGATTCAGCTGCTAAATCTTCTACAAAGGGAAAGAATGATATTCCTGCTGTGCAGGAGGAATTTTTATTTAATAAAATTGTGTGATATGGAGTTTTTCCTATATATATTTTTTTTTCCTATAGTTTTTCCATTGAGGAACAACTTTCGATACTGTGTGTGCGTGTGTTTGTACTGTATGCAAAAAAGTTTAATCTTTGGAATTAATGAATAATACCTTTCAACACATTCAGATGTCACATCTGACATTCTGGTCCATATTCCTTACCAGTAAACTGGAAGGGGATTTAACAGTTCTCATACCAGTATTTGGTTTTGGCAAGTATTCAAATGTAAGTACTTCCTCTTGGTTATTAAAAAAAAATGGTATTGCTAACATAATTTGGTGGTATGAACATTTAGTAATGTCAGCGGTGTACCTTAGTGAGATTCAAGCAAAAATAACATTTACAAGATTTTTGATACAAGAATCTGTTAATCTGTTTGAAATCCTCTTCCTCTGAAGATGGACGGCTTGTTTCAGAACGTGACTCTGGAGTCCCATTTGGTCATATGCTCCATGGGCAGTTGCTGCACTGGGGCGGGCAGGCCCTTTCAAGCTGTCAACTGTGGAGCTTTTAGTGTGGGTGGGTGTGTTGTCCCACCTGGCGCTGCAGCTATGTGCAGACAGGTGGCGAAGAAGAGGGAGGGAGAAAGCGTGCAACAGAGCAAGACAAGAGGGCAGAGAGAGGAGGCTACAGATGGAAGAGAAAGATGGCGAAAAGGGGGAAAAAAATAAATAAGTGAAAAGGGCAGAGGCAGAGCCTGGCTGTCCTTCAGCTGTCGCTCACAACAATATAAAAGTGCCATTAAAGAGTACCATGTGTATGTTCCACACATGCTGAAGAGCAGTGTCTTCTCTCCTTGCTGTGCAACACAAACCCTCCACATAGAAACAACAGACATGATGGAAATACTGCAGCAGTCGGCATCTACATGTGAAACAGCCTTTTATGTTCTGCAGCACATTTTTACACATGTGGGGTTTATATTGTATTACATTTGTCTGCTAATTTAAATATTTCTCATGCCTTTCTGTGGCTTCTTGCCAGGCCCCTCTTTGAGGCCCCTAGATGTGGACTCCACATTTCCCCAAATAAAATACAAAAAAGAAACGTGATGAATCATAACTAGAGAGCCAATTTAAAGAGACATGAGGATGACATCAGCGTGAGCTGGCCTTAACCCTAAACTGATGAGGTGCAGAGTGTGTGTCTGTGGAGTCCCCCTTAATGGTCACATCTAGATCAGGACTAGATCAGGACCACTTTGACACAAAAGGATCCGACTCCACAAAATACGCCTCAATTATAATTTCAGCACAAGCCACCGATCCCTCATTGAATATTCATGACTAATTATGGGTTTTGTTCATGAGGCCTATTTTGCCAGGTCTATTGCGTTCCTCTCACCTAATTATTCCTGTCCCCAAGTGACAATCAAAGACAAGGGCAGTCGCAAACAGACGTGGCTCCCCTGGATACTGCATGCGTAAAACCCAAAGCTGGCGATTTGGTGACTGGCTATGAAGAGCTGTTGTGTGATGTAACCAACTCAGAGGAAAAAAAAAAAAAAGAAATGGTGCGACCACCCAGAGATGACGGCTGAGGTCAAGCTGCTGTGCCATTCAAATTCTAATCAGCTAATAAGCTCAAACACACAATGACATGAACAAATAATAAAAAAAAAAGGAAATCATGAAGAAAATAAGAGTTGCAACCGAGCACTGGACGTCTTGCTCTTCTACATACCGGGCATGAAAGTGAAGCCACTGGGAAGCTGCATGACTCCCGTGGAGCCAGCGGCGGTCTTCAGGACAGTTCCATTTGCGCTGATGTTGCTGTTGGCCGAGACGGGGGCCAGGTAGTTGGTGATTGGAAATGAGGGTCCGCTGCTCACCTGCATGGTGGTGGACGTGGTGGGTACCGTGGACTGGGCGCTGCTGGTAGTGCCTGGTAGGCTGGCTACCGTGAATGTTGGCTTCAATGTGTCCTGTGGGGAAAAAAAAACCAGACCAAAGTTTGTCAACATATTGGACAATGATACACACCTTCATACTGACAAAACTTCAGCTTCAGACAGAGGCTGCTTCAGTTCAGCTGAAATACACCATTATGATTTGTTCTTATTCTCACCATTTCCATCTAAAATGATTTAAAAAAAAAATATAAAATTAAGAGAAACTGGGTTCCCTAAGTACAAAAAAGCCCTTTATAGTTACAATGAAGTCCCAGCACTTCCATTTAATGCACCAGTATCAATGTCAGTTTCACAGCACCATCAATGGGGTTTAAACAGAGTAGGTGGGAGGGAAGCTTTTAATTCTTGCTGTATTTCAGGGATCAATGGATCGCGGACAGAAACAAGAACAGGTTTTAGTAATCCTGTGGCAAATGACATAAACAAGGTAGAAAAACGGGCTGAGATTTCACTAAATGCATCCACATGTGAAATACTAAACTGTGCACAAAGTGTTTCTCTAAATAATTCACAGGTCCAAGGAGAGTGCTGCGCTATGCTTACATCAAATCAGTGCCAAGATTCAAAGCCAAATGAAAAATACTGAAACATCTGACAATGTTCCTGTAAAACACTCAGGAGACTAAAAGTCCTCACCTGAGCAGAGAATGCCAAATAAATGTCAAATAAATGCCAATGTCCAAATAAAATCCAGCTGCTGCTCCATCCAACAGGACACTACTTTTGGACTGATTGCATTCATTATTTTATTCTTAGGGTACATTCACAATGTTGCTCTTTGGTTTGCTTTAAATGGATTTTGCTTCACTTCCAGGGATGATTCAATTCATTTGGCACAGTATGACTACCAACCACACTCGGATGTGGACCAGCGGACTCTGGTCCGCTTGAAAGCCAGGGGTCTCAGTTTACTTGCAAATGGGCGATCTAAAAGAAAGTGACTATGCCAACTGCATAAAAGGATCAAGAAAAAGAAAGTGGTGCAGGTTATTGTTTGGGTAGGAGGAAAAAGAGGCAACAGCATGGGTTCAAAAAATGTGTTTTCTGCATCTTTGGCTTGTTTATGTAACATTGAGCAAATTTCTTGTGCGTTTTGGTCAGTAGGAGAGTAAGTCTTGAAGTTCAGGCATGGACCCCTCCAGCGAAGTAGTGTGCGCCTCACTGAAACATCACCTCCTGCTGCCACCAAGTCCTGCTGCAGATCTTTTGCAGTCAGTTGAAGATTTTTGACCACCTGCCTCCTCAGAAATCTGGTAGCAGCGACTGATAGCTTCCCATTTCTGCCATGTCCAGGTAGTAGAGCCACTGTTCCTTGAACTCAAAACTTGCAAACTATGCTTCCAACATTATCTCAGGTAACATTCAATGACTTGGCTGTCTTTTTGTGTCTTTTTCCTTGTTTATGCAAAACAATGATAGCTTTTCTGAAAGCTTTCATTCATTCATTCAGGAGCATGTGATCCAATGGGGACTTTTATTTAGGGGGCTGAATAATTTAGAGAGCCCGGTGTTCACTGAAAGTATAATTTTCTGTTTAATTTGGAGAAACCACTGATCTTAGTAGTGTTAAACTATTGAAATTGTTCTTATTTGAATTGTTCATCATAAACAGCTGCAAGTTTGTACAATTTGCCAACAAATCAAGTTAACAGTGGGGGTTGGATAGTTTATAATGCATCTGCAACTGACAACAAACTGCAATATCTCAGCAAAGGGCAAAGAAACGAGACAAATGAAATCAAAGGAGGTGAGCTGCAGTGTCACACTAGGCCAATGTAAGCATCCACTGAACAGCTGAGGAGGATGTGCTGGTGAGTGGGCTGCATGATAAGAGCAGAGCAGGAGTGGGGACGACAATATAAAGCACAACTAAATCCACAATGTGTCGACGAACTTACGCCAACACTTATCACATGATAGTAACGATCTTTAATTAGCAGGGTGAGAATAAACCTACACATCAGAAGACATTTAAAAGTGTGCACTTCTATGTGGTTTCCTATAGTTTTCCCTGATACATGATCCAAAACGAGATTAAAGATCACATAAATAAACCAGATCTGTTCTGGAAAAACTGTTTTCTGGACAGATGAGATCAAAAGCCATTTTCTTTGATTACTACATGTGAGAACAGGCCGCACGGTAGAATAGTGGTTAGCACTGTGGCCTCGCAGCAAGAAGGTTGCTGGTTCAACCCTTGGCTGGGGCAAGGTTTGGTCAGTGGCCTTCCTGTGTTTGCATGTTCTCCCTGTGTAGTACTCTCTGGGTACTCCGGCTTCCTCCCATCGTCCAAAAGACATGCATGTTAGGTTAATTGGTTACTCTAAATTGCCCCTAGGAGTGAGTGTGAGTGCTAATTTGTCTCTGTGTGGCCCTGCGATGGACTGGCAAGCTGTCCAGGGTGTACCCTGCCTGCCTGTCTGGCGAGCTGTCCAGGGTGTACCCTGCCTGTCGCCCAAAGCCAGCTGGGATAGGCTCCAGCTCCCTGCGACCCTGAACTGGATTGAGCAGTTTAGAAATGGAAATGTGAGATTGTTATCATTATGTATGGTGGCAGCAGTATCATTGTTTGGGTCTGTGTCACTGCTTTTTTAAATATACTCATCATCTATGTTATGTTGTGAGGTACACCTGTCCAGTTTTTAAAAAAACAAAAAAAAACAAATCACTAATCAGCCAATCATAGTAGGAGCGCAATGCATTTACGTACGTTGACTTAGTCAAGACAGCCTGGTGATCAGAATGGAGGAAAAAAGGGATTTATGTGACTTAATTTAATTGTGATTTGGTTGCTGATATCAAACAGGCTGGTCTAAATATTTTCAAAACTGCTGATCTACTGGGATTTTTACACACAACCAACTCTATAGTTCAGAATGGTCTAAAAAAGAAAACATCCAGTGAGGAGCAGTTTTCTAGATGAAAGTTTTCTTGTTGATGTCAAAGGATAGAGGTGGTTGGAGAAGATAGATGGGCAATAGGAACTCAACCACTGGTTAGCATACCTTCTCTGAACACACAATATGCTGAACCTTGAAGCAGACGCCACTGCAGAAAACCACACCAGGTACCATTCCTGCCAGCTAAAAACAGGAAACTGAAGCTAAAATTCAAACAGACTCACCAAAACAGCAAAATAAAACATTGGAAAAACATTGCCTGGTCTGATGGGGCTAGATTTTCAGCTTCAGCAATTAGACAGTAGGGTCAGAATTATCCAAAAACATGAAAACATGGATCCATCCTGCCGCAACGATACAGGCTGGTGGTGGTTTAATAGTACCAGGAATATTTTCTTAGTAGAATCTGGGCCTCTTAGTAACTGAACATGGTTTAAACACCACAGTCTACCTGAGTATTGCTGATGACCATGTCCATCCCTTAATGACCACAGTGAGCATCTTCTTGTGGATACCTGCAGCAGGCTGATGCAACATGTCACAAAGCTCAGATCATCTCCAGCTAGTTTTTTTTTAACATGACAATGACTTCACAGGACTTAAACTGCCTCCACACTCACTAGATGTCACTTGAATAAAACACCTTTGAAATGTGGTGGAATGGGCAATTTTCATCATGTATGTGCAGCAGACAAATCTGCAGCAGCAGTGATGGTATTATGTCAATACAGAGAAAGATTTCTGTGGAATGTTTGCAAAAAATTATGAAATCTATGCCACAAGGAATTAAGGTAGTTATGAAGGCAAAGGCGGCTCCAATCTAGTACTGCCAAGGTGTACCTAATAAAGTAATTCAAAAGGAACATTGTAACATATCTGTTCATAAACTGAATCAGAAGAAGAAGTGGATCCCTATCGAATGCAGTTTCCCTACTGAAGAATAGTTAAATAAGAGATAAATCTGTTTTGGATCGTCCAAGTCAAATAACTGTCCTTAGACGAAGAGAAATGTTGTGGAGGAGCTGAAGTGAGCAGTTCATGTGAGGAAACCCTCTGACATGTCGGCATTAAAGATATTCTGCTCAAAGGAATGAGCTGAAATTCCTCCTAGCTGATGTGAAGCCCTCCACAACGGTCACTGGAAACATTTGGCTGTAAAAAAAAAAAAAAGGGTCATGCCTGCACAGTTCTAACGAGATGTCTGGACATGTGGAAAAAGACACCATCTAGACATGATGTTATTTAAAACTAACTTGGTACACTATTGCAGTGAAGTGAAATTGCAACAAAACTTGGAAATTTGCTCCAGTTTTCCAGTGTTGTTTACACTTTTAGTCATTCGAGGGCAACTTCCAGGTGATAAGATTTGAAATATTAGATGTTTTAAACCCATTTGATTTTAGCTCCATAGCTGCATCTTATGTAGAAAGACGTTCAAGGCTCAGCATGAACTACAGGTCCTCTCATGGACATACTGTTGGTGGCAGTATGAGCTCCAGAGATAGGTTAAAGCTATCTGAAATGCAAAAGACTAAAGCGGTATACCAGAAGAGGTGAGAGAAAAACACAGGGTCACTGTCTGGAGACACAGCCCTGCGTTACATTAGGCATTTTAATTATGTGTAGGGAAGTTAAGGAATTTCTTTACCCCCCACCCTCCATTAAAAAATGGTAACAGAGCACGTGAGTAACTTGTCTTGGCAAAGCACTATTGGTTTTTATATGTGACTGATTATTACATGGGTGAGAGGTGGAGGAACCAGCATGGACTTGACTGATAAGGCTGTCCAACTACACACACTATCATGCAAACATGTAAATGGAGCTACAGTAATTATTGACTCAGCCGCTAGAGATACACTACAGTCCAATTAAATCTTAATATTCATGATGTGATACAAAGATTTAATGTCAACTTAGCCTTATTAATAAGTCATCAAGTGCACCAAAGCTTCATCGGGGTGTGTAGATGGATAAGTGGGTACTAGCATCTACAAATGGCTCAGAATGATAAGTACAGGGAGTGCAGGTCTGCAGCTAAGTAGCTGAGTTCCAGGTTCTGCTGAGGGACTCTACCAGTCCAAGGTCCTTTACCTCTTTAGTTAAACAGCAGCTAGAACGTCAGAGGGGAGGGGATGAACATAGTACTCACAGTTGTTCTGCCCTCTCAACTAAACAGGAAAACTGAAAAAGTTTACACAATGATCTATTAGCCCCTTACTGCTGACCCATCAGCTGGAAAAGACAAAACACAACACAGCTGTGACCTTCATCCTGCCTGAAGAATTCCCCAATTAATGTTCACTAAATCTAAACAAGACAAATGCTGGTGGAGTTACAGGTACTCTGCTCTATCTTCGGGTAAAAAAAAAAAAAAAAAAAAAAAATCTTGAACAAAAGATGAGGGAATCAGTCCAAAGGAGAGCAAAAATGAATGGGACACTTCCACAGGAGAAGCAAATTAACACAGCTGACAGTGGAAGCTTAAAGGGTCACTTCTTAGCTACAGAGTTTGAGTTTGTGTGCGACAGAGTCAGACCTGTGTGAGGTTCACCACAAGGGACAGGATATGGGTGAGAGTACAAACAGCTGAGAGCACAGACAGCTGGCTGGAAACCTGAGCAGTTCGTGGGGGGGGGGGGGGGGGGGGGGGGGGGGGGTTAACCCTTCCCAGGTCAGTTGAGGCAGCAGGGGGCCACATTAAAGACACCACCTGACACTTTAGTTCTCATTTTTGAGGCTGAAAAAAAAAAAATTGTACTCCAGTAACAGACAGAGATGCACACTCTGGTACCATTTTTATTTATTTATTTATATATATATATTTATATATATATATATATATATATATTTATATATATATATATATATATATATATATATATATATATATATATAGGTCAGCTTCAACTGACCTACTGCTTTGTTTGACCATCATCATGCAACCCCTGTTCAACTGGCCAGTCTATAAACAGTGCTGGATTTCATTTCAGTCACTGCGGTTCAGAGTAAACATAGGCCACCATACTGGAACACACTTGGAAGAAAGAGCAGAGGATCATTGTTCTAAACTAGCCAAACATTAGACACTGTTCTCTTCTCCACCTCCTAATTCACTTTTACACAGTGATATATCAGACATGTATAGCCAACCATCTACCGTCCATCTGGAAAGAGCAAGATATCTGAAGAGTGTGTACTGCAGCATATTAGTTTTGAGACATTAGTTACCCCAAGTTTACTGACATTTCAATGATCAAAAGCAATTCTAAGCACAATATTAAACCATGTATTTCTACCATTTGGACTTTTACTTTAGCAGTAATCCAAGTACTTTAGGGTTTAGAGCTACACAAGATCAAAAGGTATAAGGATGGTTACCAACGATATACGCACCATAAGAATACTTGCAGAAAGCAATTTATGAAAATAAAAGACTTTAATTGGGCAACAACTGGAGTGAATGCAATAGCCATTAAAAAAGGGCAAAGAGCAGTTTGCAGTAAAGAGAGGCAGAGGTTCATAGATATGAAAAATATAACAACCTGTAAAACTGCATCAGTGCCCTTTGGAAGTGTCAACTTGTGCATCTGGAAAAGCCCCATCAACGCTACAAGTTATGTACGGATTTCGTAGAAACATTCCCATCAAGAGAACGTCCTTTTGAAAAGGAAGATCTTGCATGTTTCAGCAAGACAAAGCAAAACCTCATACAGCGCATATTACAACAACAAGGGCGAGTAGTTTGTCTGGGTGCTTGCTGGCTGCAGTACCAGTGGTCTAGCAGCTGGTTTCCTCAGTTTCCAGACATTTACAGGCTTAGAGGGGCTGCTGCTACACAGCTGTAAATATGACCCATGTGTTTATTCTCCCTTGTCTCAACTTAAACATGTGTTTTACATCATATTTAAAATTAGATTGGAAATAAAATTTAGGTTTTTGTTCAGAAAATTGTTGCATTGCATCTGTTTTTTTTCCTTGTCACAAAAACTTTATTATCATTGATTATTTCAAAGTTAAGTTTTTTCTGCTCAATCCACTGTAACCCAACCACAGCCTGACAGGTGACAGAACTCTGCTTCATTTTAATGAGATACTAGAACACAGAAAATGATATCACATCTTAGAGGCAGGGTGACCGGAAGGCAGAGTTGACTGGAATAAACAATGCATCTTCAGCACAGAGCGCCCTCCCTGACTAGCCTTGTAATCCATTATAAAAAGAGACATTATTTTAACTCTAAAAACAGAAATCTGCCGTTTTATAAATTCTGTCTGCATTAAAATGCTTCAGTAAAATACACGAGTGAATTGTTTCAATATGGCGCCATCAATAAATGTGCGTCTTAAATGTTCTATATATGGTTAAAAAGTAAAAACCGCCACCGGCCTCCTCAGACAACAGACAAGGATCTTGGTTTAAAGACAAAGGAGATGAGATAGTAATTAAAAAGAGAAGGACACAAATAGTTCCCTATTCAGAAGGGATTTATCATCCTAAATTAAAGGTGACAACTGGCAGGTCAGTCCAGTGTTGGTTAGAGAGCTCATTGTGCAGTTAACTGGTGGCAGGCCCTCGTCTAATCTCCCATTTGCTGGCTCCCATCTCCCAGTCTGTCACCCTGCCAGCAACATGGAATTTGCAGCTCCATTTGGGACTGCTAAAAAAGGCAAGGCAGCCCAAGTGGAGGAGGTGCAGCCAATAGCGGCTGACCAGTCCAGTTGCTTGCTTTAAAATAAGGGGGAGGAAAAGGGGGTGTTTGGGGGAGAGGTGGGTGACGTAACACTGCTTTTCTCTCTGTTTCATACACATATAGAAATGTACAATCCGCTGGAAAATGAAGGTGTCAAAATGTGTCATTAGGCTTCTCCGGTGTCAGAGTAAAGGGAAAACAGGCCAGCAATTGCTCAGGACAGTAGTCCTGAGTCTGGAAGTTTCCTGGTTACTTTTACTTGGCAAAGGCAATGTGATCTGCACTAATGAGCAGAGCAACATATAAACTTCAGCAGGATGTTAGCTGCAATGACACTGACAGGCAGAAGGGGAGGATGGCGGGAGAGGGATGAAGTAAGGGAGGGAAGGACAGACAAACTGAGGAAGGAAGGGAGGGAGGGTGAGGGGGGGAAAACCAGAGGAGTCTGATACTGAGAATCCAGCACTAAGACAGATCCTTCAAGCAAGCATGAGTTATGGGATTTGCTATCCCTGTCCAAAAATAACCCAAAAAGCATAAAAACATCTGTACTGTAGGCATGTCTAGCATTACAGATCATCCACAAAAAAAAAAGTGTGGCGGAGGATGCAAAAGAAGGCATAATAGCAAATGCACCCTTCTGACATTTTCCTGATACATCCTATATTTCCCTCCATCCGACCTCATTCATCTCTGTTTTTGACTTTTACATTTCCCACAATTCCTTTCAACAGCACTTGAATTACATAGTCTTGAATTGCTGCCCTCGGTTGTTGGTTTTGTGTGTGCTGATAGAGCAGTAATGAAAAAACAATGAAGATTTTCCACACCAAGTGAGTCACACACGCTTTAATCTTAACACGCAATCATCTCAAGACTCTTCTGCTCAAACACAGAGCACTCTCAAAGCTATAACACACTCATTTGGCCCTGTGTGGCTGCCCAGTGCATGCAGAATGACCTTCCTACTGCCAGTTCATTTTGATGAAAAGTTTAGAAGAAGGCAGCTGCCATGTTTCACCATCATACAGCAAGGAGGGAAAATCAACAGCAACTCTGCTAAAAATTTGTCCGGTTGATAGAATGAAAGGTACTGTCAAGCATTTGGTGGAAAGTAGTTTTCTATCAAACTAATCATCCTAGATGTTGTATATCGAGCAAAGCTGGAGATGTTTGGCAGCGTCATGTCTGGGAAGATGCACCTTCTTGCAACCTTTGATTTCGTGTTTGTGTTGTTCTCACTCATATGTATGTCACTTTGGATAAAAGTGTCTGCTAAATGACTGTAGAATAAAATAAAATAAAATAGAATATCGAGTATATAGGTGGGAAATATACCTTTTTCGCTTGTCTGCCAGAGAATGGGGTGAACATCTGGCTCGGTTGAACTAAAAGGTGACATAATTTACCAAATGGAAGCTCCAAAGCTCATTAATTAAAATTTTGGTTGCCTGTTTCTCCTCATTGCCAGTCTTAAATATAAGAAGAGATTTTATGCACACAGCATCAAATCATGTCTACTTCACTTGTCACTGAGGCTGCTATCTTAACTCTCCAAAAAGGTTCTCCACTTCCCCCACCAGTCACTCCAAACCCTGCACTGTTTAGACTAGCTCTGACTGTATGCGTGACATACTATTCTCATAATGGACAGTGTCCAGATGCTGCAGATGTCCGAGCAGCAAACCATGCGATGGACCTACTGCACAGACGTGATTCCTCAAAACCATATCCACCTGCTATGTCCTAACCATAACAGCACGGATCCTGACATGGATCAGGAAGCTGCACATTTTCTATTGCTTTGCAGGACTTGTAACTTCTCTTACACTCGTTGTTGCATGGAGGCCGGAAGCAACAGCATCACTGTCGGCCACCTAAATAAACATCAGGTGAAACAAGGCTGAAAAGTGTAGCTCCAATGTGTCCGTTCCAGCCGCTCATATCTGCATCCATACCTCAACTCCATATCACTAAATGAGAGGTTGGAGGTGTGTGTGTGTGTGTGTGTGTGTGTGTGTGGGGGGGATGGTGGGTGGGGGGGGGGGGGGGGGGGGGGGGGGGGGGGGGGGGGGTGAAATCACAGGACTCCAAAGACAGCTGCAGCTTATAAGGAATGTGAGGGGCCTCAGCCAAGAGCGCAGGCAGGGAAACCATACCATATATGGCAACAGAGGCAGAATCTAATTTTTATCAATGAGCGGAGTGGGCATGAAAGTGGTTTAACATGCAAAGGTTGATCTCCCATCCTTGACGGAGTGTGGTACTAGTTAGTTAGGGGCTGTAAAAACAGCATGTGGGCAAATGTGTGTCTTCAAAGGGGTATTCTTAAGCTGTGTAAACAGTGCAGGGATTCTCTGCTTCCAGCACATGATTACATGGAGGTGTGTGTCTGCTGATAAATTTATTGCTTTATCAAACTTTGACATATCAGTGTTGCGGTGGGAAACATGTTGCAAATTGCAGTAGTTCACAAATTAAAACACATCACCTAACTAATAATGATGATAAAAACAGCCAAGTTTTGAATGCTAAATGCAAATATTTAAGGAGCTTCCAGCCTCTGTTTTAGGAATCCTACGGTGTTATCCATGAACATCAGACAGATACTTCTAAAAATCCAACATAAACACCAAAAGTCCTCCATATAACAGACTGCATGTTTCCCATCCTAACAAAGGCCAGACCTGCAGTGATTTATCTTTAGGAGTGCTGTCAGGTTTTCCTGGGTAAGAGGTCAGAAAGGTAAAAGACAGCTCCCCTCACAAGAGTGGGATCATTCTCCACATCTTATCTGGCTCTCCCTTGAGTCTTTACTCATTTGAGGATCCACTGAGACTTTCTGGTTTCATTAAAAACTGTTTGAAAACCTAACAACAGCTCAAGCTTGAAATCTTGCATGAAACAGGCGAAAGCTTCAAACTGTGTTTACAATAGGATCTTCTTTTCCACGGCTGCTTGCTGGATTGATTTATATGCTCTTCTTGCACACTGGCCTTTTCTGGAGAGATTTCCCCTTATATTCATTAGTGACCTTCTGTCAGCCGTAAAGCCTCCACCTCTCTCTGTTAGACTCACTCTGCAATTCATGTCCACATTAGAGAGCAGACAGGGTGAGTCACAGAGACATGAGCCACAGCACCATTGTTGTTGATCACAAAAGGAGGTGCACTGAATTAATAGCAATCAATCTAAGTGTTTACAGCTGCAGCATTAACACCATCTTTCCAAAGAAACACATTTTACGCTTAATTTTCATCTTCTCACCTTTGTGTCACCCATGCTCTCTGACTCAGACACCTGGTAGGTCAGGTCCGTCTCCTCGAAGCCCGTGGCACTCATGCGCTGGTCCATGGAGGGGTCAGAGCGGGGCGGCGAGTCGGGCGAGTTGAGGCATGTTTGGATCAGGGCTTTGCCCGTTTCACTGGTGATCATGGGCTGGAGTTTTCGAGTGGCAAAAGTGTAGACGTGACCCGTTTCGCTGGCCACGAGCAGCAGAACCTGGGTTCCAGTCAGGGTGGAGAGCTCGTAGGCCTGCAAAGAGAGAGACACAAAGAAGAAATGAAGAAAATATACTTCAATAGATTACAGCTTGGATTTTATTCACAATGTGCACCAATTAATCTCAACATGGAGCGCTAGACATTCCCAACATGAACCTGTGGGAAAAACAACTAAGAAACACTACAATCTATTAATACTTTTGTAGCAATTGGTGACGTATTCCACAAATGAGACTAAAAATACCAGAAGATAACAACTCCCGGAATAGCAGGTGTGATATAGCAAAGACACTGCAAAGGGCTTGTAAAGGTAGGGTGGAAATTAGTTCCTCAGATGATGGAGGATATGGGCAATCATTTTTTTAACACAGGTAGCCTGCTGCACAACGCCAGGCCTCCATCGAACTTTGCTGCCTTGTCATTCATTACACAGCAAGCAGATGCTCACACTCAAACTCCCCAGTGGGGAGAAAAAGCACACTGAAATTCAACTCCATCCAGCATACACAACTAAACGCATCCCGAAGCTGCACTCAGGCTGAACTCTCGAGAAAGCCTTTTGATCTAAATGAGTCATCGGTTTGTGGAGGATGTTTCGGGTTTTATGAAGGCACAGTGCTATTACCATCACCTTGGCACATGCAATATGGCCCGAGCCTGCTGACAGATGTGCCATTGTAAGCTGGAGTGCAGTGATCTGTCAGCCAATGTGAGCAGGAGATGAACCTCATTCAAATTAACTAATTTTACTGTGGAGTAATAAAACCATAGTCAGTCAAGTCCTCTACGGGCTTTAACATCTTGCCTTGTCCACCACGAGTTCCATTCTCACTATCTGGGTACATGTTAGAAGTATCATTAAGATGACCATTTATTAGTATGACTCATCCCTGCACTGCAACCCTTTGACTCAAGCTTTAAAACTTAGTTCTCAGGGGGGGGGGGGGGGGGGGGAGGAGTTTCTAGCTGATTATACTTTTTTTTTTCCTCATCTAGTGCTAATGCAGCTTTACAGAAACACTGAACTACAAACCTCAACTCATCTTCCATCATCAACACCTCCTTTTTTATGCTGTACTCCAGCTGCAGAGGGATCTCCAACAAGGCCTCATGTTTGGCCCACATCCAAAACAGAGAAGGACTAATTTGTTCAAATGAATGCACTCTGCAGCAGCACAAATGTGGCCTACACTCAATGCTTTAATAAGCTTCCACACTCTGCTGATTTCCACATAAATATTAACTGCTGCAGGTGTGGTGCAGTTGTGCTGATGGTCCTAATGCAACTGGTTTCACATGGTACAACAGGCAAGTCAGTTTACCAAACCATACACAGAACAAAAGAAAATGTATAGCTGGGAAAATAAATCTGAAAACACTCCACGTAGCCTTCTTTTTCAAGGTTTGTTCCATTTAGGGCTGGACAACAATCAGAAAACAGGAAATATGAATACTATTGCTGAATATGCAACAATGATATGACTTACAATTTTAACAAATAATTACACATGTTTTAGGCATACCAAAGTCTGCAATGCACTTCTGTATCTGTGCCTGTTAGCTGTGAAACATGCACAAATGCACAGCATCCTTGAACTGGAACCCAGTCCTTATTAATACACATGGGCTTTTCCTATTTTCAGTCAGTCTTTGTGATTTCCCAGTTGTCTTTGCACATACTGAGTGCTGTAATGATGAATCATATACAAACTGTATAGCCATATATATATATATATATATATATATATATATATATATATATATATACATACACATACATACACATACACA
>NC_136629.1:19646230-19676230 GCF_933228915.1 Telmatherina bonti
ATATATATAATATATATACACACACATATATATATATATATATACACACATATATATATATATACACACATATATATATACATATATATATATATATATATATATATATATATATACACACACATATATATATGCCTGTTGGAAGCAATCAACTTCCAATAGCTAAATGAGTAAACTGATGTTTATTTTCCTTACAGCAGTTGTTCCAAACCTACTGTCCCTGAGGACCCCCCCATGCAACTACCAAAAAGCTGTGGACCTCCGACCCACTCTGTGCTGGTGCATGGCTGGTTTTATGCTTTCATTAGCTCTCACCATAAATGATGTATTCTGGCTGACTCTTTTCCTTTGATAAAACCCAAAGTTAGTGATTAGAAACATATAGCGTCACTTACTTTCTCAAAATATGGATAAATCATCTGCACTGTGGCATTTCTCAGACATGTCTCGTTAGTTTAATGGTACAAAGCTGTTTTGGGGCTCCAATAACACCAGTTCCACTTGTATAAAACACCCAAATTAAAAAAAAAAAAATTTTAAAAAAAAATTAAAAAAGGAAGAAATTTTAACATGACCAAAATTTTATTTTTGGTGGCTACTTTGACACAATTCATACAGTCTTATGTTTGGTTTATGACTGCCATTCTTCGTACTAAGAACTTATCTTATGCTTCAATGTATGCATTTTCTTTCCCTGGTATAATTAACTACCTATTTTATTCTTATATTTACTGCAGCCCAGCGCTGTAATTCATATTATTACTTTACACATATTACCCATCTTTTGAACTTGTCCTCCTTGTTTTTTATTATTTTGTTTTCTATGAATGTTCTACTGCTTCTTTAAAGAGCAAAATAATTTCATTTAAGAATGCGTCGCTACAATAATGCAAGTCACAGCACCGAGCGCTCCGATGTCAGTTTTGTTCATTGTGCACGTCCCAATTGTGTAACCTGTTGCACTCAAGAAAAAAAATAACACAGGAAGAACAGCAGCAAAGACATGTGAAAGACTTCATATTTCTGTGGCACCTGCATAATTCACAACGCAAGAAGGTACAACTTCTGTGAATGCTACAAAAACCTCAAAACAAGTTCAAACCGTAGTTAAGTTGGGATGTGTACATTGCACTTCCTGCAAAACGTCTTCAATAGACCATTTCTGCAGTGTTCTGATGCACTTTTTTTCAGCAGCAACACTTAGTGTTTAGTAAGAAAACTACAGCGAGTTCAGCACGCCTCAGGCTCAGGTAAAAATGGTAGCAACGTTGTTGATGTCATAATTCACTCATGCAATAACAAATGAGCATAATTACAGTTTAAACATGCCACTCTTTTTCCTTACAACTTGGGTGACCAATCGCAGCAGACCAGGCTTATAGAGAAGAGATTCTTTAAACAGATAGGCCCTAAAATTAAGCCTCAGAATCTGACAGCAGCAGTATACGATACAAAATGAAAACGCTACAGTACAGGTTTAACATAAAACACAAAAATCTATTCTTGTAAAGCACAAAAATAAACATATTAGGTAGCATAATGTGAGCCATTTCCTGTGACTGCAAAAATGTAAACCCTCTGTACCAATGTAAAAGGTTTGCTTAATACCTGACTTTACAAAGCAACTTGAAGGCTTTTAAGGTACTGATTAGCTGAATGACTGAAATTTGCAACGACCATGTTACCACTCTGTTAACTGTTTAAAACGTTTCATGTTCTAGTTCTACTTTTCTAAAGAAAAAGGGCTTTCATTAATTTGTTTCTAAAAAACTTTTTATATTCTTGTCTGAATCAAAACAGGGGACTATGTTAATGGGCTTAAGAAAATATTACATTTAGAGTATCAAGTAATGAAAATCCTTAGAGTAATTATTTTTAAAGAAGTTTAAAAAAAAAATTGAATTAAAAAAAAAGTTTTACCCCGAGACTCCATCTTCAAATGGCTTCTTTTATAAAAATGTGCCGCTCTTTCATCTACCCTCCTTAAATCATCCATTTAAAATGGTTTCAAACAAAAAGTTATTTCCTGTAGCTGTAAATTGCCCCCAAATTAATATGTTGGGGTCATTCAAATCAACTGACAATATTAAAAAATACAGAAAACACATGTATAAACAATTAAACTAAATAATGGCAGCATTCCAGCTAGCTGAGCCAGTTTTAGAGCAACAGTACTGCGCACGCTGCTGGTCGATTCTGCACTGCTTCCTGCTGCACCTAAATGGAACGAAGCCATAGTAGGAACACTTGTTCTTCTCCTGTAGCCAAAGTAAAAGTGTCTGATATAAAAAAAGCTGAGTTTTCTTGCTTTGAATGACCCGTAATCGGCCCTGGCCAATCAATGAGGTGGACTTTCTTCTTTCTTTTTGGTCAGCGGCCGTTTCAGGGACAACGTGAGCAGCCAACACCATGATATGTTCTGCTTGAGTAAACTAAAGAGTGAAACCAAAGCCAGCAAATGTCCATAAACTTACAGAATTCCATGTCCAATCTATCCAAGTCCTCTGTACTGTCTTGGTATGAATGCATCCTAAAACTAAGTCTTGAACTGTTGGTGAAGAACCCTGCTCCTTTAGGGCTGCAGTCTTACATTGTTTTAATGCCTGATTCAGATCAAGTGAATCTAGAAGCCCATTAATTTCTGTAGAGTAACAGTAACATACATTTGAATCAGGTGTGTCGGAGCAAGGACACACTAAAAACCTGCAGGACAAAAGCCCAAGCGGTCTGGATTTGGTGATCCCTGATCTAAAGCATACATTAGAAGAGAAGCAAGCAAGCTCCTGCTTCACTTACTGCATTCTTCAGCATGAAGCTGCTCATCCTAGTTTGAGACCAAACTACTATGAAATCTTCCCACTCCACCCACTTGTCAATTTTCTGTGATGGCTGGCATAGTGTGGGCAACATTTTCAAAAAATCTACATCCCCACATTGTGTCAAATATTGTTCATGTTGCCAAGAGCCTACATAAAGGCACCTCAGTTTCCACGACAACAGTCTGGGATACATAAAGAAGAAAGAGTGAAACGCACCAGAGTACACAGTGCAGTTGCTTCGAAGACAAAAAAGAAAAAAAAAAAAAAAAAGATGTGGGGGGGGGGGGGGGGTGATAGTTCTTCAACTACAATAAAGCACAGTTTTCAAGTGTTTAAAGTCATTATAAAAACGAGACCTGGTTTACTGTATACTACCATAACTGCTGAGCTTTTGGTTAAGACATGACCTCAATTTCCCAACATCAGCTTTATGTGGACTGTTTCCAAACGAGACATAGTAATTTATTGAGGCAGCAATTGTGTAGGTGTTTTTCACAATATTTCTGCATTTAATAAATAGCATGAAACACTATTACTACTGCCATGGAGCATGAGTCGCATCTTTAATGCCACCTGCTTGTGAGCCAGACCCAGCAGTCAAAACTGAAACCAAGACAAGTCATCACTGAGGCTGAACACCTGTTCCAGGATGTACAGTGCCACAATGCATGCACAGACAGTGCCCTAGCTTCTGTTTGAGTGGTCTTTGGCCATGCTCTGACATGTTTCCCTTGGGTTTAGTCAGCTGTTGGCACATACAGTCCACTGCTGCTCTTGCCACATGGTTGTCGCCTATAAAGCGGGAAGGAAAGAGGGAACAGCCTGTGCACTGATGGCTGCTGAGGGGAACTTGCAATGGTTGTAGACCAGTCAATAAGCGGATGAAGGTGGGCTGCTGGTATATGCACATGAATGAGCGTGTCAGTTTATTTGGGAATCTGTGTGTGTGTGTGTGTGTGTGTGTGTGTGTGTGTGTGTGTGATAGTTGGGGATGAGTGCAGTCATAAATAGAAGTGTCATTTGCTCCATTCTATTTACAGCCCCTTTGCCTGACATGAATGTTTCGACTTCCTCACATCTACTGAGTCACTTGGTGCCACAACTGTTATGTCTCATGACAATTATACAGATACTCATTTTTCTCCTGGTTAGTAGCCTACTATAGAGATATTATGTCTACTCAATATTTGGCAACATGTTCTTTTCTTGTCAAGGCCATTTTAGCTCGTTGCAATGCTTTTTTGTTTTGATTTTTCATGTTTTTGTGGTTTAAACAAGTCTCATTTTCAATTTCACTCTATGAATGAATACCTGAGCATAGAAAGTATCAGTGTCCAAAATATCTTGGCTAGTTAAGCTCCAGAAAGGTCAACTCACCTTTTTCATAATGCCTGTCTTCCTCTTGCTGAAAGTTGTGTACCGTCTCAACTTGTTGTCAATAAACTCCATCTTTATCTTTACGCGCCCACGTGTCTTCTTCCCCGGCTTTGCACCGGCGACTCCTCCGGACACCATGCCATAGGCTCCGGGGGGTACTCCCACCTCCTGCCCTGTCACCGAAGCTTCCATCTCCCCCCTCTCCCGCTTCACCCCTCTCCTGCTGTCCCCGAGTGAACCCACCGGGTCGTCGTCATCTCCGGAGTCCGAGTCATTATCCGACCCACTGCACAGAGGAGCACTCTCCCTTTCCGGGTCGAACCGGGCTCCGTGGGGCAGCACAACTCCTGTGTTTAACCCCATTAAGTTTCCTTGGACTGCGGTCTGTAAAGGGTTCAACCCGGAGCCGGTTCCCGGTCTGGCGCCTCTCGGAGCCCCTGGACCATTTGCGCCCAGCATCCCAACAGCGTCCCTCTCGCCCTGTCGAGCACCGGTGCTTTCGCTGACACCTGGTAAAGCTTGCCCTGCTAGGACCAAAACGGGACGAATCCCGCTGCCGACAACCCCCGAACCGTGTCCCGTGGTACCCCTGCCTGATGCTGACCCGTTTCCAGATGATGTTGATCCAGCCTGGCTGGGTAACATTATATTTACTGAACCGAGTCCCGAAACACCAGCCAAAAAAGCTGGAGCGTGATGTTCCGTGAGTGTAATACAACGCAAACACGACTGGGCCACAAAAAAAGTAAACAACCGGGACACTTGACGGTTTGGAGACTCCAGAAAATTATTGATACAAACTTTCGAAAGTGATGCTGTTCCCCGGACCCGTCAACCCCGGCTCAGTTTGCTTCACCCTCCTCTATTTCCAAAACTCCGAGCACTTTCTCAAAAAGGAAAGCGCGAAGAGCGCCCTCATTCTGACTACGCCACTTCACATAGTCCCTACTGTGAACCACAAATAACACTTCTGTCGGCGTGTTAGTGCACATCCATTCATCGCAAATTATTTTTTACCTCAATATTACTCTCTTGGTGGATCAAGAACGGACAGAAACGTCGTATTTCACAACATTTTATGCGACAGCGGAGTAATCTCACAACCGGGGAACTACTTCCCTCCTTATAAAGAGATACGTTTCCTTATATGGTGCTGTCTCTCCTTATTTGGTGAGTCACAGCGTCGCTTATCGATTGGCTAAAGATGATATGAATAGTGCTGTCATTGGTCGATAAAGAATACTCATTAGAATAAATACCAAAATGGTTGCGCTAATGTCAACGTCACTGTGGACGCGTGAGGGGGCCAACATAATAAAAAAAAAAAAAAAAATGAAAATGAAAAAAAAACAAAAACAAACTCATTTAATGTGTTTTGTTTTTCTAAGTCACACTAAAAAACGTTTCCTCAAACTTTAATGACAAAAGTTTTTAAAGGTGCACACTTTAAATTCTACAGCTTTTGTACAATACTGCAACTTGTGGCACGCTTTATTTCTGAAAACCTGTATGAAATGTTGCAAAAGGAGAATTACTGTCTATTTCCAGTTTGACATTTCGTTTAATGTTCTTCGTAGCTAATTGGCTTACATTTCAGGACATGAGGATATGTTTGAAATAAACACAACCATCTCTAATGATAACAGGAACAGTTTCTCTATTTGTTTTACCATCTGCCATTTTAAAAGCTGTGTAACTGTGGTACGACAGCATGTTGGTTGCAACACGTATAACAAATTTCTTAGAAAAATTATTTTTCAGATGATGTTGCAGTTGTTGAGAATTATTGATACTGACAGAGATGTCATATATAAGTTGCTTTAGATAAATGCGTCTGATAAATGACTATAGAATAGAACAGAAAGGCCACACCTATCTTCGAGTAATGATTCAAACTCTTGACTGACACATTTGACTTTATGAATGTAGGATAATCCACCCAGAAGGCACTTTTGTGGTCTTCATAACACTAACCTCTTCCATTAGGCAGGTTATAACAAACTCCAGGTGTTATAGTGTTTGACACGGGCATCACACCTAAAGCTGGCTGAAAATATGCCTTGAAGAACCTTTATCAAACTGATGGACTACAACAATAAAATCTCAGTGAGATGCAAGTGTATTTGAGGCAAAACATTTTTCAGCAGGAATTACATTTATAATCTTAACAAGAGTCATCCCTCACTATGTCCCAAAATATTTCCAACACACTAAATACAAAAAATACAAAGAAACCATTAACCTGCACTTCTATGTGCAAATCTGAGGTGCAGGCCTTTTATGTACAACTTTACATGAGGACAAGGTAGTTTTGGAGCAATGACACAGAGCCACTTAAAAAAAGATGGTGGTCAAACTAAAGAAAAAGTGTGACACTAAATTAAAAAAAAAAAAAAAAAAAAAAAAATCAACAAACTATGTAAAACTGATTTAAATGTTAAAAATAATTTTGAAGCTATAAAAGGTTCAATCGAGGAAATACATCGCCCCCTAGTGATGACAGTACTTTCTGGATTAGCTGCATATACTTAAACAAATAACACCCAAAATATGCACAGATGCAAACAATTCCTAATAGACTTGTCAAGATCCCACCTACAGACAGATGATAGATTATCTTCGTATTTAGTTTCTCATTCATAAACAGTATACGAATGAACTTGCAGAGACTTGCAACAGATGGGTAAGACACATCAATCAAAATTTCATTACTTGTGTCATTTTTAATCATCATGCAGCTGCAAGCAGAAACTGTCATGCTGCTCTTCAGGTAGCTGACAAGTAGTGAGATGGATGTCATTTACACCACAACTTATTAATGCACTTAATGTAAAATGCCAAAGTTGTCAGATACCTTGTCTAGTTTTTAATGTACATTAAGAATGGAGAGTTTTTTAATGGTTTCTTTGGAAATAAATAAGCACTTTTTTGTTGTAATTTAGCATTTAAAAACTGTTTGAATAGGAAATTTCTCGTAAAACTTACAAAGAGAAGAAAAACAAAAGAAAATGTACAAATGAATACCAAACTAAAATATTACTCATAAAACACCAGGTAAAAACACTGTGAACCTTTATTGACAGCAGCATGTATACTTTTGAATATATTTGTGATTACTATGAACATTGCTGAAGCAGATTAAAAAAAAAAAAAAAACCAAAGTCTAGGTGTGAGAGCCTGGAATTAATTAGAAAATACAACAAAAAGCAACAACAGCATATTATGCTAAAAACATAAAAACAAGTTCATGTACAAAGGTCATTGCATTTGATTAGATAATGTAAAAAAAGGGAAACTGTTAAGATAATCCTTCATTAACCAGGCACTTAAATGAGTACTAGTGACCGTTAGTCACTGATTTGACCTATTTTGCACTCGGTGTTAGCATAAACAGCTGGATAGCAAACTGAATGCACACTGAGATGGACCATGAGAACAAATACAGAGCATAACTACCTCACAGAAGTACCATACTATTATAAACAAAGTTTTTAAAAAAACAAAACAGGACCTTCATCATAAATAAACAGGCACCTGCGTGTCTTTCTACACAACATGACAGATATAAAGCAAGATGTTCCTTTAAGTGAAGTTAGTGCATGGCTTCTACATTATGTACACATTGCCTGGTGGAATGGTCCACTTTGCAAAACAGCACTTGACGGCTGGACCAGAAGGGAAACTGTGATTGGACCGCTGCAGATATTCAAGTCGCAGGTTAAACTTGGTTGATAGGCTGAATCCCTGCAACTGAGTTGACATGATGTAAATATGATGGGTGTTCTAACCCATCAGTAGACACAAATAAGCACCTCAAAGTTAAAATAAGAAGAAAACACACTTATAAAAATGTATAAAGCCAGCACTGGCACATACTCATTCATTCATTATATTCCTTGGCTATAAAACTTGATCTTTTTTCTTTCTTTTTTTCCTGAAGTGTTACCATAACATGGGATTAGATTCCTCATGTCACAAATAAAAAATGTAACAGAAAGCAAACCTTCATGCAAACCTCAATCCGTTTCTTTGTACTTCTACTGTAGCATGAAATAGTTGCGTACAGACACACTTTAGCAGGGACAGTGGTGGTCAGGTGACACCGCAAGGGAGATTAGGGTGGCGGATTAAAGATGGAACTGCCTATACCAATAAAATATAAATGAACCGCACTAAGCATGCTTTTAAGTGTTTGATGTATGAAAAAGGTCAATTTTTCACTCCATATCCTTTCTGGTTTAAGAAGAAAACAAAAGGGAAATAAGATTTCAGCATGTTTTTACTACCGTGTCTATCATCCGTGTGACAGTAAAGGCGAGTGTATATGAAGGGCTAGAGGCACTGAGGTTGCGAGGCTCCATGAAACAAAGTGTCTCAGAAGGAGCAGCTGCAGATGGGCAGAGGTCGCTGTGGAACTGCACACATGCTGGAAAGGGGGTCACCCGTGCTCCTGGCACTGCTCACATGAAGCCATTCACACAAATGTGAGTGTGTTTCCACTGATGTAGTGGAAGAAGTCTTCTCCACACTCTGATTTGAACTGCATATAAAAAAATTGTTTCTTCTTCAGCCCTCTTCCCTGAAATGTAGAAGACTAATAATCCAGCATTCCTGTCTTTACTTAGGAAAGGTTGGTAAAAGTTCCACTCTGCTGTGCATCATCTCAGACTTTGCTGTCAGACGGCAGCTCCCCCAGAGCGTGGACGATGTCGGTGAAGGAGGGACGCTCTTTGAGGCCAAGTGCCCAGCAGCGGACCATTAGCTTGTAGATCTTGGAAGGGCATCCGTCTGGAACAGGTAGCTTCAGCTTCCCCGTCTTCAGTCCTGCAGGAAAGATGAAAAAAGAAAAAGCTTAATTGTTTGTGAATGTTTGTTTTCATCTTGTGGTGCTTTCTGTGCACTAAATCAGGCCTGACTAACAAGTGAAGCTGCAGCATCATGCTCACCTTCCAGCACCTCATCATCACTGAGTTTGCTGTATGGCATTTCCCCCTGACTGAACACTTCCCACATTAACACTCCAAAGGCCCACACATCAGACTTGGTGGAGAAGTCATCCTCAAACACAGACTCAGTTGGGAGCCAGCGCAATGGGATCCATGCCTGTCTGTAGTGGTAATACTCACTAGAGAAGGAAACATCAGACATTAACATACTTATCTATTAAGATTGTTAAACTGTTACTGGCTTAAGGCCCATTATGCTTTCTTATATATGTAAATGAGGACATGTGTTTTAAACACTGTCAGATGTCACCGCCCTCATACTCCAGCGCATCTTTTACGTTGCCATGGTTGTCAAGTCAGTTCATTCACTAACAGGGAGCGTTGAGTTCAGAGTTCACAACAACGTCCTGACACTGGTTAGTGTCCGTAGTTGCAGACACACTCATGCACTCTCCCACCACCATCTACAATTGTTAATGTTGTTCTCCTCAACAACCTTTTCAGAAGCTTTTTATTTGGCGGTTTCTGCACAATCTTCTTCCTGTTCCTCTTTTTCTATGGTACTTACTTCCGCTGGTTGTGTGTCAGATACAAATCAAAACTGCCTCTACGATTTCCGGCGGTATTGCTTCATTTTCTGAGTCAAGTGATGGATAGCTAAGTCCTATGAAAATGGACCAAATTATGCTCGCAACAGATGCGGGAGATGAACGAAACAGTCCTTCTGTATCTGACATAAATGGGCCTTTATTGTGCAATTACAGAGAGCAGTGTGTTTTAGATTAGACCTGTTGTAGACGTCCTTGCTGAGACTGAGTGAAGACACCTTAACCCGCCTCTGACTGTTGATCAGACAGTTTCGGGCAGCAAGGTCTTTGTGAACGAAGCGATGATTGGACAGATGCTCCATCCCACGAGCCACCTGGACACAGACGGAAACCTGGAGACAAAATTAAGTGGTGAAGGGAAGTGACTCTGAAAAGACATTTTCAAATGTCAGAGGGCATTATCATGCATTTCGCTTGATTTTATAAATTAAAGTAACAGTTCAATGCCTGATATAAACAACACTTACTTTCTCTGTACATTAATTAAAGTGTAATTAGCTCGACACATGGCAGGGAGGGTGGTGTGTGAGGGGGCAAACGACAGCGACAGGAAAAATTTATCTCCACCCAGAGTGAAATCCTACTCACGGGATGGGACATGGCGACAACAGCGAAAGCATCAGTGTTGCACATTACGCTCTTGGACTTAACTCCAAGAAATGTAATTGGTTATGATACTGGAGGGAATTTTGGCATTTTTTATGACAGCACATGACAGATAAAGCCTTTAAGGACGAAGAGTTGGGAGACTTTACTTGAAGCGACAGAAATCTTGCTGGTAACTCTACTTCACAGAGGAAAGACAACCCTGGGTTCATCCTATTTTAAAAATTGGAAAACAGTAAAGTAAATCCATATCCAGAAAAATTCACGTTCTACTTGTTCAGTCGCTGAAACCCTGGCTGCCACGTAACGGCGACAAAAGTTGAACATTTTTCAACTTAGTGTCATGTGCAAGCTCCATGTGGACGTCTATGTAAACAAAGGAGAAATTCCACATGCACAACTGTCATCTTGTCGCTTGTCTGGAGGAGGGCAGCGATTTCCACCTCATCATTCATGTTTTATAGAAAATTAATGGAGAAGAAACGACATTGCCCCGGGTGTGTCAAGCCCTTTTAGAGTGTACAAAACTGTGTTGGAATGCATAGAACATATCCATAGTCATATATCCAGCAGCTTATTTAAGCTCAGCTTTTATTGGTCTGCCATCATCATGTCCCACATCCAACACTTACTTTAGTCTTGGTGCTGAGGGGCTGAGATTTAACTTTGTCATCTTTGCTTTTGGAAATTCTGAGGAACTGCTTCAGATCTCCCTAACATGGAATAAGAGCAAGAAAGAGGACTATCAGGTAAGAGACTTCTTTAATCATTATATATGAGTGTGCTTCCATAGCTTGGCGGTTACCAGGTCATAGTACTCCAGGATAGTGTAGTGCGGCTCTGCCTCTCTGCAGAGGCCCAACAGGCGAACCACATTGGGGTGGCTGAGCTTAGTAAACATTTCAGCTTCACGGCGGAAGTCGAGCTGCAGCTGTTCATCTCTGGACTGTAGACTTTTCACCAGCACCACCGTCTCTTCCTCGCCCTCTTCGATACCTTTAGCTTTGGATAGCAGCACCTCACCGAACTCCCCTTTGCCTGAGCAAATAGTCACACGACACAGCTTACAATTCAGCTTCAAGACCTTAGCAACAGGACATGGATCTAGAGCAGGGGTAGGCAACTCCGGTCCTCGAGTGCCACAGTCCTGCAAATGTTAGGAATTTCTCTGCTGCAACACACCTGGCACATATCAGACCTAATCAGCGGACTTGTGCAGAACTTCACAACAAACTCTGCACCAGTCTGCTATATAGCCATTGATTTGAATCAGGTGTGTTGCAGCAGAGAAACTCCTGATCTAGAGTAAATAATATAGTTTACAATTGGAGCTCCATATCATTAACATACCTAAAGTAGTAATAGTTTGTAGGTTAGTGCGAGGAAAGTGTAGTTTATCGTTGTTGTGGCTGTGGCGTTTCTCAGTTGATGCAATGGTGGCCATGTTGGTGAGTGCCACCTCCTCCTGGATCTCAGCTGTAGTGTGGCCATTCTGTTGAACAGCACCCCCTGATAAAAACAACACAGCACTGACTCTGAAGTAAACGACTTGCAATGTCCCTTTTGAACACAAGATGGCAGCAGATATCCTGACGACTGATTTACATTCAGGATTGAAAGCTTCTGAAAAATTTTCCAACTGACCAACAACACCCTGATACATATTCATACCATTAAGACACTCCATCTCGGGCTCCTCGCCGTCCTGGCCCTTTTGCAGTCTTTTGGCATTGCGTCTCTTTTTGCAGTAGAACATGAGACCCAGCACTACAATGATGTAAGCCACAGCCGCCCCCACCGACAGCCCAATAGTTTGGATCATCTTGTAAGGAGCCTTGTCATCCTCTCCATCGGGGAACAGCATTGGTTTGTCTGCTGGACAAAAAGTAGTCAATCTTCAATGTCTTAAAATGCATATTTGACATGAAGTTTAATAAAAACAATTTGCCCATTAGATCAACTGCAGTTTGCTGTGAAGAGTTCGGCTCATGCACAGATTGTTAGAAAGCTGCTACATGACCACCATGTCAGATTTCAAACCCTTATCTGCAGTTCAGATTAGCTGTGTTAATGTTGCAGGTTTGGTTTTGGGGAGGCGCTGTCACGCCGGTCCTGACAAACATTAGTCCTTAGCAATACGCTGGAATACCGTTATGCTATCTTGGAAGAAAATAAGTTAATTTTGTACACTGGTTGAAGCGCCTGACAGCAATTTTCAGCTGCAGTCAGCACACAAGGAGCCTCAGAGTGTGAAGCTTTATTAGATCTAAAGTTTGCCCAATCCCATCACCCTGGTGACAGCCGGGGCGTCAAAGATGTGGTTGCAGTTATTAACCTGCCGCCGCGGTTGACAGAGGGGAGGAGGTTTAATTAACGCCTTCATTCTGCTCTTGTGATGGTGTGTGTACACCTTTGTTCCTGTTGAAGTAAAACTTGCTTAAGTATGTTTTTTCGTGTTAAACTCACCCACTACATACAGCTGAGCCACACGGTCTTTGATGCTGCAGCTATTTCCTGCCACACACCTATACCTGCCGGTGTCATCTGTGGTGACATCTGTGATCACCAAGGAGCCGTTGGGCATCTTCTGAAACCTAAGAGACAGAGAGAAAGCAGGAGCGATGAAAGTGGCTCACTAAATGTCACTGTTTCAGAGGAGAGGAAAAAAAGGAAAAAAGGCAAATAATTTCCAGTTTCTTTCTTCTGATGCTTTTGTCTCTTGTGTTTTGACATCAACATGTTTAATTGTCATGTTTGTTGTAATTATCTATTCCACCAAACCTGCACAAGGGGTAAACTACCCTCTAATGAAATGTTGTCTTCAGAAGCTGTCTGTCTTATAGATGGTGAAGCTGACAGTCTGTGCATGTTTTGTGTGGATGTCACATTTATCATTTCCCACCGAAGGTTTCGGTATCATTAGACCATGTCAGAGGAAAGACAAATACACTTCTTATTGATTATAGACGTAAGCTGCCTGAAAATGTTATGTTAACTCCACTACAAAGAAGGTCAATTTAGGTTACAAACATTACATTTCAAATTTATTTTAAAATCAAAGCTTTTAATTTTGTATGTGCACTTTGCCCTAGTTAGCAACCCAAGCTTAATTCTAACACATTTTCACAAAATAAACTAGTCATGAATTTTCGTAGAAATTGGTCATGAAAAATTTTAACTCAATACACATGAATACTAAAATCTGCAAGACAAATAGTCATACTCATACTTTAGCACTATTTCAGCTAAGAAATCAGAAATGTCAAGTAGAAGACCCCAATGTGAGACCCTTCAGGTTTAGGCATACAATGCTTTGTTTACCCAACTTGAATCAATAGTCCATGTCCACAGACGGAACTACATATTGATCCTGTTTGAAAACTAAGATGACAAACTATCATTCACTCAGTCAAAATGAATCACAGGAGTTTTTATTACCTTCTGTTCTTACTGATGTCCAACGCCCTGTCTTTGGCTATCCAGTGGATGTGTGGTTCAGGGTCACCAGTGGCCTGGCAGTGCAGGATGGCTGTGTGGCCCTGGTACACAGTGGTGCTGTCTGGCTCCACCTTAAAATGAATGTACACTAAATGTCCACAAAAAACACAAACAAGAAAAAAAAACATTACTGCAATGCTGCAACTGAATGATAAAACCACCTAAAGAGACAAAGGATGGCTGTGATTGGTTAAGAAGCTCCTTATTACTCAGTGCAGTTCATTATAAGTCCGTTGAAAAGCCACAAAGTGCAGAATAAATGGTCTGTTTGAATCCTAATGAGAATAATCAATGACTGCTTCGTCATAAAACCACTGTTTGTGTACAGAGACCACAAGTGATTTCATTGTGGGATTACTGACATTTTTTGCAGCATCTCTTTTTCTGCTTTCTTTCCTGCATGAGGAAAGAGTGGCTTACCTGCTACAATGAGGGTCACCAAGGCTCTGATCTCTCCCTGCAGGCTGTTGGAGGCAATGCAGGTGTAATTACCCGCATCGCTACGGGTAACTTTGGTAAAGTGGAGCTGACCGTTCCTCTGCTCCACATGAGGTGGCAGCTCTCCTCCGTCTGAAGGGGGAGACAAACAGACACTTGGTAACAAAGGGGAGTTTTGGTGGGCCCTACACAATGCTGCATGTGGAATTCAAGCGTTTATTGCGACTCCATTACGTCTAATTCAGATGATCTGTTATTCTTCACTCTGTTTGTAAGAGACTCTGTGCAAGTTTCAACGTATCCTTGTGGACAAAAACGTTTGTCAGCATAACACTACCAGAAAAGTGCAGGCAGCTACTGTGAGATATAGTTAAACAACCATTCCTTATCTCATCAGGAGTCACTGGGAGCGAAGGCTAAGCCAGTGGCATGCATACCTGCTTTGGTCCAGCGGATCGTGGGGCTCTCTCTGCCTTTAGCCGAGCACTGGATAGTGATCTCCTTATCCAACTCCAGGCACTGGGAAGACTGGGGGGTTGGCGTAAATTTCAGCTTCTCTGAAACACAAGTCAAAACAGCACACACACATTACACATGTGGCTAACACATGGGGGGTGGGGGCATGTCAAAGCCTCTTTTGTGCAACTCAGCTTGCAGATGAAATGATACTAAAATGAACACAGACATTTAGGGAAATGTGGCTTCACACATCTTCACAAACCTGATGAGTGTAAAGACTGAGGTTTATCAGAAGTGGAGATCATATAAACAGAAACGCAGCCTAGACAACACCGTGACAAGTCAGGTCATCTATCATAGTATCACGCTGCAGATGAGAATCTATCATGAAGATATGACGTTAAAATGGAGGTTGGAATAAAGCTGCCGGGCATGACGCATATCAAAACAGCTCTGTGGGTGTCCTGCAGACTCCTATTTGAGGAAATGCACACACATAATATACACAAGGCCAAAGACATGCCCACATTTGTTTATTTTCCTCTCAGCTCTGAATCATTATGATACACTCATTTCACCTTAGTCCAGGGAATTAGTTCAAGAAGAAGACTGAATAACAAAAGCAAGAGTTGCTGTGTACATTAATCAACAGAATGATTCCCCTTCAGCTTACCGAGCACAGTAACTCTAGCTTGGCCAGACAGTCGGCCGCCTGCAGTTTTGGTTTCGCAGCCATACATTTGAGCATCGTATACCTCCACATTGTTGAGCCTGAGGGTGCCGTTAGGGAACAACTTAAAACGCGAATCCTGGTGGAGAAAATACAGATTTCCAATGTAACTATGTTATCTCACAAAACATGAATCAAATTCACATTAAAAAAAGAAGGTAGTGCTAGCAAACCTCAGGTGTGATCATCATGTTGTTACGAAGCCAGGTAACCTCAGGTTGAGGGTTGGCCTGAGCATGACAGTGAAGGTAACCTGGTTTACCTTCCTCTAAATTACTGTCTTGAGGTTTCGTCACCCACACAGGAGCAGCTGTGGACATATAAATGGGACATTTTACACCAACAATTGACATTCTATATATACATGTAACACATCAGCTGTCCCTTGAAAGAAAAGTGTTGATTAGTCAGACCCTTTGGCCTGTTTCAATATGGACACCATTAATAATCCCGGTGTATCTGACAGATGATCCCAGTGCTTTCATTATGCTTTTGGCACTGGTGAGTGCAACATGAAGGAATGCAGATATATTTGGAATACGCTGTAATATGGCTGTTCTCCATTTGCTTAAATATGTTTCCAGCTAAAGTACAAATGGAAGAAAGAGTAGAATCTTAAAGCGGTCTGAGGGTTGGAACTGGACTAAAGCACTGAGCGGTGACAAAGCACAGCAAAACTGTGGATTTATCCTTTAGACACTTCTTCAGTTTCCAGTCTTCAGTCACTTATTTCTTCAAAAGAAACTCAAAATATTTTAAATGAGCATTTTTTTCTGAGCCTATGTTTTCCCATGGTATTCTAGCCTCCAGCAAAGAGGCTTCCATGTGTTAAAGATCTGGTACTGCAAGACTTCTTAATTCTTATCACTGCTTTTACATTTTGGTCTAATTTGATGTGTTATCTAACGCTTTATTTTATATCTTAGGTTGTGTTTATCCTGTTCCAAGATGTGGCACTATCATGATCAGTTTATATTTCATTATGCCTTAATACCATAAATCTTTACATGTAAAGGACGATGTTTATACTTTTTCACAACTATGTACTGGTAAATAGCAGAAGAGCAAAAGTTATTTTAATGACCAAACATATCTGGAAATAGTTGCTTATTCTGCTTTTGAATGAATAATCAAGCTTGTAAATGTATTTGTTTACAGGGATTAGGTTTGATACTTGAAAATAGAATATTTTGTTGATCATGCTGATTAATTAATACTAGTTAAAAAAAAAAAAATTCTACTTATTGCTTTTACTTTACATTTTATACAATCCTCTTCTACAATGTCCACAGATCATTACAAACTGTCTGAATGTGTTTTAACAGCATCTGTGCCAATTCTTGCCTTTACAGATAAAACTGGATGACTTACTGGCCACAGTGAAGGTGAACTCCTGCGTCTTGCGTCCAGCTTTGTTCTGGGCCACACAGGTGTAAGTGCCTGAATCTCCCTCCTCTGCTGGGCTGAAGACCAGGTTCAGGCCATCTTGGTACACCCTGCCCTCTGTGGGGACACGCTGACCTTCTCTCTCCCACCACACATCCGGGCTGGGCCTGCCTCGTGGGGGACGGCAGGTAACGTGCTGCAGGTCGTCAGCCTTCAACACCTTTGACATTTTGGGCACCATGTCTTCTATATCTGTGGTAGACAAAAGGTAAATCATTTTCAATGTGAAACAGTAGTATAAACATTCAACTTATGATATACTTTGTGATCAATTTATGTCCAAAACCAATGAAGCATTTTTAATTTCACACAAATTTCTTCCCATGTTATGGTATCCTGGCAACAGTAGTTAAAGAAATATTTACAAAGTAGGTGAACTGAGACTATAGGTGGTACTTAGTGTGGGAAAGAACTCTATTAGAGTCGAGTCATGCCAAAACCAGAAGCCCCTCCACAGAAAGTGGAACAAGATCTGTATTACAAGAGCTCATAAGACCTCCCACTACTCTGAGCTTTAATACTCTGTGTCCTCAATGGGAGTCATTAATACTTTATCGGCCAACAGTGCTCTGAATGCTGGTCAGTGGCTCAGACTTTCTATGAGCCCTAATCTAAATCAATTAATAACAACACATGAAAACACACATTTCTCAGTAGATGAAAGAGAAGCTGAGCAGTGAGAAGGAGAGCAGGGAAACGAACAAGGTGGAGCTCTGATAGGCTGTTTAAACTTGTCCCTAAATGCTGAATTCTACTGTGACACAATCCCCTATAATGCCTGCAGGGATTACCATCAGATTAAGTGAATTAAGGTATTTAAATGGAGCTGTAGCTCACTGGGTTAAAACTGCAGATACAGTCGTACCTCGTTAATTCCAAACCCTTGGGGGTAAAAAGGGGGCCATTTGAGACAAATCAAGTACTTGGGACATTGAAATGCATAGAAATTCCAGCCCTAAGCTTATTCACAATATTTGACTTGCATGCACTTGCATTTCATAATGCTAGCCGATTAGTAAAATGAGAAGATTCAACAGCTTTTTTTCTTTATTAAACTTTGAGGACTCACGTCAAACAAGGTTTTTGGAAGCAGTTCTTTCCAAAACATATTAAAATTTCAAAATAGGTATGATTTGTCTTAACTTTTATGTTTGATCAGTTTGTCTGCATGCATCAATAGCTTGGTTAGATTTGTTGTTATCCTTATGTTTAGCTTTTATTTTACAGAAATGTAATCAACCTGTCCATTCAGAAAGTTACTTCTTTAAGCAAAGTTCTCACTAATGACACTAATAACGTTCAGCGTTTCGCAACCTGATAGTTACGCTGCTTGTTAGCCCGTCTCTGTCAAAACAGGAATGTTGTTTTTACTGCTGCTCACTCACTACCAGGTGTTGTTCACTATGGAGGAAGCTTGTTGGGCTAAACAAGCTTGGAAAACAGCTGGACTGTTGGGAGGAAATAATATGAAAAGGAAGTGGCAAAATGATCCAGCGCAGTGTATGTAGTGGATACAACTGGGCCGGATGTCAATAAAGGAATTTGATTATCATCAGAGATCTGGCCCTAAGTGATAGAGTCAGAAATCTTATCCTCATATTACCAAATCACAGGTGTTTATCTCTCACCAATTCAACAGCTGCAATTGTGTGTGTCTGTGTGTACCAGCTATTAGGAGGGAAGCCTGTAGAGTAACATGGGATCCTTTGAGACCACGACCAACACACTTGTAGGTTCCAACGTTTCTGGGCTTGACTTGTGTGATCAGCAGTGTCCCATTGGACATCAGGATCACTCTGAAGAGAGGAAACAGATAAGGAAGCTCCATTATTGGACATAAAAGCAACATAAATTCCCAGTAGATGCCACAGAAATTTTCTGATCTTTTTCAGATTTCATCTGCAAATAATTCTCAGCGGGGATTTTGGCTTGTCATGAGCATCATGGATCAGCTCTTTGTCACAGTGCTAAAAACCCCAGCACATTTGGGTTGTTTTCACAGACTTCTTAAGCCTTGGCAAGCAACCGTACACTGCCTGAATTGCCCTGATTCGGTAAAACTGATCCATATGCTGCTCCACAAAATCAAACAGAGGAAATGCTACAAAATTGTACACAGAGCACAAGAAAACGCTTGTCTGCAGAAAGTGAAGACGGACTGACGGTCCCTTCAACTCTGGAAGACCAATGGCAGCATCAGTACCAGCGACAGACAGGATGAGGAGTAATTACCTTAAGCCAGCTTCAGGGATGACAGATAAGGAGCTGCACACTCCACAAAGCAGCGCCAGAGACAAATAAGGAGCTTATCACAGATTCATGAGAAAGTTATTGCAAAGCTCATGAGAACATTAAATATGTAAAAGAAGGAGGAATAAGTAATATTACTGCTGGATGTTAGCAGTCATTAAGAGTTTTCCTAAAGCAGGACCATCCAGGTTGTTTCAAGACTCCCTCAGGAGGGCTGATATTTCTGTGTCGTAGATTCTCTGCTCAGGAGCAGAAGGGAAATGAGCTGTGGGACTTCGAGTGCATTTCCACCCATTAGATGGTGAGCTAGTCTGTGAAACATTTCCCAACTCTAAAATAACTATAAAAGAAATTATTTAAACATTTTTTAAGGCATTTATCTTCAGACATAAGATCCTGTGCAGAAACAATCGGTTTGGCTTCATGTTTTTGCCTCCAGAGAAGGTCCGACCCACAGGAAAGAATGTGTATCAAAAACAACCTTGACTTTAAGCCAGTATATTTGTACTCAACTTCACACTCGTGGAAAAAAAAACTCTCCACCAGTTATCTACACACAGTCATGGAAAGGTTATCTAAACAACACAGGTGTGAAACAGATGATATTCCTTGAACTGAGCTCCATTCCTCTGATCTACAATAAGCCCAGATCAATAAACAAAAACACACAAAATAAAGTTTCTAGAATTCCTCAAACCAACAAAAGGAAATTTCTTCAACAAGCCAGTCTGTGTCTTCGTGTTTTTATATCAAATATTCTCTGAAATCAGGGTGTGGAGTTGTCATGGCCTCAGTGACTCATTACACAAACGACTCACTATTGATATCAATGTCTTTCAGCATCACTATGAGCTCATAAAAACAGACCCCAAAATCCAGCTCTCCACACCAAACAGCCTGCTGACAATGTGACCATGTATAACACGAGGTGCTAACAATTCTAAGAAACGTAGAAATTGGTTATTATCTAGAGCTTATGTATTTATAGAGGACATGCTGGTAAGCAGATTGTAGCTCGAGGGACTTTTCCACTCGCTGCAGGAACACTGGAGAGCTGGAAAGTCTAGTGATAGGCTGGAGAAGAAAGCTGAGCTAATGCGATGGTACAGTTGACTGCAGAGAAACTTTACAGAGGTCTGTTCCAGTAATAACATTCCTTTATGTGCAAACGGAGAGCCAAGAGGCTGATGCAGGCATTCCACCTCAGTCAGCTCGCAAATATATCCAAATGTGATGCTTATATACTAGAAGGTGGACTGAACCAATGGCAGGATGAATGGAAGTGTCAGAATGAAAACTTTAATTAATTTGAGGGTTTAGTGTTTGATGGGATGAACTTGGCATACCGAGACTTGTTTGTCAACAGCTCATTCTCATGGTACCACTCCAATGTAGGGGCAGGATCTGCAGTGAACTGGCAGTGGAACAAGGCCTCCTCGTTCCTCAACACCACCTGGTCCTCAGGAACGACCACAGACTGAGGAAAGCTCTTATCTATGAAAGAAAAAAAGAACAATGGGCATGGGTAAATATACAGGCATTAGTCCAGTTCCACCTGTGTGGATGCTCATACATCACAGATAAACTAGTTCTTATTAAAAGCTGCAAACAGCGGTGTAAAGCTGGTGAAAAAGCAAGAGTTGGTGTGTGTCAACACTGCAGGGGCCTTTGGGGTGACTTAATGAGGTCAGTGAGCATACCCAGCAGCTTATCTCCTTTTCTACCTCTTGGGTCATAAAATTGCACACAGGAGATCATCTCTCACATCAGTGGGAATCCAAAGACAAGTTATTCATAGAAATTGGGGTTAAAACTCAAGCAACATCAACTACAGTAGCGGCAACAACACAAGAAATGCACCAAGAAATCAGGCTAGTTATTCTGAAATTTTAATAATGGATGATTTAGTTTAAACCCACCTGTAGAACCGAAACCACTTCACATTTACCTTTTATTCATATGCTTCTGATAATTTTTACTCTGGTAGTTCCTGCCCAGGCTAACACTGGGCTGCCCTAACCTGCCAAAGGCTGAGATTTGGTATAGTCGTAGAAGCTGGAGGAGGAGTTATAACGACAATTCCTTCACTCCAAACACAAAGATTAAGGATTTTGAGCTTAATAAAGAAATGAAAACCTAAAAAATACCCCTAATCCAGGTTTAATCCAGGTATACTTCAAATCTACCAAGCTAAAAAATGCAACTGCCAGAAGTAGTAAGATATGGCTAAGGTTTGTCCATTCCTTCCACCCAGGAAGTCAGTAGGCAAGGATTCCCTTTAGATTTGTAACAGGTTATTTCCTGAAAACCAGCTTGAATCAGTTGGCGTCTATAATCGCATCCAACAGAGGGGCAAAGGGTGGCAACATGTAACTGGAGACTCGACAATTATCCAATCTTCTTTCCAACAGGTGCTAACCTTGCGTGCTTTCGCTGCACATAGTTAATTTAAGTGAAAAAAGGTATTATGTTTCTCGTACAGATGTGCTACTGAATGAACCGCCCTTGTTCTAAAACATGGATAATACACAATAAGCATGCATAGACACAAAGAGAGAGAGAGAGAAAAAAAAACAGGAGGCAGCAAGAAAACAAACAGCTTCCTTGTGAAACACAAGGTGTGTGAAAGCTGCAGCTTCCGGCAGATTGACCTTGCTGCTGAGGGAGCTGATCTTATTGTTCGCTCTGCAGTTGTTTGATAGTATTTCTGTCTGTATGGGGGGCAGGGGAAGAAGATGCGAGAACACATTTTGATAATCACATTAGAAGCTCCATCACTTTCTTTCCCTGCTCTCTCTCTCACCACTAATGGACTATTCCCTCTTCTCTTCTGTCACTTCCAGCCGTGTAAATGTGGAATAAAACATCCCAGAAAAACTACCATAGAGAGTAGGTGGAGATATCATGTATGTTTAGATTATTTTAAATGAGTTCTAAAAATATATATAAAGTGAATATGTGAATGAACATTATATGTGTCAGTACCGACAGTGGGAGTGAAACCTCACTACAATCTGTTAGAAAGCAGACGTTGGCCAGGGCAGCTGCTGACTAGATTATTGGCCACCACCTAAACAAACACGAAAGGTAGACCTTGACTGATGGGAGAGAGATAGCGAGGAAGACTTTGTCTGAGCAAGCCAGAAAGTGAATAAATTGGGGGAATGCAATATTCAAAACAAAGCTGTGAGTCAGACAAAAACATTATCTTCTGGCTACAAAGCCCTGTGGGAATGTAACTCATGCACAGATTTTGTGTGAATACAACCATAGTGTAGCTTCAGTTTGTCCACTATAGGCTCACTGCTCTCTGGATGTTTACAGTCGCTGAGCTGACAGTCACAGACATAATGAGAGGAGAGACTTCTTCCTTTTATCAGCAGACTCATTTGAAGATTAAATCCTCATGGGTATTTAGACTCAATAAGAAAAGCACAATAAGTCTGAAGGAAGTTAATTCCTTAAATTAAGGGGCTTTCAGAGCTCCGAACCATTGCCATGGTTCTTATAACTAATTCTCCCTTTTTTGTATTTTATGACTGCAGGAACTGCAGTCTATTGCGGTTAATAGAAATCAAAGAATTAATATATCTTTAATCTCCCCCTTTAATGTATGAGCTTTAAAACCATTTGTGAGGTAGCTAAACTGTTCGCAGTCAGAGTGAAACAACTATGATGATTGCAAATGTACAGTAACTGATTGAACATGAGTGAAATATCAAAAACAAAATAAATTAATAAAAGTATTTATGAAAAGTCAAAGCATTTCTCAGAATGAGATCCAGACTATGTGAAGCACTATCACTATTCATCACACAGGACCATGATGCTAATAGTGATAAGAAGAAAAAGAAGCAGATTTCTTTACAAAACACACCTATAATGTTGAGTGTAAAGTTGCTGTTGCTGCATACATGTCCCGCAGCGTTTTTGGCGCAGCAGTAGTAAAGACCATTATCGTCTGGACTGGCATTCTTGATGGTAAGCGTCCTCTCTTTGTTGTTGATCTGGTGGCTTTTCTCTGTGAGCTTCACTCCATCTTTGAACCACTGACACGTTGGCCTGACAAGGAGAGGATCAAAGAGGACAGCCATAAGTTCAACGGTGAGAAAGGGGAAAACATGGGACATGGCAATGAGAGAGACCTCCAAGGAACAAAATCTCCACTCACCGTGGATGTCCGTCGATATGGCATCGCAGTGTGACTGGCGTGGAGCTTTCAATCTCCCCTTCAGAAAGAGGTTCCTTCAAAGTCACACTACCACTTTCCAACCCTGTAGAAGCAGAAAAACAGGAGAGAGCATAAGTGAGAGGATGGAGGGAACATAGGATAACAGGACAAAAAAAAAAAAAAAAAAAAAAAATCACAAAGAAAGACAGGAGCAATCATTGAGTTAAGTGGCTGCCCTGTCATCTGTCCGCAGAAGACGAGACTAATGGGTGCAGCAGAGATGAGGACAGTCAGGGACATCACTGTGACAGCACTATGACTATGATAGACAAACAGCAAGCTAGCACAACATTAGGTCGGCTTACATCAGCACACCACTGCACTCACCAGACTGAGATGAGCATTTACTGAGCTTTTTACAGACATTTAATGGATAGTTCATTGACTCACTCTTTTAAAAGGGACACACTGCTGTTGGAGCAGCCCATAAAAATGAGGCAGAAGTGAAAGCAAGCAACAGGGCAGTGATGAACATGTTTCAACATGGCAATTGTCAGTTTTAACTTCTGAAAAAGCTAGAATAAACCATCCTTCAACATTAAGTAGATTCACAGTAGTCCACTGACTGGAAGCAAGCATTGACATAAAAAAGAAGAAAAAAAAAAAGAAATATGGGGGTATAATGCAGTTTTAACATTCAGCTTTTTACCAAATATGCCAAGCTTCACTGTACATATAGGGCTAGTGGTTAGCTAACCTCTTTTTAGTAGGCAGAAACTGTAGGTTATAAAACCGTTGCATTTGACCAGGCAGAAAAATAACACACTTGCGCCTTCACAGAATTACTGCACGTCACTGAACTAGATAACCATCAATTGCCAACTGATTACTTAGATACATTATTTTCAAAACTAAAACTTGTGTTACAGTCACACCCTAGACCTACTGTAAAGTACTCCCAACCTAGCTGGAATTTCCCTTCTCTTGCTGTGTGTGTTGGCTACACACATTCTTAAACAGATTGACAACATGGATTAATTGTTATTTACATGATGGTATCTGACGCTGTGGTTGGATGACAACTAGTACATGTATGCATTGTGGTTATAGGGTGCATAGGTGTTCACTAAGAGAACACACTTGAGTTGACTGAGTTTAACCATAAGTCTGTTGAGGTTTGTATACATATACTGTGCTTGTATTTGTGTAAGACATGCATGTACAGTATGCCAAGCTATCTTCCTAGGGCCTGTGACTTAATAGAGTGCCTGCTGCACCTCTGCTGTTGTGTGGATCATCTATGAAATATGCATGGCATGAGCCAACCTGAGAACGCTGGGGAGAGGAAGGAAAAACGCAGCACCCTTTTGAGGTCAAATTGGGCGCTAGAGGAAGGCCTGTCAATGAATTTTACAGAAATCTGACAGTGTGTCTCACCCTGAGGGATCATGGGGAGCATCTCTACAGTAACAAGGCCTCAAACTCCTGGCTTATATTCCTATTTGAGGCGAGTACTGCTCATTAGCTTCTTCTTAAAACAGCTGCTCAACCATGTTTTTTTTTGTTTTGTTTTGTTTTGTTTTTAATCCTTTTAGGTTTTGTTTTTGCAGTTGATGAAGTTTGCTTAATTACATCTGTATAAAACAGACATGATCACGATGATGATGTGCACGTTAAGATGAATGCAAACATACCCACTAACACTGCAGATTGTTTGTATTTCTCATTTAAGGTTAATTGCTTTAGCAACTTTGTGAGGAAGAGGAAGTGATAAAGGACAAGTCAGCTATGGAGACCTGAGGCCAGACTCTAAGATAGCCCTGTTATTAGTGCACTAAAAGGAAAAAGGAACTGAAAACCAGAAGGGGAACAATGAGTCATGAAGAAGAAAAGTCTAAGACATGGTGTGAAGGAAGGAACAACTAGTCATTTGCTGAGGGACTTGGATTTAGATCAGAACCAATAATATGATGCAAAACAAATCCAAGCATTTGTTTGAACCTGTCTAGAGCAAAAGCTGGGTGTTTTCAGTATCAGAAGGCCTTAAGTTATCACGTACAAGACATTGAAGCTAAATTCCAAAGCCATATTTTGCATCCACATGCTTCTTAGCCATTCATCTGAAAGGAATTACTTTTTTTTTTTTTTTTCCTCTCTCCACCATTCTACAAACGTAATTCTCATTTGCAACACAATGGATGTTGGCTTTAGGCAGTCTAAAGTTCCTCAACTCCTAATCCACATGGGTATCAATTCTGGATACCACTTTACTTTCAATTTACCCTGAACTTTTTAAACAGCCACAAAAGCTAACCCTCCATCCACAGCTCCATTCATAGTTTAAATTTCTCCAGCTGTCCACTCAATAAACAGAAGGCAGAGTTTCATAACCTATTAGTGGCAAATGCCTCCCTATAATCCCTCACTGCATGACTAAGTGTTGGAGTAGGTTTGGCAGCTGACACCATAATTAGGGGCGTATAATTATTATGTTGGAGGCGGAACAGGAAGCTCTACCAACATGGGGATGATAAAAGATGAATTGTGAGGATGCAGTCAATGCAGATGCTTGGATCATTTGTCGCTCATCAAGCAGCTGAAAGTTTTAGTCTGTTTCACTCAGTGAGCTGATCTGTTGCCATGGAGAAGGATCTCTGCAAGAGTGGGTCTGGGTACTCTGGGTTGTCCTAAGGAATGCTGGGCACTGGATTTGACTGACAGAACCATACGGGTTTGAAAATATCCAAACACTTGGGACGAGGTTTCATATAATGTAAACATTTAATAGCCATGGACAGTGCTGGGAGATGCAACCAGCCTGGCCTACTCTCAGAGGCAGTGTCAGATTTTATCAGCTGCGGCTGACAGAGGTCAGCTCACAAGGCTGAATCTTTACACCCATGCTGAAGAAAAGACAGGAGAGGGGAGGGGGGCAGAAGAGAAAATGACAGCCTCAGTCATTAAACATGAGCTTCATTTGGTCAGCTCAAAAAACACCGAGAAAAAAAAAAAAGGAATCCATAAAGCTATGGTAACAGTAATAAAGGAGAAAAATGTGTAACTGTATTCCTCATCTGTGTGTAGGAGCATCTCCTAGCAAAAATGTAGGTTAAGGACACATGCTGTGACTGAGCCAAGATGGTGCATGCATGTTTGCTCATGTGAAAGCGACTCATTTTGACTTAAACATGAATGGAGAGAAAAATGTTGCTGCTACTGAATAATTTTTCTTATTTCTGCCAGCTATGTCACTGAACCACAAACACTGTCAGTCCGCATCTTGTCAGAGACTCACAAAGAGCTTTGACTCAGGGACCAAGAAACCCGCTGACAACAGCGAAGCCTGAGCCCACCGTCTCTGCTGGGTGCAGTCTCGCCATGGAGACCCAGTGACCAGAAAGGACAAAGGGATAAGGGGGGGCTAAAACCTCTATTAGTAAAAACAGAGGCTGGATAATTACTCTAGAGTAACTCTACTGACAGGATTAGCCCACCCACCACTGAAAGCAAGATAAATTAACTTTCACTCTTAAGTGGAGGAAGGGCAGCAATCTTCTCCATAGCAGTCGATGTACAGTACATATGGAATACCCCCCCCACCCCCAACAACCCACATTGACTACTATGCACGCAAACTTGGACACGCATGAGTGGATACATGGGCAGGATTAATGCCAGGGGGTCTTTATGTTAAATGTGCTTGTGGGTTTATCGTCCGTTAAATACATGTTGGACAAACATGGGAACATCTATCATAACATGCTTTAATCCATCTAACGTGATGCAGAGATGGTCAGCCAACCGGCACAATATGAAACAGAGACAAACGTGTTGATTAACACAGACAGATTTAGCATACAGATATGATTAGGCATGATTTATGCTTTCTTACTAGAAAAAGAGATCCTGCAACTGGTCTCGCTTCTCTAAAGAGAAGCCAGAAATTCTTCTGTAGCTGGTTGTTATCTGAAGTCATAGCCGAGGAATCCACTCGTGGCTTTATTCCTTCAACTTGATACAAGGCCATCGATGTTACTATTCTTGACAGAATGTTACGGTGTAGTGCAATAAAAACACTGCAGGCCATATCAGCAATCGCTCAGCTGTGCTTCTGTGGCTCATATCTGCTTTATGTACAATATTATCTGATACAAATGAATTTAAACCATTTGACTTCTTAACTAATCGAATGACTTTTGAGTTTAGCAATGTTGCACACATTTCTAGAAAGCTGGGAACCATTTGCTACGCTAAAAGTTGGACAATTATTAGATTCAATTCAGATTTTTTATTCCAATTCGATTTAAATTGCAATTCTCACAATTGCTGATTTTTGCAGACAAAAATTAAACTTTTGTTGCTCATCATTTGTCTTGAATTCAATTTGGAACAAAACACAGTAGCCAGACCCCACATTCTGCTGCTATAATGCCCAATAAGATAAAAAGATCAATAAAAACAATAAAAATGACAAATATTTTATGATGTATTTTTTTTAAACAAAGGAAAAAAAATTTAAATTGTGAAGCAAAAAAATCCCAATATTCCATTTTTTCAATTTTATTTCCCACCCCTAACAATTAGATTGACATTTGGACTGAACCTCCAGTGGGAGCTGCAGTTTTTGGTATGTCAGGATTAGATTATTTTTCAACCTCAAATGTTTGGGTGTTATTCAGTGTCACTGTCTGCTATTTACAAGCATTTCACCTAGAAAATTCCATTTACTGGCTTGACCTGACTCACCCCCCCCTAAAAGTACCCACTTTTATCCCTAAAGAAAATAAATAGGGGCACCGTACCTCTGCAAAAGGGTAAAGCCAAGAGAAGGAACTGGGATTGTGTCTTAGTTTCAGGGCAAAATTAAAAAGGAATTTGAGACAACCACACACAAACATTTAAACAAGGAATTTCAGATCAGAAAAGCCCATGGGGACTTTTCTAGTGGTAAAAATCCCCAAATTCCTGGCAAATGAAAATTTCTGGAATATTTGGTGGAAACCACCTTTTGTGGATGTAAAGAATCAGTGCACTGGGAGGAAATGTCTACAAGAAATGCACATCAGGGTTTATATGCATCTACAAATGAAGACAAAAGGAGGTGAAAAAATGAAGCAAAATAAAAAGAAAAAAAAACTTGAAATTAAAATACACGAAAATAATTCTCCAAAGGACTGAGGAGAGTCAGATGATTTCTATCTTTTTAGCAACAGATAAACTTCAAATGACAGACATGTTATAAACACTGTGTTGTGGGCAGTCTGCTCAAACACCCATTTCCAAAGTGGAAGGGCTCACACAGAATGTGGTTATGGCAGTGCTCTCTTTTGTGTAACATTGTTACTGTGCCTCATTGTTTACTGTGAATGACTGTATATACGATACTGTCATGGCTGTATGGATGTTTAGGAATTTGTGTAATATTTATTCATTCATTATGTCATATTTTGTACTAATACTTTTCATCTACAATTTATCTATTGCTCAACTACTGGCAGACTAATGCCAACAAAATGTTGTACTATTATCTTACAACAATAACACTTCTATTTTTAATAATATGATACTAACAACCATAGCAGCTTTAAAAAGATTCCTTACAATTTAAACGTTTTTTCTACATAACACAAGCAAAAATAGTTTTGTTTTTTTGTTCCTTTTACACACGGCAAAAAGTGTACATACACAGCTAGAGCTGCTTTTATATAAACACATCTAGATTTGACTAAATGAGGTCAGACAAAAAAAAAGGGTGTGGGAATGTTAATTGTTCAAAGGATAGCAACAATTTATTTTGGATCATGACGGCAACTCTGAAGAAGAACTGGTACTTCTTGCTTAACTTGGTTTTTTTTTCCATCTGTGGGAGTCTGTCAGTTAAGCTGTAATGACATTTTATCATGTGTAGTTCTAGTTTATAACAGTTTCCTTTAAACTAGACTGACGTTCATTTCATGTCGGTCTGCCTAAAACTAAGTATGCTATCATGGTGCTCAACATCACAGTCTGCTCTCTTCCTCCTTGTGTCCCTCTTAGCCTGTCTTTTAGTCTGCAACAAGGAGGTCTGAACACTCATCTGTTTTAGTAATCAGCCTCTGAATGAGCATCGCCAATGCAAAGCAATTCCTCCAAGCTGTATGTAGCCAGAGAAGAGAACATATTCCAGATGGAGCCATTTTTTTTTTATCCCACTTTTGCCCTTTTCCTGCTGCTAAGTCAGTTTAATACACACAAAGGCTTCTTAGTTATAACTGTTACCTGAGGGCCTTCAACAAAGAACAAACAAGGTTATTTATACCATACATCGTTGGGTAGAATTCCCATGACTTTTCCTGAAACAAGGACGGTCACTGATGTTTTTCATGAGGCCAAACAAAATTAGGAAACTAGCAATCTTCTCTTAACAGAAGAAAAAGTTGAAAAGGTGACTCTGCAGAAAGCCTGATGAGAATAAAACCTGGAGCAAAGACAGCAGTGACAATTTAAACCCAAATAATTACATAGCTGGAGGGCAAATTACTCTTCTCAGTGATTTCCTGACAAAAGCCTTTTGAGAGTATGTGGGAAAAGAAAGTGTTATACAACAGAGAAAAAAAACATATATAAGCAACAAAAAACACATGCTTGGTGGCACACATATCCAGTTTCTAAT
>NC_136629.1:19681230-19691230 GCF_933228915.1 Telmatherina bonti
TTTAGTATTACTGTAATACTAGCCAAATTCATGTTTTGAGATATTTGGCCTTTTTCCTTAATTTCTGAAACCATTTTATAAAAAGTGGGTGCTAGTGTAGACCAAAATTCTTTATAATATTCAACTGGAAAACCGTCTGGTCCTGGAGCTTTATTGCTGGGCATGTGTTTTAAAGCTTCATGTAGTTCCCCTACTGAAATGGGTGCGTCCAAAACCATTTCCTGATCCTGTTGTAACTTTGGAAGATTGAGGTAGCTGAGAAATTCCTCAATGTGCTTCTAACTTAAACTGCAAGCTACCTTCATGTCTGAACAAACACCAGAATGAGCAACTCATCAATAACCATTTCCAAACAGTGTCCATGCAGGTCCCCATATGCCCTCAGAAATACAATGTAATCATACCTGATGTCAAGGTTTGTTATCATAGGGAACGGTCCACCAGCAGAGTCGATTAAGCACAGCTACAGCTGCAGGACAGAGTGTGTGCATGTCTGTGTGTGTTGGTCTTCGTAGCCTCTTGAAGAAATGAAGTGTGTTAATGATGGGATCTTTCAATGATGTTAAATCAAGGAGCCTGTTGAAGATGAGCCAAAGTCAAGCCCTCAATCTCTGACCCTCCAAATCCCACATGTCTCTTCATCAGGTTCACCTTTGTCTCAGCTGCAGGTGGTTAGACCCGACAGTAGCAGCAAGGTTGGAAGGCTACTCAAACAAGACATCTATTATAGGACAGCTGAGGATAGTTTGGCCAAAAAAGAAACAATAATGTAAATGTCTTGGGCTAATCAATCACATAGCTCCTCAGCAGTTACACTGACACCAAGCACTCCAAACCTGCCAACAATCATCATAACACAAACATACACAGTTGTTACCACTCTTTTACCAATCATGAGAAAAGAGGGGGGGGGGGGGGGGGGGGGGGACGTCAAATTTCTAAAAAATAACAAGACTGAAACAGTATATTCTCCTCTATAGGACACTAATACCAAATTCTAGTTTTATAAAAAGCAAAAGTTTTTCTAAAAAAAAAAAAAAAAAAAAAAAGTTACGTGCACCTAATTTAAATGCCAAAATAAAATATATTTAATAAAATAAAAGCATTTTTAGAACAACAAAAATCTTACAAGTTATATGTATATCACTTAACTGTAAAGTATATCTAGGGGAAAGCTTCATTAGGGGAAAAAAGCACATGATAACTTATGTAGATTAATCTCACACACAATCTCACACACAAGAGTCAAGAGGCCTTTCAGTAATTTGTAAAGAGAATGAAACGGAGAATTATACAGGATTAAAAAACATCTAATGTCCAATGACTGGCCTTTACTTTAGTTATATCCATCAATGTTTCTGATTTGAAATAAAATCTCACTTTATCCACATCTCATTTACACCACAAATATAAAAAGTCTTTGCCTTTTACATTAGTTACACATTGTCTCTTGATCTGATCAGTTCTCAGTATACCATAGTTTTTCTTGCTTTCAAGCAAAAAAAACAGCAGTACACTTTCTGCTTTTACTGTGATAACTAATTAATCATGTTTGAAATAATAACTTTTGATCTCACACATTATCTTCCAAAGTGATGCACTTTGTTATGTCGTTTTGGTCTTTCACAGAAAGAACAGATTCTCACAATTTTGTTAGACATATTTCTGTATCAACTTACTTTTCACAGAGTAATACGAGTCTGTATATAAAGACTTTAGTTATATATCATTCTCACTATATATCTAAAGTTCCCAAACAAACCCTACACAATTTATTGCACCAATGATTGTTACAGCTATTTTACTGTATAAGCAAATGGCCTCTAACAATTCCCTGATGAGGCAGTGAATTTATTCCATCTGTGTAAAACTGGGATAAAAGGGAGCAGATGGGTTGGAAACACCAACACAATCGTGCCTAACATCCACCTCAGACTATTTATCAAGTAATCCACATAGACAGCACTCTGCCACCTTGCCAAACTACAGCTGGGATGTGAGACGGTGGGCCAACTTCCATCACACCGAGTTTCCCCTGTATGGTTAGGGTTATGGTATGAGCTTAGTGGTATGAGCTTAGTGGAAACATTGTGGCATGCAGTTGATGGCTTCATTTGAGATGCTTGCTGACATACATTATGAGCTGTGTGTCTTTGGGTTTGTGCATGTTGGGAATGACTTCCGGGAAAAGTCCTAGTAGACAACAGCATGACAGACATAAAAGAGAAAAGGAAAGGGGGTGGGGGAAGCCACATCTGAAGAAGCCAAGCAAGTTTACTGTATTGTTTAAACAGACAGCACCATGACCTACATATCTCTAACACACAGCAATTTTGCCTCCTGAACAGACTTTTAAAGATGCATAAGAAAAACTATTTAAACCCCACATATGAACACAGATATATACTCATGAGACACTTACAGCTGCAAAAAAAAGAAGTAGTGTCTTTCAAGTCAAATCTATGCTGAAATTAGGTCACGCTTTTTATGGTGTCATACGGGTTTGAAGGAAAGATAATGCCAGGATCTGCACAGTGTAGCATTTCAGAGAGATAAGGGCAGAAAATGTTATCTAAACTCCACTTCAAAGAGAGACCAGTTGAAAGGGAGAGTTACAGATGCAGGCCAAACAAATTTGAAGGTGGTAAAACATGATGTAGAGGTTGCTTAGACAAAATTCATTCTATGAAACAACTGAATTGTCTAGCAAAGTGCCATGAAAGGCAGTGAGTTATATGGAAATAAAGAAAAAATTACCTGCTTTTTACTTGATTGATAAATAATAGCATGTAGGGCTGGGTGATATGACATATTGTTCGGATGATAGAAAATGTCTATCGCTTCATATGAGGCTCTATTGTTTACACCACGGTAAACGACTGCTTGACTGCAGTATTTTACATCAAAATGCACTTTACGGCATGCATACTGCAATATAAAACAAACAGAGAAAGATACAGTCTTTCTCTGTGTTTGCAGACACGTTTTAGAGCAGAGTAATTCACTAAAAGATGACTTGCCAACCAAAACTGATGAGCTTGTTCATAAAAGAAGGGAAATTTCTGTCACATGGATGCTGTTCTGACATAAAAGGACCAATGTGGAACCGACAACAGACTAGCTCACAGTCCCAACAATGGACTCCGACACAACTACCGGAACTCATTTTAACACCTGCGCAAGAATCAGGATAAAGAATACAGTATAAAGAATAGAGTCAACGAGCAAAAGCCGCAAAAGTAGCGTCAAGTGGAGGCGAAAGCGCTCATAATAAACTCCAGACCCAAACGGTGTAACAGGCATTTACCCGTGAAACGCCATATGGCCATAGTTCCCCCATGTGGAAGGAGATCACTGCCGAAGTTGCCAAGCACATCTGACAAATAACTGAAGACTGACACAAAATTACACAAATAATTTCATATCGTCATGTATATCGTTATGGGAATATAGAATGAGCTATAGCGGGATGTGAGACTTTGGTAATTTCACCCAGTCCTAATAGCATGCACGTATGTAGAAAAGAGTTAAGCATTAAAATAATACAAATGCAAATTTATATTAATCAATTCAGTGTAATTTAACATGTTCTAATACAGGGATACAAGGGCTAAAGTAGGGCCCTATAAAATCGGTTTTATTTTTTCCCAAATTCCATTTTATTTTTTCCTAAATTCTGTTTTTTCCATTTTAATTTTTGGAAATTCCATTTTTTTCATTATATTTTTGGGAATCCCCCCCTCTCTCTTTTTTTACTTTTTACTCCTATTTTACTTTCAAAAACATTGTTTTTTTCATTTAAATAACTATAATTTACACAAATTAAATAAAAATGTACTTGAAATTTATTGATGTGACAGAAAAGACATGTCCTCAATACAGTACATTAAAGTGCATCAAAAACAAGCACTAAGTTAAGGTTTGAGAAACTGTTGCGCAGTTGCATGGAGACAACATCCACCAGGAAGTATTGGTTTTTAACTCCTGTGATAAAAGAAGATGAAAACATTAATGAACACATGTAATACTAAATGTGTTTTATTTATTGATGTTAATTATTAATAATAATAAGAATAATATCAATTGATGGCTGTTCAGATGATTTTTATTTGATTATAATTTTATTATATTTTATTTCGAACAATTTTAAAAAGTATCAGTTTAAAAAAAAAAATAAATAAGGAAAGGATATGGGCAACATTTTACTTCTATTACAATCTGATTTACGTTAATGCTTTGATTTACATGTTCAGAAAGTAATGCCTTTTCTTCTTATTGTATGTGCATGTCAGCCAGATTCCCACATGGGATGACTTTTTTTTTAATTTTTTTATTCTGATGCATAATCTATTAATCTTTATAATTTTTTTTTTTTAGAAAACCTATATTTAGTTATCTTATTATATTGTTATTGCATCGTGCTTTTCCTTGTTCTTCACGGGCTTTTGGATAGGATGTCACTGCGTGTATTTTTACTTTTCAAGTCAACTGAGTGTTGACAGAATCTGCAAAACATTAGTTCATCTGAACCATAAGTCGTTCGGGAACTGTTCAGCTCTGTACCGAGGGATTATTGTTGAGTTCTGCAGTTTTTTAACCGACGAAGCCAGAGTAGCGTGCAGCCGCTTCGCCATGCTTACATTGTTTTGAAGAGGGAGGGAGGGGAGGAGGGCTCAGTCAGTGGAAGCGGCTTGTTGTGCCACCAGATTTCTTTGCCTCCATGCAGTTTTCTCCGGACAAACGTTCCTTCTCCACACAAAAACAGTTTTGCAGTCAAATTAAGTCAACTTCTGTGATGTTCCGCGTTAAAAAATTATATTCCATTTTAGTTCCGCGATTCCGTCCGCAATTCCGTCCACGATTCCGTGATCGCGGAAAGTATAGGGCCCTACTAAAGGCTCTCAAGTTTTCAGTGTGTCCCTACTCCAACATGTGTGACTGAAACTAATTCACAATGAGGAAAAGCCTTTGATTTGACAGCACTCATTGTGAAATTGTCAAGAAAAGCCTCTAACGGATACATTTATAGACACAAAGGAGCAGCTATAAATAGCTCTATTTTTTAAAGGCGGATCAGATTTCTTTGGATTTCAATCATCGTGTGGAAACAAACTGGAAGAGGCAGAAAGTAGGTTAAAGATGGGGATGGAAACTGCTGAGCGGGGAAATATCTGCACAGCTCTTCTTCAGCTCACTGCACTGTCGACCCCATTAAGCCTGGCATGCTTGTCAGGGCTGTCAGGTGGAAGTCACATTTAAGTTGGCCTGACAGCCAGAACTCACCATAATGAGCTCATCAGCAACTCACGCCTCTATTCGTGCCTTCTCATTGTCGCCTGCCAACACAGAGGTGGTCAAGATGAATCTCATTGTAAAACATCTGTACTGCAGACACACATCAGCACAGAGCAGAGAGCAAGAGCTTGGAAAGGGAATGTGTGTGCCAATCACATTAATATCCAGATACGACAAACGGGTTGATGGCACACACAAACATCCAAAGTAGCTAAAATTTGCAAATTAAATGCAAGATATGTCTGATAGAAAAGATAAAGAACTGTAATTCTTTCTGGTCAGTGGCGTCAAAGAAGGCACCATTAGTGTAAATCCTGTTATCAGGATTTTGCATTTCCAGCAGCCCATCACACACCACAATGTTATCTCTGAAACTTTCCTCAAACACGCCCCTGCTGGGTGTCGACAACCAGGAACAACACACAAGCCTGAGCCTGCTGCAGGTCAAAGTAGAAGACACACACAGTTGCACAGACACAAACGGCAGCATCCACAAATACTTGGCACCAGGCACACCCACTGTGGGAGCTCAAATGGCCCCTATGCATGTGTGCGGTTTAAGAGCTTTTCAGCAGACCGAGTCAACACAGGACAGCTGCTCTGAAATGTTTAAGAGCGATGGGGTGGCAGAACGCGGAGCCCTGGAGCCGCACAACTGAGCGCAGCTGACAGGGCGTGAGACAGTGATTGGAGCGTTCCACGTGGCTGCCATTAGATATCTATCTCAATGTGTCTGTGACACATATACCAGAATATCATCAGATAAAGTGCAGCAGATAACACTGACAAAAACTAAGGAGCTTCAACAACAACAACAAAAAAATGGAGTTGCATTGCTTCATTTAATGGCAAAAACATCTTTCTGTCCTCAGCTATTATTAATGAAGACATTTGCTGCCAAAACACAAAATTTACATAACCCGAATAAAAGCAAATCAAAACAGTTACACTTCAGACATCAGCAGCCTTCTGAACTCAGACTCTACACAATCACAACATCCAGCTCAATTCCAAAAACAGAAAAAAAAAAAACCCAAAAAACACAGGCATAATGATGGAGTTTCAGATGAATTAAAAAGATCTGAAAGAGAGCGAACACGACTTGAAAGCAGAACAAAGTTTCTTATCTAGTTAATGTCTAGATGTTAGAGTAGGGCCAATTCACAAGGCAGACTGGGGGTAAAAATCATACCATCAATTTTTCAAATGCAAAAAGATGAATAAGAGAGAACTGATGTGAACTACTCCATTTAAAAGCATTCATCTCAGCAGCTTATTTTTATAGCTTAGAATTCTATCATTTGCTGTGGTTTCTGCTCCACCTGAATGCCGAGCTAATGAGATGACAGTGGATGTCAAAAAATGAAATCAGTCAAGGTTTCCCCCTTTGTTTCCCATACTACGCAGTAGACAAAAATATCGACATAAAAGATGCACTTGGTCTTGGATTTAAATACCTTTTAAAATAAAATATGCACAAAGTAATTAAGTTTGTTTCTCCCTGCTCAGGAATAATTGCATTCTCTTTTCAGTAATTCAAAAGTTTGGGTTAATTATGTATTAAATTCTTTGAAGACATCTACATATTGTTATTTTTCATTACAACTCATCACTGAAGACAATCCAAATGAAAAAAATTCTAGATGAAAAGAAATATGAGATTCCATTTAGCTTATAATAGCTTTAATCTGTGGGGTAATTATTCTCATGAACCAAACCTCTTTTTTTGAGAATTATCAGCAGGAAGTGCCTGTAAGTAAATAAATACTGTCATTGCTTCAGAATTAATCTTAGTTAAAAGTGTCTGCTAGATTGATTAGAATTGCAGATGAAAGCAGACAACAAGCTGTCACAGTGTATGAGTGGTTTAAAAGGCTGAACTAAAAGCTCAGAGGAAACGCTGCAACAGCTTCATCTTCAGCTGTGTAGACAAAGATGTCAGAAAAATTGGAGATGCTTGTGGAGGACAAAGACATGGGAAGTGTTTAAACCTCCTGACAGAGTTTTCATGGCCTGTCAAGAAATAACTAGGTAAGTGTGTGTTTCAGTTTTCCTGAGACCGACGTGCCTCCTTTAAGACTGGATGGAAGATCTTTTCAGTCACATTTATGCTCTAATAAACACAGAGGAAAAGACAAAACGGAGCATGAAACAGGTGAGGCAGCACGATTAACTGCACTCCGACGTATTAAGACTATAATATCATGACAAGGTCGAGTTTACATGTGGCTGCATGGGAGTGTTGGAGAAAATACATTAAAGCAACACAACAGAAAAATGCATCAGACAGAAAGTGATGTGTTGGGGGGGAAAAAAATCTTTGGTCTTTAAACAAAGCAGACAAACATACACAAGCTTAATTAGCTAGACGTGTACTTTCATGCTTTGCGATTGCTTCCCTTTTTTTAATGGTTTTCCATGTGAAAGCATACTAAATGTTCAGCATGAATACAAGCGGTCAGGTGGCATTTTTTACTTGACGGTACACAATGGAGTTAAACTATGTTGATAGTGAGTTTGTTTTAAAAATAAATATCAAAAGAGAAGAGAGCTTGGGTATTAAATCTACAACAAAAATATAATTAATTTACTATAACATAAAAAAATATTTCAAGGAATTGGAACAAGTTTATGTTTACCATTCATGACCAGTGAGTTTCTACTGGTTAAGAAAACAGAAAATGCTTTTCATATAATAAGCATTAGGAGTTAAAAGTGGAGACAATGTTGGCTGGAACAACTGCAGGAACAACAGACTGACAGTCTCAGCCATTACCCACAAAACCTTTCAGCTCTGAGCTGCGGTCTTAAAAATGACTTCACATCTCAAGGCATAACTTCCTTACTGTCCAACCTCGGTTATTACAGACGTACCTACGCTATCAGGATTCAATGCATCAAAGCAACACAAAGGAACCAGAACCTGTCGTCTCTTTCAATTACATTAAAAAACCTGACCCCAGGTAGGCTTCTATTCTTGCAAAGCACACATTGGAAGAGCACATCTGTGTTCATTCCACTGCTTCTAATTGAAAACCATGTTCAAAGCAGAAGAGCCTGGCTGACTTTTTACCAGTGACATTGGTATGCACACACGCTAGCTAAATTCAATTGCTGCTCTCATTGTACCAGAAATTGCCCTGTAGAAGGATCTCACTCTGCAGTCACATGCTTGTGTGCAAAAGGGAGAAGAAGAAAAAAAAAAAAAAAAAAAGAAAAAAAAAGAAAAAAAAAAAAGAACGCTGGGCTCATTATAACAACCCTAACTGAGATCACTATCATGTGTTTCACTCCATCTTACCTCTGACAGCAGGGAGCAAGCTCTGCACTACCCAGACAAAGACCTGCTCCCCCAGTTTATTACCAGGCAACACTAGCATGGCAGCTGGCATGCAACTTTACCAGGTGAACCAGACTCCACATTTTTACCTCTGCCAAAGAGGTTGTTCTGCCCACATTTATCCATTTGTTAGTAAATTTATGCAAACTACTGGGTTCATTGTTGTGATTTTTTGTAAGAATAAGCCTAATTTGATCTGGAAGGAATTGTGGACATAGGTGTTTTTAAAAGGATTCTTCTTAATATGGGAGGAAATAAGCTGCTTGGTGGAGGTCTGCTCTTTAGTTCCCTTAGCACTCTCTCGCTGAGCAGCAACAATTAAAGTTACATTTATCATCAGTATTTAGTTTGGATGACAGAAATTAATTACCCTCATAATAACAGTCTGATAGAAGTATGCTACCTCTGCTGTGCAGGTGTGAAAATCCCCTCTCATCACATCTAAAGAGCTTGCCAGCACACCTCTGTCATTGACATGAATGAAAGCTCCATAAGGTCTCCATGACAGGAAAAACATAAAAGCGCTCATGTAATAGAGCGAGTAGGAGGTGGAGAATCAGCATTAAATCTCTTAATAAGCACACTGGGAGGTGGTCAACAACATCAAAGTGTTGACAATGTCCCACCCATGGCTTTTTCTAAGTGTGTTGAAGGGGCCATACATTCTGAAACATTACCACCTCATTACCATTCATACATGGAGACCTGAACAGGATTAATTAAGTTCAGTCTCTGGAGAACAGTAACAGGAACATCCATGACAAGAAGGGGTGGGAAACTGAATCCAAAAATCGAATATCTGGATTTCTTTGCTTCACAGTTTTAAAATAATTTTTTTTTTCAAATAAATAGAAATTCTTTCATTAATTTTTTTTCTTCATTTTTTTGTTTCTATTCTATTCTACTCTACAATCATTTAGCAGACGCTTTTATCTGAAGCAACTCAGATAGGCACATTGGGGGGCAACTTGGGGTTCAGTGTCCTGTCCAAGGACACTTCGGCACATAGTCAGGGGAAGCGTGGAATCGATCAACTTTTCCAGCTGAAACATGACTGCTCTTCCTTCTGAGCTACAGCTACAAATCTTTTCACTTTTCATCTTGGGCATTATGGCAGCAAAATGATGATCTGGCTATGGTGTTGCTTTGTCCTAATTAAAATCAAGGAACATGACTAGCAAAAAAAGTTTTGTACATTTTTTTTTGTTTGTTTTTAGTCAACAAAAATCAACAATATCAAAGAATTGTGAGAATCGCAATTTAAATCGAATCGGCACCCCAAGAAATCGGAATGGAATCGAATCGGGACGAAAGTGTATCATCACAGCCATAATTCCCTTTTTTAAAATGCCTCAAAACTGCAAA